>NC_092116.1:30787063-30812063 GCF_045679555.1 Salvelinus alpinus
ATACCCATAACATGATGCAGCCACCAATATGCTTGAAGATATGTAGAGTGGTACTCAGTAATATGTTGTATTGGATTTGTCACATCCTTTGCAGTATTTTTTTGCAGTATTACTTTAGTGTCTTGTTGCAAACAGGATGAATGTTTTGGAATATTTTTATTCCTGTACAAGCTTCCTTGTTTTCACTCTGTCAATTAGGTTAGTATTGCGGAGTAACTACAGTGTTGTAAATACTATGTAGATACTACATCCTCAGTTCGCAGCTATTAAACCCTGTTACTATTTTAGGGTCACCGTTGGTCTCATGGTGAAATCCCTGAGCGGTTTCCTTCCACTTCGGCAACTAAGTTAGGAAGGACGCCTGTATCTTTGCAGACTCCTTGTATTGATACGCCATCCAAAGTGTAATTAATAACTTCACCATATTCAATGTCTGTTTTTTTTTTACATTGTTTTTAACCCATCTACCACTAAGTACCCTTCTTTGCGAGGTATTGGGAAAACCTCCCTGGTCTTTGTGCTTGAATCTGTGTTTGAAATTCACTGCTCGACTGCGGGACCTTACAGATAATTGTGTGTGTGTGGGTACAGAGATGAGGTATTCATTTAAAAACCAGGTCAAACACTATTATTGAACACAGAGTGAGTCCATGCAACTTATTATGTGACTCGTTAAACACATTGCTACTCCTGAACTTATTTAGGGTTGCCATAACAACGGGGTTGAGTACTTTATTGACTCAAGACATTTTAGCTTTTCAATGTTTAAGTAATTTGTAAAGATTTTTTGAAAAGCATAATTCCACTTTGACATTATGGGGTATTGTGAAGTAGCCCAGTGACACAAAACGGCTGTGTGTGAGTAGGTGTGTGTGAGTACTTTCTGAAGATACTGCATACGTAATATATACTCACTCGTATGTAGTATGCTTATATGACGGATATCCATCGGCTTATATGTTACACATTCTATAATATGTCACTTCTCAATTCAATTGGAAAATGGATGATTTGCGTTTTTGAAAAGGCAGCTGTGTGTCTTACAACGGCTCTGGTATTGACTCCAGGCTGTCACCATGGATGCATCCCTATGGCAACCTATCCCCTATGGGTCCTGGTCGACAGGAGTACCGTAGTGTACCGTTTAGAGCTCAGCCTTTCCCCTGGGGGCAGGTTGATTTGGAACTCAGCCTTTCCCCAGGGCAGGTTGATTTGGAACTCAGCCTTTCCCCTGGGGCAGGTTGATTTGGAACTCAGCCTTTCCCCTGGGGCAGGTTGATTTGGAACTCAGCCTTTCACTGGGGCAGGTTGATTTGGAACTCAGCCTTTCACTGGGGCAGGTTGATTTGGAACTCAGCCTTTTACTGGGGCAGGTTGATTTGGAACTCAGCCTTTCCCCGGGGCAGGTTGATTTGGAACTCAGCCTTTCCCTGGGGCAGATTGATTTGGATCTCAGCCTTTCCCCGGGGCAGGTTGATTTGGAACTCAGCCTTCCCCTGGGGCAGATTGATTTGGATCTCAGCCTTTCCCCGGGGCAGGTTGATTTTGGAACTCAGCCTTTCCCTGGGGCAGGTTGATTTGGAACTCAGCCTTTCCCTGGGGCAGATTGATTTGGAACTCAGCCTTTCCCCGGGGCAGGTTGAGTTGATTTGGAACTCAGCCTTTCCCTGTGGCAGATTGATTTGGAACTCAGCCTTTCCCCTGGGGCGGGTTGATTTGGAACTCAGCCTTTCCCCTGGGGCAGGTTGATTTGGAACTCAGCCTTTCTCTGGGGCAGGTTGATTTGGAACTCAGCCTTTCCCCGGGGCAGGTTGAGTTGATTTGGAACTCAGCCTTTCCCTGGGGCAGATTGATTTGGAACTCAGCCTTTCACTGGGGCAGATTGATTTGGAACTCAGCCTTTTCCTGTTGTAGATTGATTTGGAACTCAGCCTTTCCCTGTGGTAGATTGATGTTTATTTTGATGCATCTTGTCCTGGAGGCAGAACTAGGCAGTTTCTTCTAGATGGGACTTCTGAAAAGTTACAATTGTCTATATTGTAATAAATGTATGAAAACAAATATTAGTTTTTTGGTCTGAATTTAAGGTTAGGGTTAGCCATTAGGGTTATCAGTGTGGTTAAGGTCAGGTTTAAATGTGGCAGCTAGTGACCACTCTGTAGATTGGCATCAAGGGCAAGATTCATCAAAATGAATGTTAATCTGCTTCACTGGGACCTTGAGATTTATCAAATCCTACTTCAGTCGCAGTACAAAATGACCACCCCCTCCTCCCTCTGTTTCTTCATCCCTCCTTTCTCCTTCCCCTTCGTTTATGATTGGATTTTCCTTTTTACAGCTTGATCACTCAATACAGTATCATTAAATTCATCACAGCTCTCTGCGTCTCCCTCGCTCTCTCTTTTTCAATGTCATCCCTCCTTTTCTCCCTCTCCGTCTCCCTCGCTCTCTATTTTTTCAATGTCATCCCTTCTTTTGTCCCTCTCCGTCTCCCTCGCTCTCTATTTTTCAATGTCATCCCTTCTTTTCTCCCTCTCCGTCTCCCTCGCTCTCTATTTTTTAATGTCACGAGTCTCTCACTTAATTTTCAATCTCTCTACATTGTTTTACCTCTCTCTCTCTCTAGTCCCACCCATCGTTCACACCCTCTTATGCGTTAGCCCCACCCATCGTTCACACCCTCTTATGCGTTAGCCCCACCCATCGTTCATACCCTCTTATGCGTTAGCCCCACCCATCGTTCACACCCTCTTATGCGTTAAACCTACTGGAGAGCTTCTCCTTTGTCTACACCCATTCAGTCTTAGCCCCACCCATCTCGTTCAGGATTCACATGTGAGGTCATGTACTAAACATCCAAAGATTTCCAGACTAAAGGCTGGTTCATACTACGTCTACAGACATAGACAGTTGTCTCAGTGACATCATGAACATTCTGTTGTTGTCTGACATCATAATGACAGGCTGAATGACATCAGCAGCCTGGTGGTCCAAATTAACCAATAAACTCATCTGTTTAAAAATGTATTTAGTCAATCTAGAAAACCAGGTAACTAAAACGAACTTTCTAAACAATGTTTTGGATCGTTTTTAGCCTGTTAGCGAACTACTGTAGCTAATGTTAAGTTACCCGGTTAACCAGTTCAAATAAAGACCATATCATATAGTCGACAACATCTTCACTTTAGTTTTTTTTGTCTTCATTATTACAGGAAAATAAACTCACAACAAGATCAATATTTACAAGTTATTGGCTAATTACAGAAAATAGCTTACGGTTGTGAGTGTGACTAAATAAAAGCAGGGCATTCTACCTGATATTTGTAGAACTTGGACACTGTCTCGTTGGACTAATGTTATATCCTTATTTGACTTTGGTGCAGGTCATGTTGTTCCTCACATTACCGTCTCTGGTAAACACACACACTATATCAAACAAAACCAACGTTTGTTTGTCACATGAACAGGACACAGAAGGTGTAAACGGTACAGTGAAATGGGTACTTGCACAGTGGAGGGTTTTGTTTGGACATGTAGCTAGCTAAAGATTGAACCATAATCCAAACTCATTAACATCTACTACCCTGCATGAAGCTGTAGCTAAAGCTAACCAACCAGGTTCAATGTTAGCTAGCTAACATTAGGCTATAACTAGCAATGCAAATGGCTCTGAGATAAGAATAATATTACTACACAGATCATACACGTAACGTTAGCTAGCGAGCCAGCCAGCTAACGTTAGCTAGGGAGCCAGCCAGCTAATGTTAGCTAGGGAGCCAGCCATCTAACGCTAGCTAGGGAGTCAGCCAGCTAACGTTAGCTAGGGAGCCAGCCAGCTAACGTTAGCTAGGGAGCCAGCCAGCTAACGTTAGCTAGGGAGCCAGCCAGCTAACGTTAGCTAGGGAGCCAGCCAGCTAACATTAGCTAGGGAGCCAGCCAGCTAACGTTAGCTAGGGAGACAGCCAGCTAACGTTAGCTAGGGAGCCAGCCAGCTAACGTTAGCTAGGGAGACAGCCATCTAACGCTAGCTAGGGAGCCAGCCAGCTAACATTAGCTAGGGAGCCAGCCAGCTAACATTAGCTAGGGAGCCAGCCAGCTAACGCTAGCTAGGGAGCCATCCAGCTAACATTAGCTAGGGAGCCAGCCAGCTAACATTAGCTAGGGAGCCAGCCAGCTAACATTAGCTAGGGAGCCAGCCAGCTAACGTTAGCTAGGGAGACAGCCAGCTAACATTAGCTAGGGAGCCAGCCAGCTAACGTTAGCTAGGGAGCCAGCCAGCTAACGTTAGCTAGGGAGACAGCCATCTAACGCTAGCTAGGGAGCCAGCCAGCTAACATTAGCTAGGGAGCCAGCCAGCTAACATTAGCTAGGGAGCCAGCCAGCTAACGCTAGCTAGGGAGCCATCCAGCTAACATTAGCTAGGGAGCCAGCCAGCTAACATTAGCTAGGGAGCCAGCCAGCTAACATTAGCTAGGGAGCCAGCCAGCTAACATTAGCTAGGGAGCCAGCCAGCTAACATTAGCTAGGGAGCCAGCCAGCTAACATTAGCTAGGGAGCAAGCCAGCTAACGTTAGCTAGGGAGCCAGCCAGCTAACATTAGCTAGGGAGCAAGCCAGCTAACGTTAGCTAGGGAGCCAGCCAGCTAACATTAGCTAGGGAGCCAGCCAGCTAACGTTAGCTAGGGAGCCAGCCAGCTAACGTTAGCTAGGGAGCCAGCCAGCTAACATTAGCTAGGGAGCCAGCCAGCTAACATTAGCTAGGGAGCCAGCCAGCTAACGTTAGCTAGTTAAACCAAATTAGAAACGTGTGATATGTAGCTAGCTATATATTACTACACAGATTATAAACGTAAATGCCTCTCATGTTAAGGAGTGACGCGCGACATAGTTTCCAGAAACGAGTCACATATATGTTTTACTTGTACACTATATAGACAAAAGTATGTGTGTAACAGTATAATTTTAGACCGTCCCCTCGCCCCGACCCGGGCGCGAACCAGGGACCTTCTGGACACATCAACAACAGTCACCCACGAAGCGTCGTTACCCATCGCTCCACAAAAGCCGCGGCCCTTGCAGAGCAAGGGGAACCACTACTTCTAGGTTTCAGAGCAAGTGACGTAACTGATTGAAACGCTATTAGCGCGTACCCGCTAACTAGCTAGCCATTTCACATCCGTTACATGTGGACAAGTCTGGGTTTAGCGGATCCGAGAGAATGCTACCTGCCCGAGTGCATTGTGCCAACTGTAAAGTTTGGTGGAGGAAGAATAATGGTCTGGGCTGTTTTTCATGGTTCGGGCTACGTCCCTAAGTTCCAACTTAACGCTACAGCATGCAATGACATTCTAGACAATTCTGTGCTTCCAATTTTGTGGCAACAGTTTGGGGAAGGCCCTATCCTATTTCAGCATGACAATGCCCCCGTGCACAAAGCGAGGTCCTTACAGAAATAGTTTGTCAAGAAGAACTTGACTGGCCTGCACAGAGCCCTGACCTCAACCCCATCGAACACCTTTGGGATGAATTGGACGGCCGATTGCGAGCCAGGCCTAATCTCCCAACATCAGTGCCCGACCTCACTAATGCTCTTGTGGCTGAATGGAAGAAAGTCCCCGCAACAATGTTCCAACATATAGTAGAAAGCCTTCCCAGAAGAGTGGAGGCTGATATAGCAGCAAAGGGGGGAACCAACTACATATTAATGCCCATGATTTTGGAATGAGATATTCGACCAGGAATATTTGGATCCAGGCTGGTAACACAGAGACGGTTAATTATTAGAACCCTAGAGAAATAAAGAAAACGAGAGATCAAAAGGAAGGAGGTTAAAGGAAAGAAGAAGAGGACACTCTTAGAAAAAAGTGTTCCAAAAGGGTTCTTCGGCTGTCCCCGTAGGAGAACCTTTTTGGTTCCAGGTAAAAACCCTTTTTTGGTCCAGGTAGACCCCTTTTGGGTTCCATGTAGAACCCTCTGTAGAAAGGATCAGGGTTCTCCTATGGGGACAGCCGAATAAGCCATTTAGGTTCTAAACTCAGCAAAAAAAGAAACATCCCTTTTTCAGGACCCTGTCTTTCAAAGATAATTCGTAAGAATCCAAATAACTCCACAGATCTTCATTGTAAAGGGTTTAAACACTGTTTCCCCATGCTTGTTCAATGAACCATAAACAGTTAATGAACATGCATCTGTGGAACGGTCGTTAAGACACTAACAGCTTACAGACGGTAGGCAATTAAGGTCACAGTTATGAAAACTTAGGACACTAAAGAGGCATTTCTACTGACTCTGAAAAACACCAAAAGGAAGATGCCCAGGGTCCCTGCTCATCTGCGTGAACGTGCCTTAGGCATGTTGCAAGGAGGCATGAGGACTGCAGATGTGGCCAGGGCAATAAATTGCAATGTCTGTACTGTGAGACGCCTAAGACAGCGCTACAGGGAGACAGGACGGACAGCTGATTGTCCTCGCAGTGGCAGACCACGTGTAACAACACCTGTACAGGATCGGTACATCCGAACATCACACCTGCGGGACAGGTACAGGATGGCAACAACACCTGCCCGAGTTACACCAGGAACGCACAACCCCGCCATCAGTGCTCAGACTTTCCGCAATAGGCTGAGAGAGGTTGGACTGAGGGCTTGTAGGCCTGTTGTAAGGCAGGTCCTCACCAGACATCACAGGCAACAATGTCGCCTATGGGCACAAACCCACCGTCGCTGAACCAGACAGGACTGGCAAAAAGTGCTCTTCACTGACGAGTCAAGGTTTTGTCTCACCAGGGGTGATGGTCGGATTCGCGTTTATCATCGAAGGAATGAGCATTACACCGAGGCCTGTACTCTGGAGCGGGATCGATTTAGAGGTGGAGGGTCCGTCATGGTCTGGGGCGGTGTGTCACAGCATCATCGGACTGAGCTTGTTGTCATTGCAAGCAAACTCAACGCTGTGCGTTACAGGGAAGACATCCTCCTCCCTCATGTGGTACCCTTCCTGCAGGCTCATCCTGACATGACCCTCCAGCATGACAATGCCACCAGCCATACTGCTCGTTCTGTGCGTGATTTCCTGCAAAACAGGAATGTCAGTGTTCTGCCATGGCCAGCGAAGAGCCCGGATCTCAATCCCATTGAGCACGTCTGGGACCTGTTGGATCGGAGGGTGAGGGCTAGGGCCATTCCCCCCAGAAATGTCCGGGAACTTGCAGGTGCCTTGGTGGAAGAGTGGGGTAACATCTCACAGCAAGAACTGGCAAATCTGGTGCAGTCCATGAGGAGGAGATGCACTGCAGTACTTAATGCAGCTGGTGGCCACACCAGATACTGGCTGTTACTTTTGATTTTGACCCCCCCCCCCCCTTTGTTCAGGGACACATTATTCAATTTCTGTTAGTCATGTCTGTGGAACTTGTTCAGTTTATGTCTCAGTTGTTGAATCTTGTTATGTTCATACACATATTTACACATGTTAAGTTTGCTGAAAATAAACGCAGTTGACAGTGAGTTTAGATAGCACCTTCAAAGAGTCTCTTCATCTCCTCATCACTGTCTTCACCCCCCTTTATTTCTCTGTTCATTATATTATTTCATTCTCTGACTGCAATGCCTAACTCCATAAATGATAGAGGGCAGGAGAAACAGAGGATAGGAGAGAGAGAGAGAGAGAGAGAGAGTGAGTGAGTGAGTGAGTGAGTGAGTGAGTGAGTGAGTGAGTGAGTGAGTGAGTGAGTGAGTGAGTGAGTGAGTGAGTGAGTGAGTGAGTGAGTGAGTGAGAGAAAGGTAAGAGAGAACATGGCAGTTACTTCTTCTTATATCTATACCATTGTTCATTCTCTCTCTATTCCCTCCTCTATCTCTCATCTCTCTTCCCACCTGACCTCCCTCCCCCTCCCCCTCCCTTTCTCTCTCTCTATCTCACTATTCTCCCTCCCTCCCTCTATCTCCAAGGTGTATCTCTCTCTCTCTCTCTCTCTCTCTCTCTCTCTCTCTCTCTCTCTCTCTCTCTCTCTCTCTCTCTCTCTCTCTCTATTCTCCATCCCTCCCTCTATCTCCCAAGTGTATCTGTCTCTCTGATAGGTTGTAACATAATATGTATTGACTCTGTAGTTTAAACCCATCCTTCAGACTCCATTACCCATAGTCCCTTGAGGGTCTCCCTGTCAAACTCTCTTCCAAAATCTCTTCCTTCCTTATTCTCTCCACTCCGGCCTCTTTTCTCTCTGTGCCTGTATCCCACATTCGACGTTCTCATAATGTCAGGTGTATGGTTGTATAGAGGTTAGTGATGTCAGGTGTATGGTTGTATAGAGGTTAGTGAGGTCAGGTGTATGGTTGTATAGAGGTTAGTGAGGTCAGGTGTATGGTTGTATAGAGGTTAGTGAGGTCAGGTGTATGGTTGTATAGAGGTTAGTGAGGTCAGGTGTATGGTTGTATAGAGGTTAGTGAGGTCAGGTGTATGGTTTTATAGAAGTTAGTGAGTTCAGGTGTATGGTTGTATAGAGGTCAGGTGTGTGTGGGGTGAACTCAGGTATAATTATAGACTCACCTGTACACCAGCGTCTCGTCAGCTGTACAGGTGAGGGGTAGGTAAATGAGGTGTATAGAGGTCAGGTGTGTGTGGGGTGAACTCAGGTATAATTATAGACTCACCTGTACACCAGCGTCTCGTCAGCTGTACAGGTGAGGGGTAGGTAAATGAGGTGTATAGAGGTCAGGTGTGTGTGGGGTGAACTCCGGTATAATTATAGACTCACCTGTACACCAGCGTCTCGTCAGCTGTACAGGTGAGGGGTAGGTAAATGAGGTGTATAGAGGTCAGGTGTGTGTGGGGTGAACTCAGGTATAATTATAGACTCACCTGTACACCAGCGCCTCGTCGGATGTACAGTTGTACTGTATCTGAAACATCCACACCAGGTAAACTCCAGCCGATCGGCCCAGGTCCCATCTCACCTGGGCTGAGGTAGAAGTGACTCCTTGTATCCCTACAATCCTCTCTCCTTCCTCCATCCTAGTCCCCCCGTCCTCCTCCTCATCCCCCTCTCCCTCTTCTCCTTTCCTCTCCTCCGTTTCTTTCACATTCCCTCCATTTCCACCATTAACTCCGGTATTCCCGCTTTTCCCGGTGGTGATGTCTGAAGAACCCGGAATATTCCCATTAGAATTCCCAGTGTTCCCGGTAACCGTAACATTCCCCGGAACGTTCACATTCCCATTCCGATGCGGCAATGGAACGATCTTTAGATCCACCGTCGCGGTAGCCTCCCCCGCTGCGTTTATCGCTATGCACGTGTACGCTCCGTCGTCCCTAGCAACCGTAACTAAGAGATCCAATGTTCCGTTTCGGTACGATGTCGTGCGGCTGGAATTCGCCACAATCCGATCGCCGGGTGAGACAAAATGGATGACGGGTTCGGGGTCGCCGATGGCTCTGCATTTCAAGGTTGCCCTTTGACCTTCCAGGACCCAGAGCTTGTGGCTGTGTCTGGTGATGAGGGGCGGTTCACAGGTGAACTCGTCCTCAGGGATGGACCAGAAATACCTGGACAGGTGAGATGAAGAGAGAGAGAGGTAAAAGCAAGACAATGTACGAGGTCAGTGCTGAGCAGGTATCTTTTCAATGGGAGCATAAGAAACACAGGATGTTTATCACACGAAAAGACCGTTTCTCAGACGCATCTCAAATAAGTGGACGGCATTAACCTCAAGGTTAGAGAGGTGGGCTGATGACCGGATGGTTGCCTTTGGGGAAATCTGCAGGGAGGCATCCTGCAGCCGAAGGGTTACCGGCCTCAATATCCCCATATCCTACCTGCCACCGTTGAATCAGAGTATTCTACCTACCACTGTTGAATCAGAGTATCCTACATAACACTGTTGAATCAGAGTAAACTACCTACCACTGTTGAATCAGAGTATCCTACCTACCACTGTAGAATCAGAGTATCCTACCTACCACTGTTGAATCAGAGTAAACTACCTACCACTGTTGAATCAGAGTATCCTACCTACCACTGTAGAATCAGAGTATCCTACCTACCGCCGTTGAATCAGAGTATCCTACCTACCACTGTTGAATCAGAGTATCCTACCTACCACTGTTGAATCCACGTAAACTACCTATCGCCGTTGAATCAGAGTATCCTACCTACCACTGTTGAATCAGAGTATCCTACCTACCACTGTTGAATCAGAGTATCCTACCTACCACTGTTGAATCAGAGTATCCTACCTACCACTGTTGAATCAGAATATCCTACCTACCACTGTAGAATCAGAGTATCCTACCTACCACTGTAGAATCAGAGTATCCTACCTACCACTGTTGAATCAGAGTAAACTACCTACCACTGTTGAATCAGAGTATCCTACCTACCACTGTTGAATCATAGTATCCTACCTACCACTGTTGAATCAGAGTATCCTACCTACCACTGTTGAATCATAGTATCCTACCTACCACTGTTGAATCAGAGTATCCTACCTACCACTGTTGAATCAGAGTATCCTACCTACCACTGTTGAATCATAGTATCCTACCTACCACTGTTGAATCAGAGTATCCTACCTACCACTGTTGAATCAGAGTATCCTACCTACCACTGTTGAATCAGAGTATCCTACCTACCACTGTTGAATCAGAGTATCCTACCTACCACTGTTGAATCAGAGTATCCTACCTACCACTGTTGAATCAGAGTATCCTACCTACCACTGTTGAATCAGAGTAAACTACCTACCACTGTTGAATCAGAGTATCCTACCTACCACTGTAGAATCAGAGTATCCTACCTACCGCCGTTGAATCAGAGTATCCTACCTACCACTGTTGAATCAGAGTATCCTACCTACCACTGTTGAATCCACGTAAACTACCTATCGCCGTTGAATCAGAGTATCCTACCTACCACTGTTGAATCAGAGTATCCTACCTACCACTGTTGAATCAGAGTATCCTACCTACCACTGTTGAATCAGAGTATCCTACCTACCACTGTTGAATCAGAATATCCTACCTACCACTGTAGAATCAGAGTATCCTACCTACCACTGTAGAATCAGAGTATCCTACCTACCACTGTTGAATCAGAGTAAACTACCTACCACTGTTGAATCAGAGTATCCTACCTACCACTGTTGAATCATAGTATCCTACCTACCACTGTTGAATCAGAGTATCCTACCTACCACTGTTGAATCAGAGTATCCTACCTACCACTGTTGAATCAGAGTATCCTACCTACCACTGTTGAATCAGAGTATCCTACCTACCACTGTTGAATCAGAGTATTCTACCTACCACTGTTGAATCAGAGTAAACTACCTACCACTGTTGAATCAGAGTATCCTACCTACCACTGTTGAATCAGAGTAAACTACCTACCACTGTTGAATCAGAGTATCCTACCTACCACTGTTGAATCATAGTATCCTACCTACCACTGTTGAATCAGAGTATCCTACCTACCACTGTTGAATCAGAGTATCCTACCTACCACTGTTGAATCAGAGTATCCTACCTACCACTGTTGAATCAGAGTATCCTACCTACCACTGTTGAATCAGAGTATTCTACCTACCACTGTTGAATCAGAGTAAACTACCTACCACTGTTGAATCAGAGTATCCTACCTGCCACCGTTGAATCAGAGTAAACTACCTACCGCCGTTGAATCAGAGTATCCTACCTACCACTGTTGAATCCACGTAAACTACCTATCGCCGTTGAATCAGAGTATCCTACCTACCACTGTTGAATCAGAGTAAACTACCTACCGCCGTTGAATCAGAGTATCCTACCTACCACTGTTGAATCAGAGTATCCTACCTACCACTGTTGAATCCACGTAAACTACCTATCGCCGTTGAATCAGAGTATCCTACCTACCACTGTTGAATCAGAGTATCCTACCTACCACTGTTGAATCAGAGTATCCTACCTACCACTGTTGAATCAGAGTATCCTAACTACCACCGTTGTATCCAAGTATGCTTTTATTATTATTCAACAATGTCGCGGTATAAGAGTAAAGCGATCATTCATATAATTATTGTCGTGGTTACCTGCCGGCCAGCTGAGGGGGCGTGGCGCATGTCTCCATATCGTCCTCTCGGACCAGCCGCCGTAACCATAGCAACTCACAGTTACAGTGTAGCGGGTTCCCTCCGAAGTTCAGACTGATGACGCTGTTGTAGGGAGTGGGACTGATGGCTCCCGTCTGAGACCTGGGAGAGGAGAGAGAGAACACAATGAATAGATATTCTGTGAGGCTCCATTGGTGGAGTGTTGATTCCCGTTGGAGCCACCGATGCAAGAACGAACGCACTTACTTACTACTGTAAGTCACTTTGGATGAAAGAGATTTGCATAAAAGCGTCTGCTTAATGGCATGTATGAAAATTATACTTTATTAATAATGAATTTGGTTAGAACAGGAGTTTATATTTTTCCCCAATAGCCAGTTTTTCAACCACCTGGTACGGGACTTGAAACAGCAAACTTCCTGTTACCTACCTGGCAAACAGGGGGTCAGGCGGTAGGGTCCTCAGACTGTTGGAGGTCATGTCTGGGCGAGCCAGCTTGAACAGCTCTCTGACCTCTGACCTCTGACCTCCATCTTAGAGCTACGGTATCTACCTAGCTAACATAGGGTGCCGAGCCTCACCTCCAGGCGAGCCAGCTTGAACAGCTCTCTAATTACAGACCCACCTCTCTAACTTGTAGGACAGGCTAGCTGGGTGTTTACGGTATACATTATAATAGTTGTATCTTACCTTGCAAACAGGGGATCAGGTGGCAGGGTCCTCAGCCTGTTGGAGGTCATATCCAGGCGAGCCAGCTTGTACAGTTCTCCAAAGGATCCCTCTGCGATGTGGTCTATCAGGTTATGATCCAGGTTCAGGGTGTGGAGACTGGCCATGTTCTGGATCGACTCCCATGGGACCCTGGGGAGGACATGTTGGGGTTATAACACATCATAAGCACTACATAGTGATGTGGTCTATTAGGTTATGATCCATGTTCAGGGTGTGGAGACTGGCCATGTTCTGGATCGACTCCCATGGAACCCTGGGGAGGACATGTTGGGGTTATAACACATCATAAGCACTACATAGTGATGTGGTCTATCAGGTTATGATCCAGGTTCAGGGTGTGGAGACTGGCCGTGTTCTGGATCGACTCCCATGGGACCCTGGGGAGGACATGTTGGGGTTATAACACATCATAAGCACTACATAGTGATGTGGTCTATCAGGTTATGATCCAGGTTCAGGGTGTGGAGACTGGCCATGTTCTGGATCGACTCCCATGGGACCCTGGGGAGGACATGTTGGGGTTATAACACATCATAAGCACTACATAGTGATGTGGTCTATTAGGTTATGATCCAGGTTCAGGGTGTGGAGACTGGCCATGTTCTGGATCGACTCCCATGGAACCCTGGGGAGGACATGTTGGGGTTATAACACATCATAAGCACTACATAGTGATGTGGTCTATTAGGTTATGATCCAGGTTCAGGGTGTGGAGACTGGCCGTGTTCTGGATCGACTCCCATGGGACCCTGGGGAGGACATGTTGGGGTTATAACACATCATAAGCACTACATAGTGATGTGGTCTATTAGGTTATGATCCAGGTTCAGGGTGTGGAGACTGGCCGTGTTCTGGATCGACTCCCATGGGACCCTACCATAGCAGAGGGAGAGGTTATTAACATTCATATGTTGTTCATAAGCACTACATACATATTCAGGGTGTGGAGACTGGCCGTGTTCTGGATAGACTCTCATGAAACCCTGTGAATGGTCTATAAAAGCCTTATTACCATTCGTATGGTGTTCATAAGCACTACATATCACTACATAAAGGCTAGGTAGAGTCACCAGGTCATGGTGGCGGTTTCACTCCTACATTACCAACGTGACGCCGGCGCATTTGTGCTAGAGGTCTTCACGGGGGCAAGAGACCCGGAAATTCAGAGATCCAACCTTGGACCCGAGTGGTGTCGGGAACATGACGCCGGGAACATAAGGCCGGGAACATGACGCCGGGAACATGACGCCGGGAACATGACGCCGGGAACATGACGCCGGGATATCTCTCTCTCTGGGGATAGTCCTCAGCTTCTCTTCCTTTTTTATCCTTTATTTACATATAGGATATACATATTATTATATTAATATCATACAGTGGACCCCTAAGCCTATAGGCCTATACATGCAATTCCCTGATACATTTAGTGCTCAGCTCTCCGACAGCTCAACCGTGAGCTGGACAATTATTGTTTTCTGAAAATATAAACCAAAGTAAAATCCAATAAAAAAAATAGGTGATGAAGTTTTGAATATGCTTCACATCGAAACAACGAATAATTGTGTAATTTGTTAAAGGCAGTTTTTGACAACACGTAACTATGGATAATTTATCTCTCATTTATTGATTGCAGAGCCCAGTTGGAGGTTTCTCTCTCTGTCTTTCTACTCTTGGATCTGAACGGGTCTCTCGGATCCAAACGGGTCTCTCGGATCCAAACCAGCACGGGTCTGTTTGGGTTTGTTTTTCTACAGGACTTTTCAAAGCGGGTCTGACTGTCCTCGGGTCCATTCGGGAACGGCTCTGCATTTAATATATATATTTTTCTTCATGCGTATCTGGTCTTGTGGGAATGCCATGGATCCATTTGGGAACGGTCCCAACTTTCTGCACCAGTGAAGACCTCTAGTTTGAGCTACAGACTGCTGGGTTGTTGCCAGCATTGGATTTATCTATTTCTTCAGCATCCACTGATATCAACCATTAGTCTGTGTGATTAACGGGACCCAGAGCTAGACCCGTCTATGGAAAGCTGAGACTTTCATGAAACACGCACATCTTCTGCTCTATGGCCTCACAAGCCACGCAGGAGTCGTTAAAAGGATAAGAGTTTATGTTTACATAGACGATCATAGGAAATCCCAGGACATAGTATCTATAATAGTGTAATAAACTCACATATTTGCTGTCATAAACTCCAAACTCCACACAGTGGTCACTGACGAGTCGAATATTGATTTTCCACTGAGCAAACCATTTCTGTAGTAAAAGCATTCTTAGGAATTCATTTCTTTTATCAGGTTTATGTTCTGCTGACCTTGTTTCTCTTAATGAATGGAACAGTTATGTTGTTTTCTACTTGTAGATCTACTTGTAGTCCTGGTTTTACGGAAAATAACACGATAAGGCTAAATATGTGTGCAGAGCAAGCAGACGAATGAAAGTAGTGAATTTTAACTGTGAGATTTAACGTGTGGAGACTGGTCACGTCCTGAGACTGATATTAACGTGTGGAGACTGGTCACGTCCTGAGACTGATATTAACGTGTGGAGACTGGTCACGTCCAGGGACTGATATTAACGTGTGGAGACTGGTCACGTCCTGGGACTGATATTAACGTGTGGAGACTGGTCACGTCCTGAGACTGATATTAACGTGTGGAGACTGGTCACGTCCTGGGACTGATATTAACGTGTGGAGACTGGTCACGTCCTGAGACTGATATTAACGTGTGGAGACTGGTCACGTCCAGGGACTGATATTAACGTGTGGAGACTGGTCAGGTCCTGGGACTGATATTAACGTGTGGAGACTGGTCACGTCCTGAGACTGATATTAACGTGTGGAGACTGGTCACGTCCTGAGACTGATATTAACGTGTGGAGACTGGTCACATCCTGAGACTGATATTAACATGTGGAGACTGGTCACGTCCTGAGACTGATATTAACGTGTGGAGACTGGTCATGTCCTGGAACTGATATTAACGTGTGGAGACTGGTCAGGTCCTGGGACTGATATTAACGTGTGGAGACTGGTCACGTCCTGAGACTGATATTAACGTGTGGAGACTGGTCACGTCCTGAGACTGATATTAACGTGTGGAGACTGGTCACGTCCTGGGACTGATATTAACGTGTGGAGACTGGTCACGTCCTGAGACTGATATTAACGTGTGGAGACTGGTCACGTCCTGGGACTGATATTAACGTGTGGAGACTGGTCACGTCCTGGGACTGATATTAACGTGTGGAGACTGGTCACGTCCGGGGACTGATATTAACGTGTGGAGACTGGTCACGTCCAGGGACTGATATTAACGTGTGGAGACTGGTCAGGTCCTGGGACTGATATTAACTTGTGGAGACTGGTCACGTCCTGGGACTGATATTAACGTGTGGAGACTGGTCACGTCCAGGGACTGATATTAACGTGTGGAGACTGGTCACGTCCTGAGACTGATATTAACGTGTGGAGACTGGTCACGTCCTGAGACTGATATTAACGTGTGGAGACTGGTCAGGTCCTGGGACTGATATTAACGTGTGGAGACTGGTCACGTCCTGAGACTGATATTAACGTGTGGAGACTGGTCAGGTCCTGAGACTGATATTGACGTGTGGAGACTGGTCACGTCCTGGGACTGATATTAACGTGTGGAGACTGGTCAGGTCCTGAGACTGATATTAACGTGTGGAGACTGGTCACGTCCAGGGACTGATATTAACGTGTGGAGACTGGTCACGTCCTGGGACTGATATTAACGTGTGGAGACTGGTCACGTCCTGAGACTGATATTAACGTGTGGAGACTGGTCACGTCCAGGGACTGATATTAACGTGTGGAGACTGGTCACGTCCTGAGACTGATATTAACGTGTGGAGGCTGGTCACGTCCTGAAACTGATATTAACGTGTGGAGACTGGTCACGTCCTGAGACTGATATTAACGTGTGGAGACTGGTCACGTCCAGGGACTGATATTAACGTGTGGAGACTGGTCATGTCCTGGGACTGATATTAACGTGTGGAGACTGGTCATGTCCTGGGACTGATATTAACGTGTGGAGACTGGTCACGTCCTGAGACTGATATTAACGTGTGGAGACTGGTCACGTCCTGAGACTGATATTAACGTGTGGAGACTGGTCACGTCCTGAGACTGATATTAACGTGTGGAGACTGGTCACGTCCTGAGACTGATATTAACGTGTGGAGACTGGTCACGTCCTGAGACTGATATTAACGTGTGGAGACTGGTCACGTCCAGGGACTGATATTAACGTGTGGAGACTGGTCACGTCCTGGGACTGATATTAACGTGTGGAGACTGGTCACGTCCTGAGACTGATATTAACGTGTGGAGACTGGTCACGTCCTGGGACTGATATTAACGTGTGGAGACTGGTCACGTCCTGAGACTGATATTAACGTGTGGAGACTGGTCACGTCCAGGGACTGATATTAACGTGTGGAGACTGGTCACGTCCTGGGACTGATATTAACGTGTGGAGACTGGTCACGTCCTGAGACTGATATTAACGTGTGGAGACTGGTCACGTCCTGAGACTGATATTAACGTGTGGAGACTGGTCACGTCCTGAGACTGATATTAACGTGTGGAGACTGGTCACGTCCTGAGACTGATATTAACGTGTGGAGACTGGTCATGTCCTGGGACTGATATTAACGTGTGGAGACTGGTCAGGTCCTGGGACTGATATTAACGTGTGGAGACTGGTCACGTCCTGAGACTGATATTAACGTGTGGAGACTGGTCACGTCCTGAGACTGATATTAACGTGTGGAGACTGGTCACGTCCTGGGACTGATATTAACATGTGGAGACTGGTCACGTCCTGAGACTGATATTAACGTGTGGAGACTGGTCACGTCCTGGGACTGATATTAACGTGTGGAGACTGGTCACGTCCTGAGACTGATATTAACGTGTGGAGACTGGTCACGTCCTGGGACTGATATTAACGTGTGGAGGCTGGTCACGTCCTGAGACTGATATTAACGTGTGGAGACTGGTCACGTCCTGAGACTGATATTAACGTGTGGAGACTGGTCACGTCCTGGGACTGATATTAACGTGTGGAGACTGGTCAGGTCCTGAGACTGATATTAACGTGTGGAGACTGGTCACATCCAGGGACTGATATTAACGTGTGGAGACTGGTCACGTCCTGAGACTGATATTAACGTGTGGAGACTGGTCACGTCCTGGGACTGATATTAACGTGTGGAGACTGGTCACGTCCTGAGACTGATATTAACGTGTGGAGACTGGTCACGTCCTGAGACTGATATTAACGTGTGGAGACTGGTCACGTCCTGAGACTGATATTAACGTGTGGAGACTGGTCACGTCCTGAGACTGATATTAACGTGTGGAGACTGGTCAGGTCCTGAGACTGATATTAACGTGTGGAGACTGGTCACGTCCTGAGACTGATATTAACGTGTGGAGACTGGTCACGTCCTGAGACTGATATTAACGTGTGGAGACTGGTCAAGTCCTGGGACTGATATTAACGTGTGGAGACTGGTCACGTCCTGAGACTGATATTAACGTGTGGAGACTGGTCACGTCCTGAGACTGATATTAACGTGTGGAGACTGGTCACGTCCTGAGACTGATATTAACGTGTGGAGACTGGTCACGTCCTGAGACTGATATTAACGTGTGGAGACTGGTCACGTCCTGAGACTGATATTAACGTGTGGAGACTGGTCACGTCCTGGGACTGATATTAACGTGTGGAGACTGGTCACGTCCTGAGAGTGATATTAACGTGTGGAGACTGGTCACGTCCTGAGACTGATATTAACGTGTGGAGACTGGTCACGTCCTGAGACTGATATTAACGTGTGGAGACTGGTCATGTCCTGAGACTGATATTAACGTGTGGAGACTGGTCACGTCCTGAGACTGATATTAACGTGTGGAGACTGGTCACGTCCTGAGACTGATATTAACGTGTGGAGACTGGTCACGTCCTGAGACTGATATTAACGTGTGGAGACTGGTCACGTCCTGAGACTGATATTAACGTGTGGAGACTGGTCACGTCCTGAGACTGATATTAACGTGTGGAGACTGGTCACATCCTCCAGACTGATATTAACGTGTGGAGACTGGTCACGTCCTGGGACTGATATTAACGTGTGGAGACTGGTCACGTCCTGAGAGTGATATTAACGTGTGGAGACTGGTCACGTCCTGGGACTGATATTAACGTGTGGAGACTGGTCACGTCCAGGGACTGATATTAACGTGTGGAGACTGGTCACGTCCTGGGACTGATATTAACGTGTGGAGACTGGTCACGTCCTGGGACTGATATTAACGTGTGGAGACTGGTCACGTCCTGAGACTGATATTAACGTGTGGAGACTGGTCACGTCCTGAGACTGATATTAACTGGTTCTGGTCAGGGACACTGACCAGAACAGAAGCTGGGACACTGACCAGAATAGAATTGGGACACTAACCAGAACAGAAGCTGAGACACTGACCAGAACAGGAGCTGGATCACTGACCAGAACAGAAGCTGAGACACTGACCAGAACAGGAGCTGGATCACTGACCAGAACAGAAGCTGAGACACTGACCAGAACAGAAGCAGGGACACTGACCAGAACAGAAGCTGGGACACTGACCAGAACAGAAGCAGGGACACTGACCAGAACAGAAGCAGGGACACTGACCAGAACAGAAGCAGGGACACTGACCAGAACAGAAGCAATACTGACCTTCGGAGGTTGTTGTATGAGATATCCAGGTCCTCCAGCGTCAGCAGGAAATCATCGAACGCTTCCGCCGACACCCTCGTCAGCTGGTTACCGTTGACGATGAGGTGTTGTAGATTAACCATTCCCACAAGGTCTCTTGGCCCCAGCGTCGTCAAGCGGTTACCGTCCAAATGCAAACTTCGCAAGCTCTCTAGATCGGAGAACGCCATTGGTCGGATGGAGTGGATAGTGTTCCGGGACAGAGTCAAATCAACCAATCCGGTCATGTTGGCAAAGTCCGACCCGCCTACTTCCGTGAGGTAGTTATCAGCCAATCGGAGCTCGACAGTTCGCCGATCGACATTCGGTGGAACGAATAGGAGGCCTTTATCTGCACAGAGCGTGCTCAGAGAGTCTGACAGGTTCCGACAGACGCAGTGGAATGGACACACCGCAACCACGTCCCACATCTCCCCTGCACCAATCAGAGAGGGCAACAGGCAGCAGCATGTGACCAGTGTCAGCCAATGGAAGGCCGGAAAAGCAGGAGATGGGCCAGGGGTGGGGCAGACACAGCGAATAAGATGCGAGGGAAGAGTAGGGTTGGGAGGGGTTTCCGGGGAACAGCGAATGAGATGCGAGGAGAATGATTGAGGAAGGGATTGGGGAAGTCTTTCACTGTCATTCTGAAGTGTGATTGAAGGAGTGATGGAGGGATGGACAGAGGAGAGGATGGAATGTTCTGCCCTTCTCTGTGGGTGTAGGTGTGTGTGGGGCGATGGGTGTCGTCTTCGGGTGGGGTGGTGGGGTGGGGGGTCTGGCATGATAATATTGAGAATTATCCACAGACCTAAGAGAGTGAGAGAGAAACAGAGCGACAGAAAGACAGAGAGAGAGAGACAGACAGAGAGAGAGAGAGACAGACAGAGAGAGAGAAAGACAGAGACAGAGAGAGAGAGAGAGAGAGAGAGAGAGAGAGAGAGAGAGAGAGAGAGAGAGAGAGAGAGAGACAGAGAGAGAGAAAGAGAGAGAGAGAGAGAGAGAGAGAGAGAGAGAGAGAGAGAGAGAGAGAGAGAGAGAGAGAGAGAGAGAGAGAGAGAGAGAGAGAGAGAGAGAGAGAGAGAGAGAGAGAGAGAGAGAGAGAGAGAGAGAGAGAGAGAATGGGGGAGAGAAAAGATAACTATTACAGATAAATTTTGCACATTATTTGGATAGTATTAGGAGTGTATTTGTGCCTACAGTTGAAGTCGGAAGTTTACATACACCTTAGCCAAATACATTTCAATTCAGTTTTTCTGTCACGTTCTGACCTTAGTTCCTTTGTTTTGTCTTTTGTTTTAGTTGGTCAGGGCGTGAGTTGGGTGGGTAATCTATGTTTTCTATTTCTGTGTTGGTTTTCTGTGTTTGGCCTGATATGGTTCTCAATCAGAGGCAGCTGTCAATCGTTGTCCCTGATTGGGAACCATATTTAGGTAGCCTGTTTTCTGTTGGGTTTTGTGGGTGGTTGTTTTCAGTCTTTGTGTGTCTGCGCCAGATAGAACTGTTTCGGTTTTCACTTTGTTGTTTTTGTATTTTGAGTTGTTCACTTCCATTAAACAATTACCACGCTTCGCATTGGTCCTCCGATCCCTCAAACTTCTCCTCAGACGAGGAGGAGGACGACAGCCGTTACATTTTCACAATTACTAGGTAGATGAGAATACCAACGGGCTCCGGACCTGGTAGGGTAAGAGTACAGTTGAAGTCAGAAGTTTACATACACCTTAGCCAAATACATTTAAACTCAGTTTTTCACAGTTCCTGACATTTAATGCCCATAAAAAATGCCCTGTTTTAGGTCAGTTAGGACCACCACATTATTTTAAGAATGTGAAATGTCAGAATAATAGTAGAGAGAATGTTTTATTTCAGCTTCTCAGTTAGTATTTGGTAGCATTGCCTTTAAATTGTTTCACTTGGGTCAAACGTTTAGGGTTGCCTTCCACAAGCTTCCCACAATAAGTTGGGTGAATTTTGACCCATTCCTCCTGACAGAGGTGGTGTAACTGAGTCAGGTTTGTAGACCTCCTTGCTCGCACACGCTTTTTCAGTTCTGCCCACAAATTTTCTATAGAATTGAGGTCAGGGCTTTGTGATTGCCACTCCAATACCTTGACTTTGTTGTCCTTAAGCCATTTTGCCACAACTTTGGAAGTATGCTTGGGGTCATTGTCCATTTGGAAGACCCATTTGCGACCAAGCTTTAACTTCCTGACTGATGTCTTGAGATGTTGCTTCAATATATCCACATAATTTCCCTCATGATGCCATCTATTTTGTGAAGTGCACCAGTCCCTCCTGCAGAAAAGCACCCCCACAACATGATGCTGCCACCAACGTGCTTCACAGTTTGGATGGTGTTCTTCGGCTTGCAAGCCTCCCCCTTTTTTCCTCCAAACATAACGATGGTCATTATGGCCAAACAGTTCTATTTTTGTTTCATCAGACCAGAGGACATTTCTCCAAAAAGTGAGATCTTTGTCCCCATGTGCAGTTGCAAACCGTAGTCTGGCTTTTTTATGCCGGTTTTGGAGCAGTGGATTATTCCTTGCTGAGCGGCCTTTCAGGTTATGTTGATATAGGACTCGTTTTAATGTGGATATAGATACTTTTGTACCTGTTTCCTCCAGCATCTTCACAAGGTCCTTTGCTGTTGTTCTGGTACTTTTCGCACCAAAGTACGTTAATCTCTAGGAGACAGAACGCATCTCCTTCCTGAGTGGTATGACGGCTGTGTGGTCCCATGGTGTTTATACTTGCGTACTATTGTTTGTACAGATGAACGTGGTGCCTTCAGGTGTTTAGACCTGTGGAGGTCTACAATATGTTTTTCTGAGGTCTTGGCTGATTTCTTTTGATTTTCCCATGATGTCAAGCAAAGAGGCACTGAGTTTGAAGGTAGGCCTTGAAATACATCCACATGTACACTTCCACTTGACTCAAATTATGTCAATTAGCCTATCAGAAGCTTCTAAAGCCATGACATCATTTTCTGGAATTTTCCAAGCTGTTTAAAGGCACAGTCAATTTAATCTATGTAAACTTCTGACCCACTGGAATTGTGATACAGTGAAATAATCTGTCTGTTAACAATTGTTGGAGAAATGACTTGTGTCATGCACAAAGTAGATGTCCTAGCCGACTTGCCAAAAACTATAGTTTGTTGACCAGAAATTTGTTGAGTGGTTGAAAAACAAGTTTTAATGACTCCAACCTAAGTGTATGTAAACTTCCGACTTCAAATGACTTCAACAAGGCTGTATGTGTGTAACCAGACTGTGTGTGTAACCAGACTGTGTGTGTGTGTGTGTGTATGTGTGTGTGTGTGTGTGTGTGTGTGTGTGTGTGTGTGTGTGTGTGTGTGTGTGTGTGTGTGTGTGTGTGTGTGTGTGTGTGTGTGTGTGTGTGTGTGTGTGTGTGTGTGTATGTGTGTGTGTGTGTGTGTGTGTGTGTGTGTGTGTGTGTGTGTGTGTAACTGTGTTTGTGTAACCAGACTGTGTGTGTAACCAGACTGTGTGTGTGTGTGTGTGTGTGTGTGTGTGTGTGTGTGTGTGTGTGTGTGTGTGTGTGTGTGTGTAACTGTGTTTGTGTAACCAGACTGTGTGTGTGTGTGTGTGTGTGTGTATGTGTGTGTGTGTGTGTGTATGTGTGTAACCAGACTGTGTGTGTGTAACCAGACTGCGTGTGTGTGTGTGTGTGTGTGTGTGTGTGTGTGTGTGTGTGTGTGTGTGTGTGTGTGTGTGTAACCAGACTGTATGTGTGTAACCAGACTGTGTGTGTAACCAGACTGTGTGTGTGTGTGTGTGTGTGTGTGTGTGTGTGTGTGTGTGTGTGTGTGTGTGTGTGTGTGTGTGTGTGTGTGTGTGTTGTGTGTGTGTGTGTAACTGTGTTTGTGTAACCAGACTGTGTGTGTGTAACCAGACTGTGTGTGTGTGTGTGTATGTGTGTGTGTGTGTGTGTGTGTGTGTGTGTGTGTGTGTGTGTGTGTGTGTGTGTGTGTGTGTGTTTGTGTGTGTGTGTAACCAGACTGTGTGTGTAACCAGACTGTGTGTAACCAGACTGTGTGTGTGTGTGTGTGTGTGTGTGTGTGTGTGTGTGTGTGTGTGTGTGTGTGTGTGTGTGTGTGTGTGTGTGTGTGTGTGTGTGTGTGTGTGTGTGTGTGTGTGTGTGTGTGTGTGTGTGTGTGTGTAACCAGACTGTGTGTGTGTGTGTGTGTGTGTGTGTGTGTGTGTGTGTGTGTGTGTGTGTGTGTGTGTGTGTGTGTGTGTGTGTGTGTGTGTGTGTGTGTGTGTGTGTGTAACCAGACTGTGTGTGTGTTCAGTCTTCTCTGAAACATGATAGTCCACTCTGTGTTTTATAGTGCAGAAAATTGCTGCTCACACACACACACACACACACACACACACACACACACACACACACACACACACACACACACACACACACACACACACACACACACACACACACACACACACACACACACACACACTGTGCATCCAACCCATGTATCCACTACTCTACACTACACCTTTATACTGCATAGCAACAGCATCCCAAATACTCCGCTACAGCCTAGCAACAACAACCAAACCCACGTCAAAACATATCACAACACAGCACATGCAATCTCCATAGTAACAGAAGTAAAACAGAGCATTACACCAGGCGTCACGGTAAAACCACAGCAATCTCCATAGCAGCAGTAACTGAGATAGACACAGGGACAGTTCCACAGGGTTGTCACTAGTTACCACAGCCACAAAGTACCCTTAACCGTACTGCTAGTCTTGTGCCCTAACCTTCAGTTATGACCAAAACGCTTTTTGTTTTCAATACTTTTTACAAAATAGCTGTAGGAAACCTTTCCACAGGGCTATGTTCAAATACAAATGGTGACAGAGACACAGTATTTCTCTGTGCAAATGTATCGGTGTCTTTACCAGAGGGAGGGCGAGAGAGAGGATCTATGTGGATCTGTTCCTGTGTCTATACCAGAGAGAGAGAGAGAGAGAGAGGATCTATGTGGATCTGTTCCTGTGTCTATACCAGAGAGAGAGAGAGAGAGAGGATCTATGTGGATCTGTTCCTGTGTCTATACCAGAGAGAGAGAGAGAGGATCTATGTGGATCTGTTCCTGTGTCTATACCAGAGAGAGAGAGAGAGAGGATCTATGTGGATATGTTACTGTGTCTATACCATAGAGAGAGAGAGAGAGAGAGAGAGAGAGAGAGAGAGAGAGAGAGGATCTATGTGGATCTGTTCCTGTGTCTATACCGGAGAGAGAGAGAGAGAGAGAGGATCTATGTGGATCTGTTCCTGTGTCTATACCAGAGAGAGAGAGGATCTATGTGGATCTGTTCCTGTGTCTATACCAGAGAGAGAGAGGATCTATGTGGATCT
>NC_092116.1:30817063-30874563 GCF_045679555.1 Salvelinus alpinus
GAGAGAGATAGAGGGAGAGAGAGAGGAGAGGGACAGAGAGAGAGAGAGAGAGAGAGAGAGAGAGTCTGTCAGATTACACAGATCCACAAAGAATTAGAAAACAAACCCGTTTTTGATAAACTCCCATATCTACTGGGTGAAATACCACAGTGTGCCATCACAGCAGCAAGATTTGTGACCTGTTGCCACAAGAAAAGGTCAACCAGTGAAGAACAATCACCATTGTAACTACAACCCATATGTCACGTTCCTGACCTGTTTTCTGTTGTTTTGTATGTGTGTGATGGTCAGGGCGTGAGTTTTGGGTGGGCAGTCTATGTTTGCTGTTTCTATGTTGGTTTTGGGTTGCCTGGTATGGCTCTTAATTAGAGGCAGGTGTTTTGCGTTTTCCTCTAATTGAGAGTCATATTAAGGTAGGTTGTTCTCACTGTTTGTTGGTGGGTGGTTGTCTTCCGTGTCTGTGTCTGCGTACCACACGGGACTGTAGCGTTTGTTCGTTCGTTTGTTATAGTCTGTACCTGTTCCTACGTGCTTCGTGTTTTATGTAAGTACTCATGGTGTAGGTCAGTCTACATTCGTTTTTTGTTATTTTGTAATCCTTCCCAGTGTTTGTTTTCGTGTCTCATCGATTGATTTAATAAATCATTATGTATTCAAAACCCGCTGCATTTTGGTCGAATCACTACTCCTCCTCTTCGTATGAAGGGGAGGAGGAACACCGTTACACCATATTCATGTTGATTTATTTTCCCTTTTGTACTTTAACTATTTGCACATCATTACAACACTGTATATATACATATTGAATTGAGAGAGAGAAACGGAGAAAGAGAGAGCGACAGAGAGAGGGAAAGGGAGAGAGAGAGCGACAGAATATTGAAAAAGACAGAGGCAGAGAGAAAGGACTTGTACTCAGTAGTTCAACCAGACCTCCTTTCATTAGCAGTGGTGTGTGTGTGTGTGTTTTGTGTGTGTGTGTTGAGTGTGTGTGTGTGTTGAGTGAGAACAATAGGAACTGTGCTCAGTGACTATGACAAGGCAGTCCAAAAGTATAGACCCAAGAAAAGAGAGAGAGATTGAAAAAGAGCGAACGAGAGAGAGAAAGAACACAAGAGAGAGAGCGAGAGAGAGAGAGAGAGAACACAGGAGAGAGAGCGAGAGAGAGAGAACGAGAGAGAGAGAGAGAACCCAAGAGAGAGAGCGAGAGAGAGGGAACGAGAGAGAGGGAACGAGAGAGAAATAGGTAACATGAGAGGGAACCAGAGTGGAATAAGCTTGAGAGTTTTTCAGTGTCGTAATTTTATCCTGAGTGCTGTCCCGTTCTGAATTAGTCCAGATAAGGAATCATTTAGCTGAAAAATATTGTATACTTTAATAAAGGACTCTTCATTTAGAGCTGTTGAAATGTGTCCCAAATAGCATACTATTCCCTATTTAGTTCACTACTTTATACCAGTGCTGGAAACCTATGTTTCTCTCTACCTCCGTCTCTCTCTCTCTCCCTATCATGCTATCTGTCCCCAACCTAACCTCTCTCCGTCTCTCTCTCTCTCCATCATGCTATCTGTCCCCAACCTAACCTCTCTCCGTCTCTCTCTCTCCTCATCATGCTATCTGTCCCCAACCTAACCTCTCTCCTTCTCTCTCTCTCTCCATCATGCTATCTGTCCCCAACCTAACCTCTCTCTGTCTCTCTCTCTTTCCATCATGCTATCTGTCCCCAACCTAACCTCTCTCCGTCTCTCTCTCTCTCCATCATGCTATCTGTCCCCAACCTAACCTCTCTCCGTCTCTCTCTCTCTCTCCATCATGCTATCTGTCCCCAACCTAACCTCTCTCCGTCTCTCTCTCTCTCTCCATCATGCTATCTGTCCCCAACCTAACCTCCGTCTCTCTCTCTCTCCATCATGCTATCTGTCCCCAACCTAACCTCTCTCCGTCTCTCTCTCTATCTCCATCATGCTATCTGTCCCCAACCTAACCTCTCTCCGTCTCTCTCTCTCTCTCCATCATGCTATCTGTCCCCAACCTAACCTCTCTCCGTCTCTCTCTCTCCCCATCATGCTATCTGTCCCCAACCTAACCTCTCTCCGTCTCTCTCTCCTCATCATGCTATCTGTCCCCAACCTAACCTCTCTCCATCTCTCTCTCTCTCCATCATGCTATCTGTCCCCAACCTAACCTCTCTCCGTCTCTCTCTCTCTCCATCATGCTATCTGTCCCCAACCTAACCTCTCTCCGTCTCTCTCTCTCTCCATCATGCTATCTGTCCCCAACCTAACCTCTCTCCGTCTCTCTCTCTCTCCATCATGCTATCTGTCCCCAACCTAACCTCTTTCCGTCTCTCTCTCTCCCCATCATGCTATCTGTCCCCAACCTAACCTCTCTCCATCTCTCTCTCTCCATCATGCTATCTGTCCCCAACCTAACCTCTCTCCGTCTCTCTCTCTCCTCATCATGCTATCTGTCCCCAACCTAACCTCTCTCCGTCTCTCTCTCTCCCCATCATGCTATCTGTCCCCAACCTAACCTCTCTCCATCTCTCTCTCTCTCCATCATGCTATCTGTCCCCAACCTAACCTCTCTCCGTCTCTCTCTCTCTCCTCCCCATCATGCTATCTGTCCCCAACCTAACCTCTCTCTGTCTCTCTCTCCCCATCTTGCTATCTGTCCCCAACCTAACCTCTCTCCGTCTCTCTCTCTCTCTCCATCATGCTATCTGTCCCCAACCTAACCTCTCTCCGTCTCTCTCTCTTTCCATCATGCTATCTGTCCCCAACCTAACCTCTCTTTCTCTCTCTTCCCCTCTCTCCATCTTTCTCTCTCTCCTTCCTCCCTTCCTTCTTTCCTTCCTTCCTTCGTCTCTTCTCCTCTCCTTCCCTTGCTTCTTCGTTCCTTTCAATTCCTCCCTCCCCATCATTCTACCTATCCTCTTTATGTGCACGATATAATGATACCACTGCATAATGACACCACTGCATAATGACCAGTATAATGACACCAGGTTATAATGATACCACTGTATAAGGATACCACTGCATAATGACCAGTATAATGATACCACTGTATAATGACACCACTGCATAATGACCAGTATAATGATACCACTGCATAATGACACCACTGCATAATGACCAGTATAATGATACCACTGCATAATGACCAGTATAATGATACCACTGCATAATGACACCACTGCATAATGACCAGTATAATGATACCACTGCATAATGACCAGTATAATGATACCACTATATAATGACCAGTATAATGACCAGTATAATGATACCACTATATAATGACCAGTATAATGACCAGTATAATGATACCACTGTATAATGATACCGCTGTATAATGACACCACTGTATAATGATACCACTGTATAATGACCAGTATAATGATACCACTGTATAATGATACCACTGTATAATGACCAGTAGAATGATACCACTGTATAATGATACCACTGTATAATGACCAGTATAATGACCAGTATAATGATACCACTGTATAATGACCAGTATAATGACCAGTATAATGATACCACTGTATAATGACCAGTATAATGACACCACAGTATAATGACACCACTGTATAATGACACCACTGTATAATGACCAGTATAATGATACCACTGTATAATGATACCACTGTATAATGACCAGTATAATGATACCACTGTATAATGATACCACTGTATAATGATACCACTGTATAATGATACCACTGTATAATGACCAGTATAATGACACCACTGTATAATGATACCACTGTATAATGACCTGTATAATGATACCACTGCATAATGACCTGTATAATGACACCACTGTATAATGATACCACTATATAATGACCAGTATAATGATACCACTGTATAATGACCAGTATAATGTTACCACTGTATAATGATACCACTGTATAATGACCAGTATAATGATACCACTGCATAATGACCTGTATAATGACACCACTGTATAATGATACCACTGTATAATGACCAGTATAATGATACCACTGTATAATGATACCACTGTATAATGACCAGTATAATGATACCACTGTATAATGACCTGTATAATGACACCACTGTATAATGATACCACTATATAATGATACCACTGTATAATGACCAGTATAATGATACCACTGCATAATGACCAGTATAATGTTACCACTGTATAATGATACCACTATATAATGATACCACTGTATAATGACCAGTATAATGATACCACTGTATAATGATACCACTGTATAATGACCAGTATAATGATACCACTGCATAATGATACCACTGCATAATGACCTGTATAATGATACCACTGCATAATGACCTGTATAATGACACCACTGTATAATGACACCACTGTATAATGGCCAGTATAATGATACCACTGCACAATGACCAGTATAATGATACCACTGTATAATGACACCACTGTATAATGACCAGTATAATGTTACCACTGTATAATGATACCACTGTATAATGATACCACTGTATAATGACCAGTATAATGACACCACTGTATAATGACACCACTGTATAATGATACCACTGTATAATGACCAGTATAATGATACCACTGTATAATGACCAGTATAATGATACCACTGTATAATGATACCACTGTATAATGACCAGTATAATGACACCACTGTATAATGACACCACTGTATAATGATACCACTGTATAATGATACCACTGTATAATGATACCACTATATAATGATACCACTGTATAATGATACCACTGTATAATGACACCACTGTATAATGACACCACTGTATAATGACACCACTGTATAATGACACCACTGTATAATGACACCACTGTATAATGACACCACTGTATAATGACACCACTGTATAATGACACCACTGTATAATGATACCGCTGTATAATGACCAGTATAATGACACCACTGTAAAATGATACCACTGCATAATGACCAGTATAATGATACCACTGCATAATGACCAGTATAATGATACCACTGCATAATGACCAGTATAATGATACCACTGCATAATGATACCACTGTATAATGATACCACTGTATAATGACACCACTGTATAATGATACTGTTCTGTCTCTTTCTCTCCAACTAATTACACAAAATATTTGAGTAAAATAGGAAAGAATTCTAAGTATTTGTATCAACCAATCCAGCGCCCTGTGGTGATGATTAGACTGTATCGGATTGGTTGATTCTCCCAGCAGGAAGTAGGCTCGATGACACAGCATGGACTCATGCCTTTCAGGGGTAAATACACACGCACACACAAAGACACACAAACATACACACACACACACCTCAACACTTCAGGGCTGTATTCAATGAGCTGTTCACAACGTCGCAGATACAAATGTATTTTCCAGAACAGATGTCATTTTCTGTAGTGTAGAATTTGGTACGTCAGCTCTATTCGGTCTATATCTATATCTATATGAATCTTTCATTTCATTGGATAATTCACCGAGTGGACTTCCTGGTGTGAGACCCGGTCAAAAGAGCCAACGGCCAATCGGGGCTTAGTACCGAGTGCTGTGAGCCTATTAGGTTGCAGCTGGGCAATAGCAGATGTTGGCAAAGCCAGTGATACATTCAGACACACACAAACACATAGACACACACACATAGACACACACACATGGACACACACACACACACACACACACACACACACACACACACACACACACACACACACACACACACACACACACACACACACACACACACATGGACACACACACATAGACAGGTACCTGTCTGTTCTCGGTGGGGTAGTAGTAACTGACACATCTTTTGAGGTAACTGTCTAATGCCAGACAGGTAATGCCAGACAGGGTGTGTGTGTGTGTGTGTGTGTGTGTGTGTGTGTGTGTGTGTGTGTGTGTGTGCGTGCAGTATCCTCTGAGATATCTTTAATTATAGGAACTACAGACACATTAGAATGAATCTCAGATCAACATTCTCTCTGATACAGTACATCCTCCTGTCATTCTGCCTGATACAGTACATCCTCCTGTCATTCTGTCTGATACAGTACATCCTCCTGTCATTCTGTCTGATACAGTACATCCTCCTGTCATTCTGTCTGATACAGTACATCCTCCTGTCATTCTGTCTGATACAGTACATCCTCCTGTCATTCTGCCTGATACAGTACATCCTCCTGTCATTCTGTCTGATACAGTACATCCTCCTGTCATTCTGTCTGATACAGTACATCCTCCTGTCATTCTGTCTGATACAGTACATCCTCCTGTCATTCTGTCTGATACAGTACATCCTCCTGTCATTCTCTCTGATACAGTAGATCCTCCTGTCATTCTCTCTGATACAGTACATCCTCCTGTCATTCTGTCTGATACAGTACATCCTCCTGTCATTCTGCCTGATACAGTACATCCTCCTGTCATTCTGTCTGATACAGTACATCCTCCTGTCATTCTCTCTGATACAGTAGATCCTCCTGTCATTCTCTCTGATACAGTACATCCTCCTGTCATTCTGTCTGATACAGTACATCCTCCTGTCATTCTGCCTGATACAGTACATCCTCCTGTCATTCTGTCTGATACAGTACATCCTCCTGTCATTCTGTCTGATACAGTACATCCTCCTGTCATTCTGCCTGATACAGTACATCCTCCTGTCATTCTGTCTGATACAGTACATCCTCCTGTCATTCTGTCTGATACAGTACATCCTCCTGTCATTCTCTTTGATACAGTACATCCTCCTGTCATTCTGTCTGATACAGTACATCCTCCTGTCATTCTGTCTGATACAGTACATCCTCCTGTCATTCTGTCTGATACAGTACATCCTCCTGTCATTCTCTCTGATACAGTACATCCTCCTGTCATTCTGTCTCCTTCTCCCCCCTCTTCATTTCTCTCTCTCTCTCTCTCTCTCTCTCTCTCTCTCTCTCTCTCTCTCTCTCTCTCTCTGTGGTTGTCGTGGTGACAGCTTGATCCTCTACCAGCAACCTGCTGTTCATCGACCACATAATTACCCATCTTTTCATCTCTCTGTCTCTCTATTTTCCTTCTGTTCATTCCATCCCTCCACATCCATAACATGTCTATACTGACACTCGTTGTCGTGTCTATGCAGGTAGATGTTTATTTTTTTTCTACATGTTCACTTAAAAAAAAAAAAAATCCTTTTATGTAACGGAAAGAGTAGTGTCACACAAACCACAGAGCCTCGAACAACAACCTAGGAATACATCTGTTCTTTATGTATATCTGTTGGTTTGGAGCAGATGTGTGTGTGTGTGTGTGTGTGTGTGTGTGTGTGTGTGTGTGTGTGTGTGTGTGTGTGTGTGTGTGTGTGTGTGTGTGTGTGTGTGTGCGTTGTTCTTTGTTCAGCAATGTTCTGAAAAGTGAATTGATTAACACACTCACTCACTGATTCTCTATCAAGCCATGCGAATGAGTTCACATTTCTGTGTGTGTGTGTGTGTGTGTTTGTGTGTGTGTGTGTGCATTCCCAAGGGAATCTAACAGTCATACATTACCTTTTCTGTCTGTGTCACACCTATCCTCCAACCAGGTGTGTGTGTCTGACGCAGATTCCGCCCCAGGTGTGTATCCTGGTGTGTGTGTGTGTGTGTGTACTCCCTTCCGACACACACATCAAAGAGGCGGATTTGGGTCGCTGAGTCACACACTCCACGATCCCTTTTACGCTTGTTTAGTTCCGGGGAGAGAAATATGATTTTCACTCAATCTCATTCACATTGTTCCTCAAAGAGAATCTGGAAAATCCCCCCAAAAAACACACAAAAATCTGAAGAAATTCAATTTGTTTGCTTTGCCATAATTTTCCATCGCCATTTCCTGTTTGGGGAATTCTGGGAATTCTTGTATGAATATATTATAATATTGATATCAAGGGAATGAAGATCGTGAACAGGCAGATCCTCTCCTCCTCCCCCTCTCTCCCCTCCCTCCTCCCCCTCTGTTCCACCGTAGATTGCTCATATGTCTCTCTCTTTCCTTCAGTCGTTTCCTCCCTCTATCCCTCTGTTATGTCAGCATCTCGTCAGGGAATCATTCCACGCGTTCCGCATCACAAATATTATTCCGAGCATCGTGGGAATATAACAGAATATGTTCTTTCTTTCCCAAAGATTCCCCGTCCCCTTGGTGGGTCAAACAACCCGGGTTAAGATTCCCCGTCCCCTTGGTGGGTCAAACAACCCGGGTTAAGAGTCCCCGTCCCCTTGGTGGGTCAAACAACCCGGGTTAAGATTCCCCGTCCCCTTGGTGGGTCAAACAACCCGGTTAAGATTCCCCGTCCCCTTGGTGCGTCAAACAACCCGGGTTAAGATCCCTTGGTGCGTCAAACAACCCGGGTTAAGATTCCCCGTCCCCTTGGTGGTTCCAACAACCCGGGTTAAGATTCCCCGTCCCCTTGGTGGGTCAAACAACCCGGGTTAAGATTCCCCGTCCCCTTGGTGGGTCAAACAACCCGGGTTAAGATTCCCCGTCCCCTTGGTGGGTCAAACAACCCGGGTTAAGATTCCCCGTCCCCTTGGTGCGTCAAACAACCCGGGTAAGATTCCCCGTCCCCTTGGTGGGTCAAACAACCCGGGTTAAGATTCCCCTTTCCCTTGGTGGGTCAAACAACCCGGGTTAAGATTCCCCTTTCCCTTGGTGGGTCAAACAACCCGGTTAAGATTCCCCGTTCCCTTGGTGGGTCAAACAACCCGGGTTAAGGGCTGAACAATAAGGAACGTGGATGGAGGTGTTGAGGGACAACGGGACAACGGGATGATGGACGAGTGGGGGGTTGTCCTTGTTGTTGATGATGTTCACCTGTAATAGAGCAGAACAAACATGCAGTTATCTGTGTGTGTGTGTGTGTGTGTGTGTGTGTGTGTGTGTGTGTGTGTGTGTGTGTGTGTGTGTGTGTGTGTGTGTGTGTGTGTGTGTGTGTGTGTGTGTGTGTGTGTGTGTGTGTGTGTGTGTGTGTGTGTGTGTGTGTGTGTGTGTGTCTACACAGACAGTCTGAAAGCTCATAAACACACAGTGCCAGACAACCAATCTGGAATTACACCCTCTCTCTCCATCTCTCCGCCCCATCTCTCCATCTCTCAGCCCCTTCTCTCCATCTCTCTCCATCTCTCCGCCCCATCTCTCCATCTCTCAGCCCCATCTCTCTCCATCTCTCAGCCCCATCACTCAGACCCATCTCTCCATCTGTCAGCCCCATCTCTCCATCTGTCAGCCCCATCTCTCCATCTCTCTGCCCCTTCTGTCCATCTCTCATCTCCTTCTGTCCATCTCTCAGCCCCATCTCTCTGCCCCATCTCTCCATCTATCTGCCCATTCTCGCCATCTCTCTGCTCCTTCTCGCCATCTCTCTGCCCCATCTCTCAGCACGTTCTCTCCGTCTCTCTGCCCCTTCTCTCCGTCTCTCTGCCCCATCTCTCCATCTCTCTACCCCATCTCTCCATCTCTCAGCCTCTTCTATCCATATCTCAGCACCATCTCTCCATCTCTCTGCCCCATCTCTCCATCTCTCTGCCCCATCTCTCTGCCCCATCTCTCCATCGCTTAGCCCCATCTCTCAATCTCTCTGCCCCATCTCTCTGCCCCATCTCTCCATCGCTTAGCCCCATCTCTCCATCTCTCTGCCCCATCTCTCCGTCTCTCAGCCCCATCTCTCCGTCTCTCAGGCCCTTCTCTCCGTCTCTCTGCCCCATCTCTCCATCTCTCAGCCCCATCTCTCCATCTCTCAGCCTCATCCCTCCATCTATCTTTCTCTCTCTTTAGCCTCATCTCCCATCTCCATCTCTCTCTATCGTTCTTTCTCGCTGTATCCATCCTCTCTCACTTCTTCCATCTCTACATTTCAACCCCCCCGTTCTTTACCTTCTCTCTTTTGTCTCTATAAACCATCTCTCTCTCTCTCTCTCTCTCTGTCTCTCTCTCTGTCTCCCTCTCTCCTTCCCTCTCTCTCTCTCTGTCTCCCTGTCTCTCTGTCTCACTTTCTCTCTCTCTGTCTCCCCCTCTGTCTCTCTGTCTCTCTCTCTTTCTCTGTCTCTCTCTGTCTCTCTCGCTATCTCTACGTCTCTCTGTCTCTCTCTTTCGCTCTGTATCTGTCTCTGTCTCTGTCTATCGCTCTTTCTCTCTCTCTGTCTCTCTCTCGCTCTCTCTCTCCCTCTCTCTCTCTCTCTGTTTCTGTCTCTCTCTATCTCTCACTGTCTCTCTCGCTCTCTCTCTCTCTCTCTGTCTCTGTCTCGCTTTCTCTCTCTCTGTCTCCCCCTCTGTCTCTCTCTCTTTATCTCTCTCTCTGTCTGTCTGTCTGTCTGTCTGCCTGTCTCTCTTTCTCTCTCTCTCAATTTAATACAAAGGGCTTTATTGTCAAGGAAAATAATCAAATTGAACAGTAAACATTACACTCAAAAATGTTCCAAAAGAATAAAGACATTTCAAATGTCATATTATGTCTATCTACAGTTTTGTAAAGATGTGCAAATGGTTAAAGTAAATCAATCAGCATAAATATGGGTTGTATTTACAATGGTGTTTGTTCTTTACTGGTTGACCTTTTCTTGTGGCAACAGGTCACAAATCTTGCGGCTGTGATGGCACACTGTGGTATTTCACCCAGTAGATATGGGAGTTTATCAAAATTGGGTTTGTTTTCGAATTCTTTGTGGATCTGTGTAATCTGAGGGAAATATATATCTCTAATATGGTCATACATTTGGCAGGAGGTTAGGAAGTGCAGCTCAGTTTCCACCTCATTTTGTGGGCAGTGTGCACATAGCCTGTCTTCTCTTGAGAGCCAGGTCTGCCTACGGCGGCCTTTCTCAATAGCAAGGCTATGCTTACTGAGTCTGTACATAGTCAAAGCTTTTCCTTAAGTTTGGGTCAGTCACAGTGATCAGGTATTCTGCCACTGTGAACTCTCTGTTTAGGGCCAAATAGCATTCTAGTTTGCTCAGTTTTTTTGTAAATTCTTTCCAAAGTGTCAACTAATTATATTTTTCTCATGATTTGGTTGGTTCTAATTGTGTTGCTGTCCTGTGGCTCTGTGGGGACTGTTTGTGAACAGAGCCCCAGGACCAGCTTGCTTAGGGGACTCTTCTCCAGGTTCATCTCTCTGTAGGTGATGGCTTTGTTATGGAAGGTTTGTGAATTGCTTCCTTTTAGGTGGTTGTAGAATTGAACGTCTCTTTTCTGGATTTTGATAATTAGCGGGTATTGGCCTAAATCTGCTTTTCGGACAAATTCTCTCTCTCTCTCTCGCTCTCTGTCTGTCTCTCTCCCTCTCGTTCTCTCTCGTTCTCTCTCTCTCTCGCTCTCTCTCTCTCTCGTTCTCTCTCTATCCCTCTCGTTCTCTCTCGTTCTATCTCTCTCGTTCTCTCTCTCTCTCTCTCTGTCTGTCTCTCTCCCTCTCGTTCTCTCTGTGTTCTCTCTCTCTGTTTTCTCTCTCGTTAGCACATGGTGTGCACCAATTGGTGTCACCTTGTTATTCAGTATGTGTTTCAGCTGTTCTTGTCTATCTTGTTAGTTGGAAGGTGCTGGCCCAGGTGTTTTTTAAGAGCGGCTGGCCCAGGTGTTATTTAAGAGCGGCTGGCCCAGGTGTTTTTTAAGAGCGGCTGGCCCAGGTGTTATTTAAGAGCGGCTGGCCCAGGTGTTATTTAAGATTGGCTGGCCCAGGTGTTATTTAAGATTGGCTGGCCCAGGTGTTATTTAAGATCGGCTGGCCCAGGTGTTATTTAAGATTGGCTGGCCCGGGTGTTATTTAAAATTGGCTGGCCCAGGTGTTATTTAAGATTGGCTTGCCCAGTTGTTATTTAAGATTGGCTGGCCCAGGTGTTATTTAAGAGCGGCTGGCCCAGGTGTTATTTAAGAGCGGCTGGCCCAGGTGTTATTTAAGAGCGGCTAGCCCAGGTGTTATTTAAGAGCGGCTGGCCCAGGTGTTATTTAAGATTGGCTGGCCCAGGTGTTATTTAAGAGCGGCTAGCCCAGGTGTTATTTAAGATTGGCTGGCCCAGGTGTTATTTAAGATTGGCTGGCCCAGGTGTTATTTAAAATTGGCTGGCCCAGGTGTTATTTAAGATTGGCTGGCCCAGGTGTTATTTAAGATTGGCTGGCCCAGGTGTTATTTAAGATTGGTTGGCCCAGGTGTTATTTAAGATTGGCTGGCCCAGATGTTATTTAAGAGCGGCTGGCCCAGGTGTTATTTAAGAGCGGCTGACCCAGGTGTTATTTAAGAGCGGCTGGCCCAGGTGTTATTTAAGATTGGCTGGCCCAGGTGTTATTTAATAGCGACTGGCCCAGGTGTTATTTAAGAGCGGCTGGCCCAGGTATTATTTAAAATTGGCTGGCCCAGATGTTATTTAAGAGCGTCTGGCCCAGTGCTCCAGTTGTCTTGAGAGATGTGGAGGGTCAACACCTAGTTGGTGCTCCCTATTGGATTTCTAGAAAAACATTCCTTTATCTGATCTTCCCTGTTTTTGTTTTAGCTCCACCATTTTGGTTTCCTTCCTGTCTTTAAGTTTGGTGTGGGTTTTTCTTTTGTTTGCCTCTTCTTGGTTAAATTTAGTGGGTCTCATGGTGGGTGTCTTTAAGGTGCCAGTTCTTGATGTTAGTCAACTTTCAGTTCACCCCCATGAGTGTCTTTCAGACTCCTAAAACCTGTTTTGTTTTGGTTTTTGGTCAGTTAGTTCCCTCTTCTGTTTGAGCGAAAATATTTGGTTTTCTTGCCGGGGAATGTAACAATCTCTTCTCTCTCTCTAACCCCTCCCTCCCATCTCTTCCTGCACTCGATCTCCCTCTCTCTCCTCTCTTGCTCCTTCTCTCCCCTCTCTTGCTCCTCTCTCTCTCCTTCTCTCTCTCTCCTTCTCTCTCTCTCATTCCCTCTCTCTCTCCTCTCTCTCTCCCCTGTCTCTCTCCCCTCTCTTGCTCCTCTCTCTCTCCTTCTCTCTCTCTCCTCTCTCTCCCCCCTCTCTCTCTCCCCTCTCTTGCTCCTTCTCTCTCTCTCATTCCCTCTCTCTCCTCTCTTTCTCCCCTGTCTCTCTCCCCTCTCTTGCTCCTCTCTCTCTCCTTCTCTCTCTCTCCTCTCTCTCCCCTCTCTTGCTCCTTCTCTCCCCTCTCTCTCCACTCTCTCTCTCCCTTCTCTCCCCTCTCTCTCTCTCTCTCTCTCTCTCTCTCTCTCTCTCTCTCTCTCTCTCTCTCTCTCTCTCTCTCTCTCTCTCTCTCTCTCTCTCCTCTCTCTCCTCTCTCTCCTCTCTCTCTCTCCCCTCTCTCTCCTCTCTCTCTCTCCCCTCTCTCCCTCTCGCTCTTCATCAGTGTATCCATCATTCTGTCTGTCTGGTTTGCTATTCTCCTGTCTCCTCACCTTTCACTCAAACACACACACACATACACACACTCTTGTCCATCCAATTACATCATGCCCTCCTTAAAACGTCTCTATAGACCTACTGTAGACACACATACATGTACACTGTTAATCGTGACAGGTCGACCTTGTTCCAAAAATAAAATATTGATCTTGGCTAAATGTCAAATCGACCCTAAACATCCCACAAGGCCCCACATCACTATTTAGTGCACTCCTTTTGACCTGGGATTGGGTTAAAAGTAGTATATTAGGGTGACATTTGGGACCTAGGTTTAAGTACCGCCCACCTGCCTGAACCAGCTGTCAATCAAAGGGCTCTTAAGCAGACACCTCTACCAACTAAATCACTTCAGTCACCACGAAAGCCCTGTGTGTGTGTGTGTGTGTGTGTGTGTGTGTGTGTGTGTGTGTGTGTGTGTGTGTGTGTGTGTGTGTGTGTGTGTGTGTGTGTGTGTGTGTGTGTGTGTGTGTGTGTGTGTGTGTGTGTGTGTGTGTGTGTGTGTGTGTGTGTGTGTGTGTGTGTGTGTGTGTGTGTGTGTGTGTGTGTGTGTGCGTGTGTGTGTTGTTAGATATCCGTCAGTACAGTACTCTCTCTCTCTCTCTGTCTCTCTCTTTCTCTGTCTCTCTCTATTTCAGTTTAAGGGGCTATATTGACATGGGAAACATATGTTTACATTGCCAAAGCAAGTCACGAAGATATTAAACAAAAGTGAAATAAACAATTAAAAATGTACAGTAGATATTATACTCACAAATGTTCCAAAAGAATAAAGACATTTCAAATGTCACATCATGTGCAAATAGTTAAAGTACAAAAGGGAAATAATTTAACATAAATATGGGTTGTATTTACAATGGTGTTTGTTTTTCACTGGTTGACCTTTTCTTGTGGCAACAGTAGATATGGGAGATAATCAAAATTGTAATTTTTTTCTCGAATTCTTTGTGGATCTGTGTAATCTGAGGGAAATATGTGTCTCTAGTATGGTCATACATTTGGCAGGAGATTATCTCTCCTTTTCTGTTTCTCTATTTGTTTTAAATGAATGCTGCAAGATTTAGAGATTCAGGTAATTTATCTACTTACCCAGAGTCAGACAAACTAATACCATTTTTATGTGTCTGCATGCAGCTTGGAGATTATTAAAGTTAGCATATCGCTAGCTTAGCACAATTGCTGGTTGTCTCCCGGTACAGTAGCCAGGTCCTCTCAAAAGCAGGAGAATTAACTGTACCTTCGAACTACTCCAAAAACTGGGCGGTTTACAGTCTTCCAAAGCTATACATAGTCATAAATATTATAACAGAATTATAATTTCACAGATTATCATAAGAAATGACATTATATCCACTTCCTCATTCTTTCCCGCTTGTCGCATAGAGATGTATAGAGACCATTGCGCCATTGTATCTATCCCATTTTGGCGTGTGTGAGCGTATGGGCAGCACCACTGAGACAGATACAACGTTGCGATATCTATACATCTCTATGCGACATCCTTCTTTTCCCAGAGATAAAAGTGATGGAACCAACCTAGTCATCCGGATTCGTCTGTACGGAATCACAGAGTCACAGAATGTCCTATCTTCTCTTTATCCTGATCCGTCCAACGTGCTGCTCCTCAGAAAAAAGCAGGCAACTCTCTCTCTCTCTCCTTCTCTCTCTCTCTCTCTCTCTCTCTAGAGTGCACTTCTTCACCTCTCTCTCCCTGCCGCTGTCTCTCTCTCGTTCCCTCGTTCTCTCGCCAGCTGTACAACACGAAATCTCTTCAGAGGACAAACCCTCTCTCTTTCCTCATCCCCTTTCCCATTTCTACCTCCGTCCAGATCTCTCCGTCCGTAGATTGCATTTTAAGTCATGTTAATCCCTGCGTACAGGTATTGAATGAAAAGATGAAAAAGAGAGAGAGGGATGAAAGGAGAGGAAGAGAACATTAAACGAGAGAAGGAAAAACACTGTGATAATTCCCTCTATAGTTTTTTTCCTGTCCTCCTTTTATTTTGTCCTCCTGTCTTCATTCATCCATTTATCTCTCTATCGCTTTTTTTCCTCCCCCTCTGTATCTCAGGGTAGACGGTTTGCAGTGGTTACTGCAGAGAGAGGATGGTAGAGTGTGACTGTTCATTATGTGCAGCCTACACAGACTGAGAGAGAGAGCGAGAAACAGAGAGAGAGAGAGCGAAAGAGAAGGAGGGAGGGCGGAAGGGCGAGAGAGAGGGACTGGGATAGAAAGAGAGGGAGCGATGGAGAGAGAGGGACTGGGATAGAGAGAGAGGGAGCGATGGAGAGAGAGAGAGAGAGAGATAGGCAGAAGTTTGAGAGGAGAGATAGAGAGAGGAGAGTGAGAGCGAGAGTGAGAGCGAGAGAGTGAGAGCGAGAGAGAGACAGAGAGAGAGAGAGACAGGCAGAAGTGTGAGAGGAGAGATAGAGGAGAGCGAGAGTGAGAGCGAAAGAGTGAGAGCGAGAGAGATTTCAAAACATTTCAAGCAGACAACCTAAGAAAATTAACAACAATGACAAGTGGTTTGATGAAGAATGCAAAACCCTAAGAAAGAAATTGAAAAACCTATCCGACCAATAACATAGAGTCCCAGAAAACCTGAGCCTACGCCTTCACTATGGTGAATCACTAAAACAAAACAGAAATACACTATGGAAAATGATGGAACAGCACGTCAGAAATCAGCTCAATGTAATTGGAGAATCCGTATAATTTAAGAAAGAGAAGAGAGAGAAGAGGTTAGGAAAGAGAAGAGAGAGAAGAGGTTAGGAAAGAGAAGAGAGAGAAGAGGTTAGGAAAGAGAAGAGAGAAGAGGTTAGGAAAGAGAAGAGAGAAGAGGTTAGGAAAGAGAAGAGAGAGAAGAGGTTAGGAAACAGAAGAGAGGAGAGTTTAGGAAAGAGAAGACGGATGAGGTTAGGACAGAAAAGAAAGAGGCTAGGAAAAAGACGAAAGAAGAGGTAAGCAAGAGCAGATAGAAACATACATGTATTGTGTAACATGAAGTCCTATGAGTTTCATCTGATGAAGCTCATCAAAGGTTAGTGATTAATTTTATCTCTATTTCTGCTTTTTGTGACTCCTCTCTTTGGCTGGAAAAATGACAGTTTTTTTGTGACTAGGTACTGACCTAACATAATCGTTTGGTGTGCTTTCGTCGTAAAGCCATTTTGAAATCGGACACTGTGGTGGGATCAACAACAAGTTTATCTTTAAAATGGTGTAAAATACTTCGATGTTTGAGGAATTTTAATTTTGAGAATTCTGTTGTTTTGAATTTGTCGCCCTTCATTTTCACTGGCTGTTGTCATATCGATCCCGTTAACGGGATCCCAGCCATAAGAAGCAACATGCTAATGACTACTGCTACTTTCTCGTTCTACGCGTGAATCATGCTTCTGTCCTAAACTACTAGCATGTCAATGAGACAAATGACACACACACACACACACACACACACACACACACACACACACACACACACACACACACACACACACACACACACACACACACACACCTGCATGTGTGTCTGCGTATAAAATGCGTAATATGTGTGTATGTGTACATTGAAGCAGTACTCAGCACATAGATATGAGAAAGTAGCAATAGTCATTAACATGTTAAAAGGCAGTTTAACTTTCAGAGCAACTAATTTTGTAAACAATTCAACTGTTTTCAATTATCACTTAAAAAAAAAAAATATCACAAAAAAATGTACTCCCATCAAAATAAGTTGAATTTCTTCGTTTTTTCCGTTAAATCCCTGACAAAGCTTTAAAGCTTTTTTTTTTACCGGAAAGACATATCAGCCATTACCGGAATGTGTTTGACAAGTTGTTTCCGCAGTCGTAACGTTAACGGGAGAAAACGTCCGGCACAAGCGAGAGTATGAAAGAGTCGCAGGAATAAAATGTAAACAATCAATGCAGTGTGATAAGTGGATTAGAAAGGAAATAGGAAACAGGAAATAGGAAACAGGAAATTGGAAACAGGAAATAGGAAACAGGAAATAGATGGTTAAAGACAGATCCCAGGTGGACGGGGCATGCCCGTTACTAAAGAAAGAAAAAGTGAGGGCGAGAGAGAGAAGGAAACAGAGAAAGAGGATAAATATATATATATATATTTATATATATATAGAGAGAGAGAGAGAGAGAGAGAGAGAGAGAGAGAGAGAGAGAGAGAGAGAGAGAGAGAGAGAGAGAGAGAGAGAGAGAGAGAGAGAGAGAGAGAGAGAGAGAGAGAGAGAGAGCCTGTCAGATTACAAAGAATTGGAAAACAAACCCGTTTTGATAAACTCCCATATATAGAGAGAGAGACTGACTGACTATTCAGTCTGTGTCACGCCCTGACCTTAGAGAGCCTTTTTATGTCTCTATTTTGGTTTGGTCAGGGTGGGATTTGGGTGGGCATTCTATGTTCTTTATTTCTAGGTTTTGTATTTCTTTGTTTCTGGCCGAGTTTGGTTCCGATTGGGGATCATACTTAGGCAGCCCTTTTCCCTCCTTCTGTGTGGGATCTTGTTCTTTGTTTGTGAGCAGGTAGTTTGCACAACGAAGCTGTTCGGTCGTTGTTATTCTTTATTGTTTTGTCTTTTCTAAAGTTTCACTTCGTTATCAAATTATGTGGAACACAAAGAACGCTGCGCTTTGGTCTCATCCTTCCGAAGACAACCGGTTCAGTCTGACTACTATCTGACCAGTACAGCACCAATCGTATAGAATGACTGGTAGTATCTAGTGTTATAATGACTGGTAGTATCTAGTGTTATAATGACTGGTAGTATCTAGTGTTATAATGACTGGTAGTATCTAGTGTTATAATGACTGGTAGTATCTAGTGTTATAATGACTGGTAGTATCTAGTGTTATAATGTATCTAGTGTTATAATGACTGGTAGTATCTAGTGTTATAATGACTGGTAGTATCTAGTGTTATAATGACTGGTAGTATCTAGTGTTATAATGTATCTAGTATTATAATGACTGGTAGTATCTAGTGTTATAATGACTGGTAGTATCTAGTGTTATAATGTATCTAGTGTTATAATGACTGGTAGTATCTAGTGTTATAATGACTGGTAGTATCTAGTGTTATAATGACTGGTAGTATCTAGTGTTATAATGACTGGTAGTATCTAGTGTTATAATGTATCTAGTATTATAATGACTGGTAGTATCTAGTATTATAATGACTGGTAGTATCTAGTGTTATAATGACTGGTAGTATCTAGTGTTATAATGACTGGTAGTATCTAGTGTTATAATGTATCTAGTGTTATAATGACTGGTAGTATCTAGTGTTATAATGACTGGTAGTATCTAGTGTTATAATGACTGGTAGTATCTAGTGTTATAATGACTGGTAGTATCTAGTGTTATAATGTATCTAGTGTTATAATGACTGGTAGTATCTAGTGTTATAATGACTGGTAGTATCTAGTATTATAATGACTGGTAGTATCTAGTGTTATAATGACTGGTAGTATCTAGTGTTATAATGTATCTAGTGTTATAATGACTGGTAGTATCTAGTGTTATAATGACTGGTAGTATCTAGTGTTATAATGACTGGTAGTATCTAGTGTTATAATGTATCTAGTGTTATAATGACTGGTAGTATCTAGTGTTATAATGACTGGTAGTATCTAGTGTTATAATGACTGGTAGTATCTAGTGTTATAATGACTGGTAGTATCTAGTATTATAATGACTGGTAGTATCTAGTGTTATAATGTATCAAATCAAATCAAATTTTATTAGTCACATACACATGGTTAGCAGATGTTAATGCGAGTGTAGCGAAATGCTTGTGCTTCTAGTTCCGACAATGCAGTAATAACCAACAAGTAATCTAACCTAACAATTCCACAACTACTACCTTATACACACACAAGTGTAAAGGGATAAAGAATATGTACATAAAGATATATGAATGAGTGATGGTACAGAACGGCATAGGCAAGATGCAGTATGTACGTGAATTAAGGGCTAGTGGTACAGTTACATGTATCAGTAGACGATATAGAGTACAGTATATACATATGAGATGGGTAATGTAGGGTATGTAAACATTATATTAAGTGGCATTGTTTAAAGTGGCTAGTGGTACATTTTTACATAATTTCCATCAATTCCCATTTTTAAAGTGGCTGGAGTTGAGTCAGTATGTTGGCAGCGGCCGCTAAATGTTAGTGGTGGCTGTTTAACAGTCTGATGGCCTTGAGATAGAAGCTGTTTTTCAGTCTCTCGGTCCCTGCTTTGATGCACCTGTACTGACCTCGCCTTCTGGATGATAGCGGGGTGAACAGGCAGTGGCTTGGGTGGTTGTTGTCCTTGATGATCTTTATGGCCTTCCTGTGACATCGGGTGGTGTAGGTGTCCTGGAGGGCAGGTAGTTTGCCCCCGGTGATGCGTTCTGCAGACCTCACTACCCTCTGGAGAGCCTTACGGTTGTGGGCGGAGCAGTTGCCGTACCAGGCGGTGATACAGCCCGACAGGATGCTCTCGATTGTGCATCTGTAGAAGTTTGTGAGTGCTTTTGGTGACAAGCCGAATTTCTTCAGCCTCCTGAGGTTGAAGAGGCGCTGCTGCGCCTTCTTCACGACGCTGTCTGTGTGGGTGGACCAATTCAGTTTGTCCGTGATGTGTACACCGAGGAACTTAAAACTTTCCACCTTCTCCACTACTGACCCGTCGATGTGGATAGGGGGGTGCTCCCTCTGCTGTTTCCTGAAGTCCACAATCATCTCCTTTGTTTTGTTGACGTTGAGTGTGAGGTTATTTTCCTGACACCACACTCCGAGGGCCCTCACCTCCTCCCTGTAGGCCGTCTCGTCGTTGTTGGTAATCAAGCCTACCACTGTAGTGTCATCCGCAAACTTGATGATTGAGTTGGAGGCGTGCATGGCCACGCAGTCGTGGGTGAACAGGGAGTACAGGAGAGGGCTCAGAACGCACCCTTGTGGGGCCCCAGTGTTGAGGATCAGCGGGGTGGAGATGTTGTTACCTACCCTCACCACCTGGGGGCGGCCCGTCAGGAAGTCCAGGACCCAGTTGCACAGGGCGGGGTCGAGACCCAGGGTCTCGAGCTTGATGACGAGTTTGGAGGGTACTATGGTGTTAAATGCTGAGCTGTAATCGATGAACAGCATTCTCACATGGGTATTCCTCTTGTCCAGATGGGTTAGGGCAGTGTGCAGTGTGGTTGCGATTGCGTCGTCTGTGGACCTATTGGGTCGGTAAGCAAATTGGAGTGGGTCTAGGGTGTCCGGTAGGGTGGAGGTGATATGGTCCTTGACTAGTCTCTCAAAGCACTTCATGATGACGGAAGTGAGTGCTACGGGGCGGTAGTCGTTTAGCTCAGTTACCTTAGCTTTCTTGGGAACAGGAACAATGGTGGCCCTCTTGAAGCATGTGGGAACAGCAGACTGGGATAAGGATTGATTGAATATGTCCGTAAACACACCAGCCAGCTGGTCTGCGCATGCTCTGAGGACGCGGCTGGGAATGCCGTCTGGGCCTGCAGCCTTGCGAGGGTTAACACGTTTAAATGTTTTACTCACCTCGGCTGCAGTGAAGGAGAGCCCGCAGGTTTTGGTAGGGGGCCGTGTCAGTGGCACTGTATTGTCCTCAAAGCGGGCAAAAAAGTTGTTTAGCCTGTCTGGGAGCAAGACATCCTGGTCCGCGACGGGGCTGGTTTTCTTTTTGTAATCCGTGATTGACTGTAGACCCTGCCACATACCTCTTGTGTCTGAGCTGTTGAATTGCGACTCGATTTTGTCTCTGTACTGGGACTTAGCCTGTTTGATTGCCTTGCGGAGAGAATAGCTACACTGTTTGTATTCGGTCATGCTTCCGGTCACCTTGCCCTGGTTAAAAGCAGTGGTTCGCGCTTTCAGTTTCACGCGAATGCTGCCGTCAATCCACGGTTTCTGGTTTGGGAATGTTTTAATCGTTGCTGTGGGTACGACATCGTCAATGCACTTCCTAATGAACTCGCTCACCGAATCAGCATATTCGTCAATATTGTTGTTGGACGCAATGCGGAACATATTCCAATCCGCGTGATCGAAGCAGTCTTGAAGCGTGGAATCAGATTGGTCGGACCAGCGTTGAACAGACCTGAGCGCGGGAGCTTGTTGTTTTAGTTTCTGTTTGTAGGCTGGAATCAACAAAATGGAGTCGTGGTCAGCTTTTCCGAAAGGGGGGCGGGGGAGGGCCTTATATGCGTCGCGGAAATTAGTATAACAATGATCTAGGGTTTTTCCAGCCCTGGTAGCACAATCGATATGCTGATAGAATTTAGGGAGTTTTGTTTTTAGATTAGCCTTGTTAAAATCCCCAGCTACGATGAATGCAGCCTCAGGGTGTGTGGTTTCCAGTTTACAAAGAGTCAGATAAAGTTCGTTCAGGGCCATCGATGTGTCTGCTTGGGGGGGAATATATACGGCTGTGATTATGATTGAAGAGAATTCCCTTGGTAGATAATGCGGTCGACATTTTATTGTGAGGAGTTCTAGATCAGGTGAACAGAATGACTTGAGTTCCTGTGTGTTGTTATGATGATCACACCACGTCTCGTTAATCATAAGGCATACCCCCCCGCCCCTCTTCTTACCAGAAAGATGTTTGTTTCTGTCGGCGCGATGCATGAAGAAACCAGCTGGCTGCACCGACTCCGTTAGCGTCTCTTGAGTTAGCCATGTTTCCGTGAAGCAGAGCACGTTGCAATCCCTGATGTCTCTCTGGAATGCTACCCGTGCTCGGATTTCATCAACCTTATTGTCAAGAGACTGGACATTGGCGAGTAGTATGCTAGGGAGTGGAGCGCGATGTGCCCGTCTCCGAAGCCTGGCCAGGAGACCGCCTCGTTTGCCCCTTTTACGGCGTCGCACAGGGTCGCCGGCTGGGATCAGATCCATTGTATTGGGTGGAAGGCAAAACACTGGATCCGTTTCGGGAAAGTCATATTCCTGGTAGGAACGATGATGAGTTGACGTTAATCGTATATTCAGTAGTTCCTCCCGACTGTATGTAATGAAACCTAAGATTACCCGGGGTACCGATGTAAGAAATAACACATAAAAAAACAAAATACTGCATATTTTCCAAGGAACACGAAGCGAGGCGGCCATCTCTTTCCGGCGCCGGATGTTTTGTAGTATCTAGTGTTATAATGACTGGTAGTATCTAGTGTTATAATGACTGGTAGTATCTAGTGTTATAATGACTGGTAGTATCTAGTGTTATAATGACTGGTAGTATCTAGTGTTATAATGACTGGTAGTATCTAGTGTTATAATGACTGGTAGTATCTAGTGTTATAATGACTGGTAGTATCTAGTGTTATAATGACTGGTAGTATCTAGTGTTATAATGACTGGTAGTATCTAGTGTTATAATGACTGGTAGTATCTAGTGTTATAATGACTGGTAGTATCTAGTGTTATAATGACTGGTAGTATCTAGTGTTATAATGACTGGTAGTATCTAGTGTTATAATGACTGGTAGTATCTAGTGTTATAATGACTGGTATTATCTAGTGTTATAATGACTGGTAGTATCTAGTGTTATAATGACTGGTAGTATCTAGTGTTATAATGACTGGTAGTATCTAGTGTTATAATGACTGGTAGTATCTAGTGTTATAATGACTGGTAGTATCTAGTGTTATAATGACTGGTAGTATCTAGTGTTATAATGACTGGTAGTATCTAGTGTTATAATGACTGGTAGTATCTAGTGTTATAATGACTGGTAGTATCTAGTGTTATAATGACTGGTAGTATCTAGTGTTATAATGTATCTAGTGTTATAATGACTGGTAGTATCTAGTGTTATAATGACTGGTAGTATCTAGTGTTATAATGACTGGTAGTATCTAGTGTTATAATGACTGGTAGTATCTAGTGTTATAATGACTGGTAGTATCTAGTGTTATAATGACTGGTAGTATCTAGTGTTATAATGACTGGTAGTATCTAGTGTTATAATGACTGGTAGTATCTAGTGTTATAATGACTGGTAGTATCAAGTGTTATAATGACTGGTAGTATCTAGTATTATAATGACTGGTAGTGTCTAGTATTATAATGTATCTAGTGTTATAATGACTGGTAGTATCTAGTGTTATAATGACTGGTAGTATCTAGTGTTATAATGACTGGTAGTATCTAGTGTTATAATGACTGGTAGTATCTAGTGTTATAATGACTGGTAGTATCTAGTGTTATAATGACTGGTAGTATCTAGTGTTATAATGACTGGTAGTATCTAGTGTTATAATGACTGGTAGTATCTAGTGTTATAATGACTGGTAGTATCTAGTGTTATAATGACTGGTAGTATCTAGTGTTATAATGACTGGTAGTATCTAGTGTTATAATGACTGGTAGTATCTAGTGTTATAATGACTGGTAGTATCTAGTGTTATAATGACTGGTAGTATCTAGTGTTATAATGACTGGTAGTATCTAGTGTTATAATGACTGGTAGTATCTAGTGTTATAATGACTGGTAGTATCTAGTGTTATAATGTATCTAGTGTTATAATGACTGGTAGTATCTAGTGTTATAATGACTGGTAGTATCTAGTATTATAATGACTGGTAGTATCTAGTATTATAATGACTGGTAGTATCTAGTGTTATAATGACTGGTAGTATCTAGTGTTATAATGACTGGTAGTATCTAGTGTTATAATGACTGGTAGTATCTAGTGTTATAATGACTGGTAGTATCTAGTGTTATAATGACTGGTAGTATCTAGTGTTATAATGACTGGTAGTATCTAGTGTTATAATGACTGGTAGTATCTAGTGTTATAATGACTGGTAGTATCTAGTGTTATAATGACTGGTAGTATCTAGTATTATAATGACTGGTAGTATCTAGTGTTATAATGACTGGTAGTATCTAGTGTTATAATGTATCTAGTGTTATAATGACTGGTAGTATCTAGTGTTATAATGACTGGTAGTATCTAGTGTTATAATGACTGGTAGTATCTAGTGTTATAATGACTGGTAGTATCTAGTGTTATAATGACTGGTAGTATCTAGTGTTATAATGACTGGTAGTATCTAGTGTTATAATGACTGGTAGTATCTAGTGTTATAATGACTGGTAGTATCTAGTGTTATAATGACTGGTAGTATCTAGTGTTATAATGACTGGTAGTATCTAGTATTATAATGACTGGTATTATCTAGTATTATAATGACTGGTAGTATCTAGTGTTATAATGACTGGTAGTATCTAGTATTATAATGACTGGTATTATCTAGTATTATAATGACTGGTAGTATCTAGTATTATAATGACTGGTAGTATCTAGTGTTATAATGACCGGTAGTATCTAGTGTTATAATGACTGGTAGTATCTAGTGTTATAATGTATCTAGTGTTATAATGACTGGTAGTATCTAGTTTTATAATGACTGGTAGTATCTAGTGTTATAATGACTGGTAGTATCTAGTATTATAATGACTGGTAGTATCTAGTATTAAAATGACTGGTAGTATCTAGTGTTATAATGACTGGTAGTATCTAGTATTATAATGACTGGTATTATCTAGTATTATAATGACTGGTAGTATCTAGTATTATAATGACTGGTAGTATCTAGTATGATAATGACTGGTAGTATCTAGTGTTATAATGTATCTAGTGTTATAATGACTGGTAGTATCTAGTGTTATAATGACTGGTAGTATCTAGTGTTATAATGACTGGTAGTATCTAGTGTTATAATGACTGGTAGTATCTAGTGTTATAATGTATCTAGGGTTATAATGACTGGTAGTATCTAGTGTTATAATGACTGGTAGTATCTAGTGTTATAATGTATCTAGTGTTATAATGACTGGTAGTGTCTAGTGTTATAATGACTGGTAGTATCTAATGTTATAATGACTGGTAGTATCTAGTATTATAATGACTGGTAGTATCTAGTATTATAATGTATCTAGTGTGATAATGACTGGTAGTATCTACTGTTATAATGACTGGTAGTATCTAGTGTTATAATGACTGGTAGTATCTAGTGTTATAATGACTGGTAGTATCTAGTGTTATAATGACTGGTAGTATTTAGTGTTATAATGACTGGTAGTATCTAGTGTTATAATGACTGGTAGTATCTAGTGTTATAATGACTGGTAGTATCTAGTGTTATAATGTATCTAGTGTTATAATGACTGGTAGTATCTAGTGTTATAATGTATCTAGTGTTATAATGACTGGTAGTATCTAGTGTTATAATGACTGGTAGTATCTAGTGTTATAATGACTGGTAGTATCTAGTGTTATAATGACTGGTAGTATCTAGTGTTATAATGACTGGTAGTATCTAGTGTTATAATGACTGGTAGTATCTAGTGTTATAATGACTGGTATTATCTAGTGTTATAATGACTGGTAGTATCTAGTGTTATAATGACTGGTAGTATCTAGTGTTATAATGACTGGTAGTATCTAGTGTTATAATGACTGGTAGTATCTAGTGTTATAATGACTGGTAGTATCTAGTGTTATAATGACTGGTATTATCTAGTGTTATAATGACTGGTAGTATCTAGTGTTATAATGACTGGTAGTATCTAGTGTTATAATGACTGGTAGTATCTAGTGTTATAATGACTGGTAGTATCTAGTGTTATAATGACTGGTAGTATCTAGTGTTATAATGACTGGTAGTATCTAGTGTTATAATGACTGGTAGTATCTAGTGTTATAATGACTGGTAGTATCTAGTGTTATAATGACTGGTAGTATCTAGTGTTATAATGACTGGTAGTATCTAGTGTTATAATGTATCTAGTGTTATAATGACTGGTAGTATCTAGTGTTATAATGACTGGTAGTATCTAGTGTTATAATGTATCTAGTGTTATAATGACTGGTAGTATCTAGTGTTATAATGACTGGTAGTATCTAGTGTTATAATGACTGGTAGTATCTAGTGTTATAATGACTGGTAGTATCTAGTGTTATAATGTATCTAGTGTTATAATGACTGGTAGTATCAAGTGTTATAATGACTGGTAGTATCTAGTATTATAATGACTGGTAGTGTCTAGTATTATAATGTATCTAGTGTTATAATGACTGGTAGTATCTAGTGTTATAATGACTGGTAGTATCTAGTGTTATAATGACTGGTAGTATCTAGTGTTATAATGTATCTAGTGTTATAATGACTGGTAGTATCTAGTGTTATAATGACTGGTAGTATCTAGTGTTATAATGTATCTAGTGTTATAATGACTGGTAGTATCTAGTGTTATAATGACTGGTAGTATCTAGTGTTATAATGACTGGTAGTATCTAGTGTTATAATGACTGGTAGTATCTAGTGTTATAATGACTGGTAGTATCTAGTGTTATAATGTATCTAGTGTTATAATGACTGGTAGTATCTAGTGTTATAATGACTGGTAGTATCTAGTATTATAATGACTGGTAGTATCTAGTATTATAATGACTGGTAGTATCTAGTGTTATAATGTATCTAGTGTTATAATGACTGGTAGTATCTAGTGTTATAATGACTGGTAGTATCTAGTATTATAATGACTGGTAGTATCTAGTATTATAATGACTGGTAGTATCTAGTGTTATAATGTATCTAGTGTTATAATGTATCTAGTGTTATAATGACTGGTAGTATCTAGTGTTATAATGACTGGTAGTATCTAGTATTATAATGACTGGTAGTATCTAGTATTATAATGACTGGTAGTATCTAGTGTTATAATGTATCTAGTGTTATAATGACTGGTAGTATCTAGTGTTATAATGACTGGTAGTATCTAGTATTATAATGACTGGTAGTATCTAGTATTATAATGACTGGTAGTATCTAGTGTTATAATGTATCTAGTGTTATAATGACTGGTAGTATCTAGTGTTATAATGACTGGTAGTATCTAGTGTTATAATGACTGGTAGTATCTAGTGTTATAATGACTGGTAGTATCTAGTGTTATAATGTATCTAGTGTTATAATGACTGGTAGTATCTAGTGTTATAATGACTGGTAGTATCTAGTGTTATAATGACTGGTAGTATCTAGTGTTATAATGACTGGTAGTATCTAGTGTTATAATGACTGGTAGTATCTAGTATTATAATGACTGGTATTATCTAGTATTATAATGACTGGTAGTATCTAGTGTTATAATGACTGGTAGTATCTAGTATTATAATGACTGGTATTATCTAGTATTATAATGACTGGTAGTATCTAGTATTATAATGACTGGTAGTATCTAGTGTTATAATGACCGGTAGTATCTAGTGTTATAATGACTAGTAGTATCTAGTGTTATAATGTATCTAGTGTTATAATGACTGGTAGTATCTAGTTTTATAATGACTGGTAGTATCTAGTGTTATAATGACTGGTAGTATCTAGTATTATAATGACTGGTAGTATCTAGTATTAAAATGACTGGTAGTATCTAGTGTTATAATGACTGGTAGTATCTAGTATTATAATGACTGGTATTATCTAGTATTATAATGACTGGTAGTATCTAGTATTATAATGACTGGTAGTATCTAGTATGATAATGACTGGTAGTATCTAGTGTTATAATGTATCTAGTGTTATAATGACTGGTAGTATCTAGTGTTATAATGACTGGTAGTATCTAGTGTTATAATGACTGGTAGTATCTAGTGTTATAATGACTGGTAGTATCTAGTGTTATAATGTATCTAGGGTTATAATGACTGGTAGTATCTAGTGTTATAATGACTGGTAGTATCTAGTGTTATAATGTATCTAGTGTTATAATGACTGGTAGTGTCTAGTGTTATAATGACTGGTAGTATCTAATGTTATAATGACTGGTAGTATCTAGTATTATTATGACTGGTAGTATCTAGTATTATAATGTATCTAGTGTGATAATGACTGGTAGTATCTAGTGTTATAATGACTGGTAGTATCTAGTGTTATAATGACTGGTAGTATCTAGTGTTATAATGACTGGTAGTATCTAGTGTTATAATGACTGGTAGTATTTAGTGTTATAATGACTGGTAGTATCTAGTGTTATAATGAATGGTAGTATCTAGTGTTATAATGACTGGTAGTATCTAGTGTTATAATGTATCTAGTGTTATAATGACTGGTAGTATCTAGTGTTATAATGTATCTAGTGTTATAATGACTGGTAGTATCTAGTGTTATAATGACTGGTAGTATCTAGTGTTATAATGACTGGTAGTATCTAGTGTTATAATGACTGGTAGTATCTAGTGTTATAATGACTGGTAGTATCTAGTGTTATAATGACTGGTAGTATCTAGTGTTATAATGACTGGTAGTATCTAGTGTTATAATGACTGGTAGTATCTAGTGTTATAATGACTGGTATTATCTAGTGTTATAATGACTGGTAGTATCTAGTGTTATAATGACTGGTATTATCTAGTGTTATAATGACTGGTAGTATCTAGTGTTATAATGACTGGTATTATCTAGTGTTATAATGACTGGTAGTATCTAGTGTTATAATGACTGGTAGTATCTAGTGTTATAATGTATCTAGTATTATAATGACTGGTAGTATCTAGTGTTATAATGTATCTAGTGTTATAATGACTGGTAGTATCTAGTGTTATAATGACTGGTATTATCTAGTATTATAATGACTGGTAGTATCTAGTGTTATAATGACTGGTAGTATCTAGTGTTATAATGTATCTAGTGTTATAATGACTGGTAGTATCTAGTGTTATAATGACTGGTAGTATCTAGTGTTATAATGTATCTAGTGTGATAATGACTGGTAGTATCTAGTATTATAATGACTGGTAGTATCTAGTGTTATAATGTATCTAGTGTTATAATGACTGGTAGTATCTAGTGTTATAATGTATCTAGTGTGATAATGACTGGTAGTATCTAGTATTATTATGACTGGTAGTATCTAGTGTTATAATGTATCTAGTGTTATAATGACTGGTAGTATCTAGTGTTATAATGACTGGTAGTATCTAGTATTATAATGACTGGTAGTATCTAGTGTTATAATGTATCTAGTGTTATAATGACTGGTAGTATCTAGTGTTATAATGACTGGTAGTATCTAGTGTTATAATGACTGGTAGTATCTAGTGTTATAATGACTGGTAGTATCTAGTATTATAATGACTGGTAGTATCTAGTGTTATAATGTATCTAGTGTTATAATGACTGGTAGTATCTAGTGTTATAATGACTGGTAGTATCTAGTGTTATAATGACTGGTAGTATCTAGTATTATAATGACTGGTAGTATCTAGTATTATAATGACTGGTAGTATCTAGTGTTATAATGTATCTAGTGTTATAATGACTGGTAGTATCTAGTGTTATAATGACTGGTAGTATCTAGTGTTATAATGACTGGTAGTATCTAGTGTTATAATGACTGGTAGTATCTAGTGTTATAATGTATCTAGTGTTATAATGACTGGTAGTATCTAGTGTTATAATGACTGGTAGTATCTAGTGTTATAATGACTGGTAGTATCTAGTATTAAAATGACTGGTAGTATCTAGTGTTATAATGACTGGTAGTATCTAGTATTATAATGACTGGTATTATCTAGTATTATAATGACTGGTAGTATCTAGTATTATAATGACTGGTAGTATCTAGTGTTATAATGACCGGTAGTATCTAGTGTTATAATGACTAGTAGTATCTAGTGTTATAATGTATCTAGTGTTATAATGACTGGTAGTATCTAGTTTTATAATGACTGGTAGTATCTAGTGTTATAATGACTGGTATTATCTAGTATTATAATGACTGGTATTATCTAGTATTATAATGACTGGTAGTATCTAGTGTTATAATGACTGGTAGTATCTAGTATTATAATGACTGGTATTATCTAGTATTATAATGACTGGTAGTATCTAGTATTATAATGACTGGTAGTATCTAGTATGATAATGACTGGTAGTATCTAGTGTTATAATGTATCTAGTGTTATAATGACTGGTAGTATCTAGTGTTATAATGACTGGTAGTATCTAGTGTTATAATGACTGGTAGTATCTAGTGTTATAATGACTGGTAGTATCTAGTGTTATAATGTATCTAGTATTATAATGACTGGTAGTATCTAGTATTATAATGACTGGTAGTATCTAGTGTTATAATGACTGGTAGTATCTAGTGTTATAATGACTGGTAGTATCTAGTGTTATAATGTATCTAGTGTTATAATGACTGGTAGTATCTAGTGTTATAATGACTGGTAGTATCTAGTGTTATAATGACTGGTAGTATCTAGTGTTATAATGACTGGTAGTATCTAGTGTTATAATGTATCTAGTGTTATAATGACTGGTAGTATCTAGTGTTATAATGACTGGTAGTATCTAGTATTATAATGACTGGTAGTATCTAGTGTTATAATGACTGGTAGTATCTAGTGTTATAATGTATCTAGTGTTATAATGACTGGTAGTATCTAGTGTTATAATGACTGGTAGTATCTAGTGTTATAATGACTGGTAGTATCTAGTGTTATAATGTATCTAGTGTTATAATGACTGGTAGTATCTAGTGTTATAATGACTGGTAGTATCTAGTGTTATAATGACTGGTAGTATCTAGTGTTATAATGACTGGTAGTATCTAGTATTATAATGACTGGTAGTATCTAGTGTTATAATGTATCAAATCAAATCAAATTTTATTAGTCACATACACATGGTTAGCAGATGTTAATGCGAGTGTAGCGAAATGCTTGTGCTTCTAGTTCCGACAATGCAGTAATAACCAACAAGTAATCTAACCTAACAATTCCACAACTACTACCTTATACACACACAAGTGTAAAGGGATAAAGAATATGTACATAAAGATATATGAATGAGTGATGGTACAGAACGGCATAGGCAAGATGCAGTAGATGGTATAGAGTACGGTATATACATATGAGATGAGTACTGTAGGGTATGTAAACATAAAGTGGCATAGTTTAAAGTGGCTAGTGGTACATGTATTACATAAAGATGGCAAGATGCAGTAGATGATATAGAGTACAGTATATACATATGAGATGGGTAATGTAGGGTATGTAAACATTATATTAAGTGGCATTGTTTAAAGTGGCTAGTGGTACATTTTTACATAATTTCCATCAATTCCCATTTTTAAAGTGGCTGGAGTTGAGTCAGTATGTTGGCAGCGGCCGCTAAATGTTAGTGGTGGCTGTTTAACAGTCTGATGGCCTTGAGATAGAAGCTGTTTTTCAGTCTCTCGGTCCCTGCTTTGATGCACCTGTACTGACCTCGCCTTCTGGATGATAGCGGGGTGAACAGGCAGTGGCTTGGGTGGTTGTTGTCCTTGATGATCTTTATGGCCTTCCTGTGACATCGGGTGGTGTAGGTGTCCTGGAGGGCAGGTAGTTTGCCCCCGGTGATGCGTTCTGCAGACCTCACTACCCTCTGGAGAGCCTTACGGTTGTGGGCGGAGCAGTTGCCGTACCAGGCGGTGATACAGCCCGACAGGATGCTCTCGATTGTGCATCTGTAGAAGTTTGTGAGTGCTTTTGGTGACAAGCCGAATTTCTTCAGCCTCCTGAGGTTGAAGAGGCGCTGCTGCGCCTTCTTCACGACGCTGTCTGTGTGGGTGGACCAATTCAGTTTGTCCGTGATGTGTACACCGAGGAACTTAAAACTTTCCACCTTCTCCACTACTGACCCGTCGATGTGGATAGGGGGGTGCTCCCTCTGCTGTTTCCTGAAGTCCACAATCATCTCCTTTGTTTTGTTGACGTTGAGTGTGAGGTTATTTTCCTGACACCACACTCCGAGGGCCCTCACCTCCTCCCTGTAGGCCGTCTCGTCGTTGTTGGTAATCAAGCCTACCACTGTAGTGTCATCCGCAAACTTGATGATTGAGTTGGAGGCGTGCATGGCCACGCAGTCGTGGGTGAACAGGGAGTACAGGAGAGGGCTCAGAACGCACCCTTGTGGGGCCCCAGTGTTGAGGATCAGCGGGGTGGAGATGTTGTTACCTACCCTCACCACCTGGGGGCGGCCCGTCAGGAAGTCCAGGACCCAGTTGCACAGGGCGGGGTCGAGACCCAGGGTCTCGAGCTTGATGACGAGTTTGGAGGGTACTATGGTGTTAAATGCTGAGCTGTAATCGATGAACAGCATTCTCACATGGGTATTCCTCTTGTCCAGATGGGTTAGGGCAGTGTGCAGTGTGGTTGCGATTGCGTCGTCTGTGGACCTATTGGGTCGGTAAGCAAATTGGAGTGGGTCTAGGGTGTCCGGTAGGGTGGAGGTGATATGGTCCTTGACTAGTCTCTCAAAGCACTTCATGATGACGGAAGTGAGTGCTACGGGGCGGTAGTCGTTTAGCTCAGTTACCTTAGCTTTCTTGGGAACAGGAACAATGGTGGCCCTCTTGAAGCATGTGGGAACAGCAGACTGGGATAAGGATTGATTGAATATGTCCGTAAACACACCAGCCAGCTGGTCTGCGCATGCTCTGAGGACGCGGCTGGGAATGCCGTCTGGGCCTGCAGCCTTGCGAGGGTTAACACGTTTAAATGTTTTACTCACCTCGGCTGCAGTGAAGGAGAGCCCGCAGGTTTTGGTAGGGGGCCGTGTCAGTATTGTCCTCAAAGCGGGCAAAAAAGTTGTTTAGCCTGTCTGGGAGCAAGACATCCTGGTCCGCGACGGGGCTGGTTTTCTTTTTGTAATCCGTGATTGACTGTAGACCCTGCCACATACCTCTTGTGTCTGAGCTGTTGAATTGCGACTCGATTTTGTCTCTGTACTGGGACTTAGCCTGTTTGATTGCCTTGCGGAGAGAATAGCTACACTGTTTGTATTCGGTCATGCTTCCGGTCACCTTGCCCTGGTTAAAAGCAGTGGTTCGCGCTTTCAGTTTCACGCGAATGCTGCCGTCAATCCACGGTTTCTGGTTTGGGAATGTTTTAATCGTTGCTGTGGGTACGACATCGTCAATGCACTTCCTAATGAACTCGCTCACCGAATCAGCATATTCGTCAATATTGTTGTTGGACGCAATGCGGAACATATTCCAATCCGCGTGATCGAAGCAGTCTTGAAGCGTGGAATCAGATTGGTCGGACCAGCGTTGAACAGACCTGAGCGCGGGAGCTTGTTGTTTTAGTTTCTGTTTGTAGGCTGGAATCAACAAAATGGAGTCGTGGTCAGCTTTTCCGAAAGGGGGGCGGGGGAGGGCCTTATATGCGTCGCGGAAATTAGTATAACAATGATCTAGGGTTTTTCCAGCCCTGGTAGCACAATCGATATGCTGATAGAATTTAGGGAGTTTTGTTTTTAGATTAGCCTTGTTAAAATCCCCAGCTACGATGAATGCAGCCTCAGGGTGTGTGGTTTCCAGTTTACAAAGAGTCAAATAAAGTTCGTTCAGGGCCATCGATGTGTCTGCTTGGGGGGGAATATATACGGCTGTGATTATGATTGAAGAGAATTCCCTTGGTAGATAATGCGGTCGACATTTTATTGTGAGGAGTTCTAGATCAGGTGAACAGAATGACTTGAGTTCCTGTGTGTTGTTATGATGATCACACCACGTCTCGTTAATCATAAGGCATACCCCCCCGCCCCTCTTCTTACCAGAAAGATGTTTGTTTCTGTCGGCGCGATGCATGAAGAAACCAGCTGGCTGCACCGACTCCGTTAGCGTCTCTTGAGTTAGCCATGTTTCCGTGAAGCAGAGCACGTTGCAATCCCTGATGTCTCTCTGGAATGCTACCCGTGCTCGGATTTCATCAACCTTATTGTCAAGAGACTGGACATTGGCGAGTAGTATGCTAGGGAGTGGAGCGCGATGTGCCCGTCTCCGAAGCCTGGCCAGGAGACCGCCTCGTTTGCCCCTTTTACGGCGTCGCACAGGGTCGCCGGCTGGGATCAGATCCATTGTATTGGGTGGAAGGCAAAACACTGGATCCGTTTCGGGAAAGTCATATTCCTGGTAGGAACGATGATGAGTTGACGTTAATCGTATATTCAGTAGTTCCTCCCGACTGTATGTAATGAAACCTAAGATTACCTGGGGTACCGATGTAAGAAATAACACATAAAAAAACAAAATACTGCATATTTTCCAAGGAACGCGAAGCGAGGCGGCCATCTCGTTTCGGCGCCGGATGTTTTGTAGTATCTAGTGTTATAATGACTGGTAGTATCTAGTGTTATAATGACTGGTAGTATCTAGTGTTATAATGACTGGTAGTATCTAGTGTTATAATGACTGGTAGTATCTAGTGTTATAATGACTGGTAGTATCTAGTGTTATAATGACTGGTAGTATCTAGTGTTATAATGACTGGTAGTATCTAGTGTTATAATGACTGGTAGTATCTAGTGTTATAATGACTGGTAGTATCTAGTGTTATAATGACTGGTAGTATCTAGTGTTATAATGACTGGTAGTATCTAGTGTTATAATGTATCTAGTGTTATAATGACTGGTAGTATCTAGTATTATAATGACTGGTAGTATCTAGTGTTATAATGTATCTAGTGTTATAATGACTGGTAGTATCTAGTGTTATAATGACTGGTAGTATCTAGTGTTATAATGTATCTAGTGTTATAATGACTGGTAGTATCTAGTGTTATAATGTATCTAGTATTATAATGACTGGTAGTATCTAGTGTTATAATGTATCTAGTATTATAATGACTGGTAGTATCTAGTGTTATAATGACTGGTAGTATCTAGTGTTATAATGTATCTAGTGTTATAATGACTGGTAGTATCTAGTGTTATAATGACTGGTAGTATCTAGTGTTATAATGTATCTAGTGTTATAATGACTGGTAGTATCTAGTATTATAATGACTGGTAGTATCTAGTGTTATCTAGTGTTATAATGACTGGTAGTATCTAGTGTTATAATGACTGGTAGTATCTAGTGTTATAATGTATCTAGTGTTATAATGACTGGTAGTATCTAGTGTTATAATGTATCTAGTGTTATAATGACTGGTAGTATCTAGTGTTATAATGACTGGTAGTATCTAGTGTTATAATGACTAGTAGTATCTAGTGTTATAATGTATCTAGTGTTATAATGACTGGTAGTATCTAGTGTTATAATGACTGGTAGTATCTAGTGTTATAATGACTGGTAGTATCTAGTGTTATAATGTATCTAGTGTTATAATGACTGGTAGTATCTAGTGTTATAATGACTGGTAGTATCTAGTGTTATAATGACTGGTAGTATCTAGTATTATAATGACTGGTAGTATCTAGTGTTATAATGTATCTAGTGTTATAATGACTGGTAGTATCTAGTGTTATAATGACTGGTAGTATCTAGTGTTATAATGACTGGTAGTATCTAGTGTTATAATGACTGGTAGTATCTAGTGTTATAATGTATCTAGTGTTATAATGACTGGTAGTATCTAGTGTTATAATGACTGGTAGTATCTAGTGTTATAATGACTGGTAGTATCTAGTATTAAAATGACTGGTAGTATCTAGTGTTATAATGACTGGTAGTATCTAGTATTATAATGACTGGTATTATCTAGTATTATAATGACTGGTAGTATCTAGTATTATAATGACTGGTAGTATCTAGTGTTATAATGACCGGTAGTATCTAGTGTTATAATGACTAGTAGTATCTAGTGTTATAATGTATCTAGTGTTATAATGACTGGTAGTATCTAGTTTTATAATGACTGGTAGTATCTAGTGTTATAATGACTGGTAGTATCTAGTATTATAATGACTGGTAGTATCTAGTATTAAAATGACTGGTAGTATCTAGTGTTATAATGACTGGTAGTATCTAGTATTATAATGACTGGTATTATCTAGTATTATAATGACTGGTAGTATCTAGTATTATAATGACTGGTAGTATCTAGTATGATAATGACTGGTAGTATCTAGTGTTATAATGTATCTAGTGTTATAATGACTGGTAGTATCTAGTGTTATAATGACTGGTAGTATCTAGTGTTATAATGACTGGTAGTATCTAGTGTTATAATGACTGGTAGTATCTAGTGTTATAATGTATCTAGGGTTATAATGACTGGTAGTATCTAGTGTTATAATGACTGGTAGTATCTAGTGTTATAATGTATCTAGTGTTATAATGACTGGTAGTGTCTAGTGTTATAATGACTGGTAGTATCTAATGTTATAATGACTGGTAGTATCTAGTATTATTATGACTGGTAGTATCTAGTATTATAATGTATCTAGTGTGATAATGACTGGTAGTATCTAGTGTTATAATGACTGGTAGTATCTAGTGTTATAATGACTGGTAGTATCTAGTGTTATAATGACTGGTAGTATCTAGTGTTATAATGACTGGTAGTATCTAGTGTTATAATGACTGGTAGTATCTAGTGTTATAATGACTGGTAGTATCTAGTGTTATAATGACTGGTAGTATCTAGTGTTATAATGTATCTAGTGTTATAATGACTGGTAGTATCTAGTGTTATAATGTATCTAGTGTTATAATGACTGGTAGTATCTAGTGTTATAATGTATCTAGTGTTATAATGACTGGTAGTATCTAGTGTTATAATGACTGGTAGTATCTAGTGTTATAATGACTGGTAGTATCTAGTGTTATAATGACTGGTAGTATCTAGTGTTATAATGACTGGTAGTATCTAGTGTTATAATGACTGGTAGTATCTAGTGTTATAATGACTGGTAGTATCTAGTGTTATAATGACTGGTAGTATCTAGTGTTATAATGACTGGTATTATCTAGTGTTATAATGACTGGTAGTATCTAGTGTTATAATGACTGGTATTATCTAGTGTTATAATGACTGGTAGTATCTAGTGTTATAATGACTGGTAGTATCTAGTGTTATAATGTATCTAGTATTATAATGACTGGTAGTATCTAGTGTTATAATGTATCTAGTGTTATAATGACTGGTAGTATCTAGTGTTATAATGACTGGTATTATCTAGTATTATAATGACTGGTAGTATCTAGTGTTATAATGACTGGTAGTATCTAGTGTTATAATGTATCTAGTGTTATAATGACTGGTAGTATCTAGTGTTATAATGACTGGTAGTATCTAGTGTTATAATGTATCTAGTGTGATAATGACTGGTAGTATCTAGTATTATAATGACTGGTAGTATCTAGTGTTATAATGTATCTAGTGTTATAATGACTGGTAGTATCTAGTGTTATAATGTATCTAGTGTGATAATGACTGGTAGTATCTAGTATTATTATGACTGGTAGTATCTAGTGTTATAATGTATCTAGTGTTATAATGACTGGTAGTATCTAGTGTTATAATGACTGGTAGTATCTAGTATTATAATGACTGGTAGTATCTAGTGTTATAATGTATCTAGTGTTATAATGACTGGTAGTATCTAGTGTTATAATGACTGGTAGTATCTAGTGTTATAATGACTGGTAGTATCTAGTGTTATAATGACTGGTAGTATCTAGTATTATAATGACTGGTAGTATCTAGTGTTATAATGTATCTAGTGTTATAATGACTGGTAGTATCTAGAGTTATAATGACTGGTAGTATCTAGTGTTATAATGACTGGTAGTATCTAGTATTATAATGACTGGTAGTATCTAGTATTATAATGACTGGTAGTATCTAGTGTTATAATGTATCTAGTGTTATAATGACTGGTAGTATCTAGTGTTATAATGACTGGTAGTATCTAGTGTTATAATGACTGGTAGTATCTAGTGTTATAATGACTGGTAGTATCTAGTGTTATAATGTATCTAGTGTTATAATGACTGGTAGTATCTAGTGTTATAATGACTGGTAGTATCTAGTGTTATAATGACTGGTAGTATCTAGTATTAAAATGACTGGTAGTATCTAGTGTTATAATGACTGGTAGTATCTAGTATTATAATGACTGGTATTATCTAGTATTATAATGACTGGTAGTATCTAGTATTATAATGACTGGTAGTATCTAGTGTTATAATGACCGGTAGTATCTAGTGTTATAATGACTAGTAGTATCTAGTGTTATAATGTATCTAGTGTTATAATGACTGGTAGTATCTAGTTTTATAATGACTGGTAGTATCTAGTGTTATAATGACTGGTAGTATCTAGTATTATAATGACTGGTAGTATCTAGTATTAAAATGACTGGTAGTATCTAGTGTTATAATGACTGGTAGTATCTAGTATTATAATGACTGGTATTATCTAGTATTATAATGACTGGTAGTATCTAGTATTATAATGACTGGTAGTATCTAGTATGATAATGACTGGTAGTATCTAGTGTTATAATGTATCTAGTGTTATAATGACTGGTAGTATCTAGTGTTATAATGACTGGTAGTATCTAGTGTTATAATGACTGGTAGTATCTAGTGTTATAATGTATCTAGGGTTATAATGACTGGTAGTATCTAGTGTTATAATGACTGGTAGTATCTAGTGTTATAATGACTGGTAGTATCTAGTGTTATAATGACTGGTAGTATCTAGTGTTATAATGACTGGTAGTATCTAGTGTTATAATGACTGGTAGTATCTAGTATTATAATGACTGGTAGTATCTAGTGTTATAATGTATCTGGTAGTGATCTAGTGATTGATAATGTATCTAGTGTTATAATGACTGGTAGTATCTAGTGTTATAATGACTGGTAGTATCTAGTGTTATAATGACTGGTAGTATCTAGTGTTATAATGACTGGTAGTATCTAGTGTTATAATGACTGGTAGTATCTAGTGTTATAATGACTGGTAGTATCTAGTGTTATAATGACTGGTAGTATCTAGTGTTATAATGTATCTAGTGTTATAATGACTGGTAGTATCTAGTGTTATAATGTATCTAGTGTTATAATGACTGGTAGTATCTAGTGTTATAATGACTGGTAGTATCTAGTGTTATAATGACTGGTAGTATCTAGTGTTATAATGACTGGTAGTATCTAGTGTTATAATGACTGGTAGTATCTAGTGTTATAATGACTGGTAGTATCTAGTGTTATAATGTATCTAGTATTATAATGACTGGTAGTATCTAGTGTTATAATGTATCTAGTGTTATAATGACTGGTAGTATCTAGTGTTATAATGACTGGTATTATCTAGTATTATAATGACTGGTAGTATCTAGTGTTATAATGACTGGTAGTATCTAGTGTTATAATGTATCTAGTGTTATAATGACTGGTAGTATCTAGTGTTATAATGTATCTAGTGTTATAATGTTTGGTAGTATCTAGTTTTATAATGACTGGTAGTATCTAGTGTTATAATGACTGGTAGTATCTAGTATTATAATGACTGGTAGTATCTAGTATTAAAATGACTGGTAGTATCTAGTGTTATAATGACTGGTAGTATCTAGTATTATAATGACTGGTATTATCTAGTATTATAATGACTGGTAGTATCTAGTATTATAATGACTGGTAGTATCTAGTATGATAATGACTGGTAGTATCTAGTGTTATAATGTATCTAGTGTTATAATGACTGGTAGTATCTAGTGTTATAATGACTGGTAGTATCTAGTGTTATAATGTATCTAGGGTTATAATGACTGGTAGTATCTAGTGTTATAATGACTGGTAGTATCTAGTGTTATAATGTATCTAGTGTTATAATGACTGGTAGTGTCTAGTGTTATAATGACTGGTAGTATCTAGTGTTATAATGACTGGTAGTATCTAGTATTATAATGACTGGTAGTATCTAGTATTATAATGTATCTAGTGTGATAATGACTGGTAGTATCTACTGTTATAATGACTGGTAGTATCTAGTGTTATAATGACTGGTAGTATCTAGTGTTATAATGACTGGTAGTATCTAGTGTTATAATGACTGGTAGTATCTAGTGTTATAATGACTGGTAGTATCTAGTGTTATAATGACTGGTAGTATCTAGTGTTATAATGACTGGTAGTATCTAGTGTTATAATGTATCTAGTGTTATAATGACTGGTAGTATCTAGTGTTATAATGTATCTAGTGTTATAATGACTGGTAGTATCTAGTGTTATAATGACTGGTAGTATCTAGTGTTATAATGACTGGTAGTATCTAGTGTTATAATGACTGGTAGTATCTAGTGTTATAATGACTGGTAGTATCTAGTGTTATAATGACTGGTAGTATCTAGTGTTATAATGTATCTAGTATTAAAATGACTGGTAGTATCTAGTGTTATAATGTATCTAGTGTTATAATGACTGGTAGTATCTAGTGTTATAATGACTGGTATTATCTAGTATTATAATGACTGGTAGTATCTAGTGTTATAATGACTGGTAGTATCTAGTGTTATAATGTATCTAGTGTTATAATGACTGGTAGTATCTAGTGTTATAATGACTGGTAGTATCTAGTGTTATAATGTATCTAGTGTGATAATGACTGGTAGTATCTAGTATTATAATGACTGGTAGTATCTAGTGTTATAATGTATCTAGTGTTATAATGACTGGTAGTATCTAGTGTTATAATGTATTTAGTGTGATAATGACTGGTAGTATCTAGTATTATTATGACTGGTAGTATCTAGTGTTATAATGACTGGTAGTATCTAGTGTTATAATGTATCTAGTGTTATAATGACTGGTAGTATCTAGTGTTATAATGACTGGTAGTATCTAGTGTTATAATGACTGGTAGTATCTAGTGTTATAATGTATATAGTGTTATAATGACTGGTAGTATCTAGTATTATAATGTATCTAGTGTTATAATGACTGGTAGTATCTAGTGTTATAATGACTGGTAGTATCTAGTGTTATAATGACTGGTAGTATCTAGTATTATAATGACTGGTAGTGTCTAGTATTATAATGTATCTAGTGTTATAATGACTGGTAGTATCTAGTGTTATAATGACTGGTAGTATCTAGTGTTATAATGACTGGTAGTATCTAGTATTATAATGTATCTAGTGTTATAATGACTGGTAGTATCTAGTGTTATAATGACTGGTAGTATCTAGTATTATAATGTATCTAGTATTATAATGACTGGTAGTATCTAGTGTTATAATGACTGGTAGTATCTAGTGTTATAATGACTGGTAGTATCTAGTATTATAATGTATCTAGTGTTATAATGACTGGTAGTATCTAGTATTATAATGTATCTAGTGTTATAATGACTGGTAGTATCTAGTATTATAATGTATCTAGTGTTATAATGACTGGTAGTATCTAGTGTTATAATGACTGGTAGTATCTAGTATTATAATGTATCTAGTATTATAATGACTGGTAGTATCTAGTATTATAATGTATCTAGTGTTATAATGACTGGTAGTATCTAGTGTTATAATGTATTTAGTGTTATGACTGGTAGTATCTAGTGTTATAATGACTGGTAGTATCTAGTGTTATAATGACTGGTAGTATCTAGTATTATAATGACTGGTAGTATCTAGTATTATAATGACTGGTAGTATCTAGTGTTATAATGACTTGTAGTGTCTAGTGTTATAATGACTGGTAGTATCTAGTATTATAATGACTGGTAGTATCTAGTGTTATAATGTATCTAGTGTTATAATGACTGGTAGTATCTAGTGTTATAATGTATCTAGTGTTATAATGACTGGTAGTATCTAGTGTTATAATGTATCTAGTGTTATAATGACTGGTAGTATCTAGTATTATAATGACTGGTAGTATCTAGTGTTATAATGTATCTAGTGTTATAATGACTGGTAGTATCTAGTGTTATAATGTATCTAGCCTAGTGAAATGGTAGTTAATTGATTTAATGTCGCTCATAGTCAGAGGAAACCAGGCTTTGCATGAAAACACACACTGTCCTGCTCGCACTACCAACACACACACACAGAACACACACACACAGAACACACATACACACAGAACACACACACACACACAGAACACACACACACACAGAACACACAAATACAGAACACACACACACACACACACAGAACACACAAATACAGAACACACACACACGCAGAACACACACACACACACACACAGAATACACACACACTCAGAACACACACACACACATACACACAGAACACACACACACACACAGAACACACACACACACACACACAGAATACACACACACTCAGAACACACACACACACAGAACACACAAATACAGAACACACACACACACACACACAGAACACACAAATACAGAACACACACACACAGAACACACACACACACACAGAACACACACACACACACACACAGAGAGAACACACACACACACCTAACACACACACACACAGAACACACACACACACACTTGGGGCTGCCCCCCTGACCCAGTAAACAAACCTGTCATTCACCCAGAGAAATGCATTAACGCCCAACTGTTCTCTACACTAACGTCTGTGCATTTGTGTGTGTGCATGTATGTTTGTACATATGCTGCCAGAGTTTAAGGTTATCTCTGTTCGAGTGAGTGTGTGTGTGTGTGTGTGTGTGTGTGTGTGTGTGTGTGTGTGTGTGTGTGTGTGTGTGTGTGTGTGTGTGTGTGTGTGTGTGTGTGTGTGTGTGTGTGTGTGTGTGTGTGTGTGTGTGTGTGTGTGTGTGTGTGTGTGTGTGTGTGTGTGTGTGTGTGTGTGTGTGTGTGTGTGTGTGTGTGTGTGTGTGTATTTTAGTTCATGCTGTCGGGTGTGCCAGGTGTGTGTGTCAACATGCGTGTGTCTGTTTGTCTTGTTTCCAGCCAGGGCCCAGTTGTTTAGACCCAAGGGATGAAGGGAACGAGACACAGATGGAGTGAGCGAGACGGAGAGGAGAGGAGAGGAGGGAAAGACAGATTACCTGACATCCCTCTATTCAGACTCTAATCACGGTACAGAGTGATGGGGCGAAGAAAAGATTAGTAGAGAGGAAAGATAGAAAGAGAGAGAGATGGAGAAAGAAGAGATGGGAGGGAGGGAGAGTCAAACACAGACAAACACAGACAGAGAGAGGGAGAGAGATGGGAGGGAGAGTTAAACACAGACAAACACAGACAGAGAGAGGGAGAGAGAGATGGGAGGGAGAGTCAAACACAGACAAACAGACAGAGAGAGGGAGAGAGAGATGGGAGGGAGAGTTAAACACAGACAGAGAGAGGGAGAGAGAGATGGGAGGGAGAGTTAAACAAAGACAGAGAGAGAGAGAGAGATGGGAGGGAGAGTCAAACACAGACAGAGAGAGGGAGAGAGAGATGGGAGGGAGAGTCAAGCACAGACAAACAGACAGAGAGAGGGAGAGAGAGATGGGAGGGAGAGTTAAACACAGACAAACACAGACAGAGAGAGGGAGAGAGAGAGAGAGATGGGAGGGAGAGTCAAACACAGACAAACAGACAGAGAGAGGGAGAGAGAGATGGGAGGGAGAGTCAAACACGGACAAACAGACAGAGAGAGGGAGAGAGAGATGGGAGGGAGAGTTAAACACAGACAAACACAGACAGAGAGAGGGAGAGAGAGAGATGGGAGGGAGAGTCAAACACAGACAAACAGACAGAGAGAGGGAGAGAGAGATGGGAGGGAGAGTCAAACACGGACAAACAGACAGAGAGAGATGGGAGGGAGAGTCAAACACGGACAGAGAGAGGGAGAGAGAGCAGGGAGGGAGAGTCAAACACAGACAAACAGACAGAGAGAGGGAGAGAGAGATGGGAGGGAGAGTTAAACACAGACAAACACAGAGAGAGAGGGAGAGAGAGAGATGGGAGGGAGAGTCAAACACAGACAAACAGACAGAGAGAGGGAGAGAGAGATGGGAGGGAGAGTCAAACACGGACAAACAGACAGAGAGAGATGGGAGGGAGAGTCAAACACGGACAGAGAGAGGGAGAGAGAGATGGGAGGGAGGGAGAGTCAAACACAGACAAACAGACAGAGAGAGGGAGAGAGAGAGATGGGAGGGAGGGAGAGAGAGAGACAAATAGAGACAAATGAGAGAGATGGAGAGGTGGAGAGGATGTGACGTAGATGGGGGGAAAAAGAAAGGGAGGGATGGAGGCAGGAATAGCGAGTGAGAGAGAGAAGGAGAAGGGAAGAGAGAGGGATGGAGGCAGGGATAGCGAGTGAGAGAGAGAAGGAGAAGGGAAGAGAGAGGGATGGAGGCAGGGATAGTCAGTGAGAGAGAGAAGGAGAAGGGAAGAGAGAGGGATGGAGGCAGGGATAGCGAGTAAGAGAGAGAAGGCGAAGGGAAGAGAGAGGGATGGAGAAATGAAAAGGTAGTTGAGTCACTAGGTCAGTTGAGGTATTTCAGTCTCCAACTGTTTCATTAGTATGACACTTTCTTCTTCCTCTTTTTTCTCCTCCTTCCTCTCCTCCCTCCCTCCCTCCCTCCCTCCCTCCCTCCCTCCCTCCTTCCTCTTCTCCTCCTTCCCTCCCTCCTTCCTCTCCTCCTTCCCTCCCTCCCTCCTTCCTCTTCTCCTCCTTCCCTCCCTCCCTCCTTCCTCTTCTCCTCCTTCCCTCCCTCCCTTCTTCCTCTTCTCCTCCTTCCCTCCCTCCTTCCTCTTCTCCTCCTTCCCTCCCTCCTTCCTCTTCTCCTCCTTCCCTCCCTCCTTCCTCTTCTCCTCCTTCCCTCCCTCCTTCCTCTTCTCCTCCTTCCCTCGCTCCTTCCTCTTCTCCTCCTTCCCCCCTCCTTCCTCTCCTCCTTCCCTCCCTCCTTCCTCTTCTCCTCCTTCCCTCCCTCCTTCCTCTCCTCCTTCCCTCCCTCCTTCCTCTTCTCCTCCTTACCTCCCTCCTTCCTCTCCTCTTTCCCTCATTCCTTCCTCTCCTACTTCCCTCCCTCCTTCCTCTCTTCCTTCTCTCCTTATTTTTCTCTTCCTTTCTTCCAATCCAACCACTAAGGTCTATATAACACAAGTCCTCCCTCTGTCTGTTCCACTCACTCCCTCTCTCTCTCTGTCAATTTAATTCAATTTCAATTCAAGGGGCTTTATTGGCATGGGAAACATATGTTAACATTTCCAAAGCAAATTAAATAGATAATATACAAAAGTGAAATAAACAATAAAAATGAACAGTAAATATTTGACACAGAAGATCCCAAAAAATAAAGACATTTCAAATGTCATAATATATATATATACAATGTTGTAACGATGTACAAATAGTTAAAGTACAAAAGGGAAAATAAATAAACACAAATATGGGATTCATTTACAATGGTGTTTGTTCTTCACTGGTTGACCTTTTCGTGTGGCAACAGGTCACAAATCTTGCTGCTGTGATGGCACACTGTGGTATTTCACCCAGTAGATATGGGAGTTTATCAAAATTGGGTTTGTTTTCGAATTCTTTGTGGATGTGTGTAATCTGAGGGAAATATCTGTCTCTAATATGGTCATACATTTGGCAGGAGGTTAGGAAGTGCAGCTCAGTTTCCACCTCATTTTGTGGGCAGTGTTGCACATAGCCATTCTTCTCAGGAGAGCCATGTCTGCCTACGGCGGCCTTTCTCAATAGCAAGGCTATGCTCACTGAGTCTGTACATAGTCAAAGCTTTCCTTGAATTTGGGTCAGTCACAGTGGTCAGGTATTCTGCCACTGTGTACTCTCTGTTTAGGGCCAAATAGCATTCTAGTTTGCTCTGTTTTTTGTTAATTCTTTCCAATGTGTCAAGTAATTATATGTTTGTTTTCTCATGATTTGGTTGGGTCTAACTGTGTTGCTGTCCTGTGGTCCTGTGGGGTCTGTTTGTGTTTGTGAACAGAGCCCCAGGACCAGCTTGCTAGGGGGGACTCTTCTCCAGGTTCATCTCTCTGTAGGTGATGGCTTTGTTATGGAAGATTTGGGAATCACTTCTTTTTAGGTGGTTGTTGAATTTAAATGGCACTTTTATGGATTTTGATAATTAGCGGGTGTTGACATAATTCTGCTCTGCATGCATTATTTGGTGTTTTACATTGTACACTGAGGATATTTTTGAAGAATTCTGCATGCAGAGTCTCAATTTGGTGTTTGTCCCATTTTGTGAATTCTTGGTTGGTGAGCGGCCCCCAGACCTCACAACCATAAAGGGCAATGGGTTCTATAATTGATTCAAGTATTTTTCGACAGATCCTAATTGGTATGTCGACTTGTATGTTCCTTTTGATGGCATAGAAGGCCCTTCTTGCCTTGTCTCTCAGATCGTTCACAGCTTTGTGGAAGTTTCCTGTGGCGCTGATGTTTAGGCCAAGTTATGTATTGTTTTTTGTGTGCTCGAGGGCAACGGTGTCTAGATGGAATTTGTATTTGTGGTCCTGGCGACTGTACCTTTTCTGGAACACCATTATTTTTGTCTTACTGAGATTTACTGTCAGGGCCCAGGTCTGGCAGAATCTGTGTGGAAGATCTAGGTGCTGCTTTAGGTCCTCCTTGGTTGGTGACAGAAGCACCAGATCATCAGTAAACAGTAGACATTTGACTTCCGAATCTAGTAGGGTGAGGCCAGGTGCTGCAGACTGTTCTAGTGCCCTCGCCAATTCATTGATATATACAGTTAAAGTCGGAAGTTTACATACACCTTAGCCAAATACATTTTAACTCAGATTTTCACAATTCCAGATATTTAATCACCACTTTATTTAAAAATTTTGAAATGTCAGAATAATAGTAGAGGGAATGATTTATTTCAGCTTTTGTTTCGTTCATCACATTCCCAGTGGGTCAGACGTTTACATACACTCAATTAGTATTTGGTAGCATTGCCTTTAAATTGTTTATCTTGGGTCAAAAGTTTCTTGTATCCTTCCAAAAGCTTCCCACAATAAGTTGGGTGAATTTTTGCCAATTCATCCTGACAGAGGTGGTGTAACGGAGTCAGGTTTGTAGGCCTCCTTGTTCACAAATGTTTTTTCAGTTCTCCCCACAAATTGTCTATATGATTGAGGTCAGGGCTTTGTGATGACTACTCCAATACCTTGACTTTGTTGTCCTTAAGCAACTTTGGAAGTATGCTTGGGGTCATTGTCCATTTGGAAGACCCGTTTGCGACCAAGCTTTAACTTCCTGACTGATGTCTTGAGATGTTGCTTCAATATATCCTGATAATTTTTCTCCCTCATGAAGCCATCTATTTTGTGAAGTGCACCAGTTCCTCCTGCAGCAAAGCACCCCCACAACATGATGCTACCACCCCCGTGCTTCACGGTTGGGATGCTGTTCTTTGGCTTGCAATCCTCCACCTTTTTCATTACGGCCAAACAGTTATATTTTTGTTTCATCAGACCAGAGGATATTTCTCCCAAAAGTTTGATCTTTGTCCCCATGTGCAGTTGCAAACCGTAGTAAGGTGGTTTTGGAGCAGTGGCTTCTTCCTTGCTGAGCGGCCTTTCAGGTTATGTCGATTTAGGACTCGTTTTACTGTCATGCACAAAGTAGATGTCCTCACCGACTTGCCAAAACTATAGTTTGTTAACAAGAAATGTGTGGAGTTGTTGAAAAACGCATTTTAATGACTCCAACCTAAGTGTGTCCGACTTCAACTGTATGTTAAAGAGGGTGGAGCTTAAGCTGTATCCCTGTCTCACCCCCCTGGCCCTGTGGAAAGAAATGTGTGGAGCTTAAGCTGTATCCCTGTCTCACCCCCCTGGCCCTGTGGAAAGAAATGTGTGTCTTTGTTTGTGTTGTTGCCAACGTCTGACAGAATCTCTGCAGAAGATCTAGGTGCTGTATGGTACAGTATGTTTCCCATGCATTTGATCATGTAGTTCTTTGAAGTTAATTGGATAATCCAGTGGGTTCTGGTCGTCTTTGATAGTTGATTCTGTAATTGATCATGTATATGTTTTTGCTGTTTGTTCTTTGTTTTTGAGCCAAAAAGATTGGATAAGTGGTTTATACATACATTTCCAGTTTGGATAGATAACTCTTCATGTTGTTGTTTGTTTAGAGTTTTCCAATTTTCCCAGAAGTGGTTAGATTCTATGGATTCTTCAATTACATTATGCTGATTTCTGACGTGCAGTTCCTTCTTTTTCCATAGTGTATTTCTGTATTTGCTTATGTGATTCACCATAGTGAAGGTGTAGGCTCAGGTTTTTCTGGGTCTCTGTGTTTTTTGGTTAGATAGGTTTTTCAATTTCTTTCTTAGGTTTTTGCATTCCTCATCAAACGATTTGTCATTGTTGTTACTTTTCTTAGGTTGTCTGCTTGACATGTTTTGATTTGATAGGAAAGCTGAGAGCTGAAATATACTGTTTACGTTTTCTATTGCCGAGTTTCTATTACAGTGAAACCAAGGGAACGTTTTGTCCAGGAAATTGTCTAGAAGGAATTTAATTTGTTGTTGCCTAATCGTTTTTTGGTAGATTTCCACACTACTTACTTTCCTTCTACAGCATTTCTAAATAGTATTCAGTTCGATGCCTCATGATTGAGTATTGCTCTGTTCAAGTAGAGTGTGATTTTGCTGTGATCTGATAGGGGTGTCAGTGGGCTGACTGTGAACGCTCTAAGAGATTCTGGGTTGAGGTCAGTGATACAGTAGTCTACAGTACTACTGCCAAGACATGAGCTATAGGTGAACCTACCATAGGAGCCCCCTCGAAGCCTACCATTGACTATGTACATACCCAGCATGCGACCGAGCTGCAGGAGTTGTGACCTGTTTTTGTTGATTAAGTTGTCATAGTTGCGCCACTCTAAATACATGTTATGACACTTCTCTTGACACTGCCTTAGTGGTTTTCAAACCTCTCCCAGGGATCCCCAGCCGTTCCATGTAGTTGAACTGCGCCACAGCTAGCACACCTGATTCAACTTGTCAACTAATCATTAATAGTTTACAAGATGGTGCCAATGGAGATGGCAGTATCATGACGAAAGAAAACTTTGCAGAATTTTTTACTTTTTAATTAGCTCAGGAAATGTTTTGTGTCTTTACATACAGCCGGGAAGAACTATTGGATATTAGAGCGGCGGTAACTCAGCAGAACAACCATCATTACGATCAGGAATACGATCCTTTGTTCACTCTCCCCAGAGTAATTTAACTTATTCCAGAGGCCGACCCAAAACGTCACCGGCGGAGGAGAGGCACTCGAGGCGGCCTGCTGGTTCGATCACCCACCGCTTCCGAGTGTATTACTCACTGATGTTCAGTCATTAGATAGTAAAGTTGATGAGCTTAGAATGATTTCAGACATCGGGGCCTGTAACATACTTTGTTTTCACGGAAACATGGCTCTCTCAGGATACTCTGTCGGAGTCAGTAAAGCCAGCATGATTCTCAATACATCGCGCAGACAGGAATAAATATCTCTCCGGGGAAGTAGAAGGGCGGAGGGTTGTGTTTCATGGTGTAATTCTAGGATCATACAGTAACTGAAGTCAATTTGTTCACCCGACCTCACAATTAAATGCCGACCATATTATCTCCCAAGAGAATTCTCCTCCGTCATCGCCACGGCCTTTTACATCCCACCTCAAGCCAAAACCTCAACGGCCCTCAAAAAACTTCCCTGGACTTTATGCAAACTGGAAACCACATACATATCCTGAGGCTGTATTAATTGTAGCTGGGGATTTTAACAAATCTGAGGACTAGGCTGCCGAAATTCTATCAACATATTGACTGTCCTACTCGCACTACCAACTCTCGACCATTGCTTTTCAAACTTACAAGGCACTCCCCCGCCCTCCTTTCGGCAGATCTGATCACGATTCCATCTTGCTCCTCCCGTCCTATAGGCTCAAACAGGAAGTTCCCGTGCTTCGTACTATTCAACGCTGGTCTGACAAATCAGAATCCACGCTTCAGGATTGTTTTGATCACGTGGACTGGGATATGTTCCGGGTAGAGTGCAGAAATAATCTAGACGCATACACGGATACGGTGACTGAGTTCATAAGGAAGTGTTTAAGAGATGTAGTCCCCACTGTGACTATTAAAACTTACCCAGAAACTGTGGAAAGATGGCAGCATTTGTGCGAAACTGGAAGTAGAAACTGGAACTGGAAGCGTCCTCAGAGCATGTGCAGACAAGCTGGCTGGTGTGTTTATCTCTCCCTATCCCAGTCTGCTGTCTCCACATGCTTCAAGATGGCCACCATTGTTCCTGTACCCAGGAATGTAAAGGTTACTGAACTAAATGACTATCGGCCTGCAGCACTCACCTCTGTCATCATGAAGTGCTTTGAGAGACTAGTTAAGGATCATATCACCTCCACCTTACCTGACACCTTAGACCCACTTCAATTTGCTTACCGCCCCAATAGATCTGCACACTGCCCTATCCCATCTGGACAAGAGGAATTCTTACATAGGAAGAATGCTGTTCATTGACTACAGCTCAGCATTCAACACCATAGAACCCTTCAAGCTCATCATTAAGCTCGAGGCCCTGGGTCTGAACCCCGCCCTGTGCAACTGGGTCATGGACTTCCTGACGGGTCACCCCCCAGGTGGTGAAGGTAGAAAACAGCACCTCCTCTTCGCTGATCCTCAAAACTGGGGCCCCACAAGGGTGTGTGCTCAGCCTAAAGGGAGGAGGTGAGGGCTCTGGGAGTGTGATGCCTGGAAAACAACCTCTCTACTTAACGCCAACAAAACAAAGGAGAAGATCGTGGACTTCAGGAAACAGCAGAGGGTGCACACCCCTATATACATCGAGGGGACCGCAGTGGAGAAGGTGGAAAGCTTCAAGTTCCTCGGCGTACACACCACTGACAAACTGAAATGGACCACCCACACAGACAGTGTGGTGAGGAAGGCGCAAAAGAGCCTCTTCAACCTCAGGAGGCTGAAGAAATTTGGCTTGTCACCTAAAACTCTCACAAATTTTTACAGATGCACAATGAAAACATCCTGTGACCGCCTGATACAGCAGTTGCTTTGCCCACAACTGCAAGGCTCTCCAGAGGATAGTGAGGTCAGCACAACGCATCACCATGGGGCAAACTACCTGCCCTCCAGGACACCTACACCACCCGATGTCACAGGAAGGCCAAAAAGATCATCAAGGACATCAACCACCCGAGACACTGCCTGTTCACCCCGTTATCATCCAGAAGGCGAGGTCAGTACAGGTGCGTCAAAGCTGGGAGCGAGAGACTCAAGGCCATCAGTCTGTTAAACAGCCATCACTAGCACATTAGAGGCTGCTGGCCACTTTAAGTAATGGAACACTAGTCACTTTAATAATGTTTACATATCTGGCATTACTCATCTCATATGTATATACTGTATTCTATACTATTCACCTGTATCTTAGTCCGTTCCACTCTGACATCGCTTGTCCATATATATGTAGTCTTAATTCATTCCTACTTAGATATGTGTGAATTGGGTATATGTTGTGTAATTTGTGAGATATTACTTGTTAGATATTACTGCACTGTCGGAGCTAGAAGCACAAGCATTTCGCTACACCCGCAATAACATCTGCTAATCACGTTTATGCGACAAATAACATCTGCTAATCACGTTTATGCGACAAATACAATTTTGTCACGGATCCCTCCGGAAGTTTCATTACGCACACCTGTCCCCTATTCCCACTGATTAGTACTTGTATAAGTGTGCCCTTTGGCTTCCATTGGGCTGTCGATTATTGTTACAATGTCCGTTGGTGCGTGTGAGTACCTGTGCTGTGTGTTTTGGGCTTTCGTGCCCTTGTGTTATTTATTTGCGCAGATGATTACGGGTCTCGTCCCGTGTGTTAATCATTGTGTTATTTATTCGAGGTACTCCTCGCTCTTTTGTTTTGGGTTTCAACCCTGTGTTTTGTTACGTGTTTGTTTGGTCTTCGTCCCCGTGCCTTTACACGGCACGCCGTAATTTGGGCATAATAAAAACCCATATTACGCATTCCTCCGCCTGTCTCCCGAATCATTTATACAAATTTGATTAGATTTTTGTTGGTTATGTTGTCATAGTTGTGTCTAGGGGGGCATATGGGGGAGGGAATCTGTCACCTCCAGGTAGGTGTTTGTCCCCCTGTGTGCTGAGGGTGTCAGGTTCCTGTTCAGTTCTGGCATTTAGGTCTCCAAAGACTAGTACATGTCCCTGGAACTGAAAATGATTGATTTCCCCCTCCAGGATGGAGAAGCTGTCTTCATTAAAGTTTGCAATTCTAGTGGGGGGAAATAGTTGGCACACAGGAGGACATTTTTCTCTGTTAAGATCATTTTCTTTTTGTTTTTCTTCCAAATGTAAAATGTTCCTGTTTTGACTAATTTAATAGAGTGGGTTAGGTCTGCTCTGTACCAAATTAGCATACCTCCTGAGACTCTTCCCTGTTTCACACCTGGTAGTTTGGTGGATGGGACTACCAGCTCTCTGTAACCTAGAGGGAAACCAGTGGGTCTGTCTCCTCTATACCAGGTTTCGTACCTGGTAGTTTGGTGGATGGGACTACCAGCTCTCTGTAACCTAGAGGGAAACCAGTGGGTCTCTCTCTCTCTCTCTCTCTCTCTCTCTCTCTCTCTCTCTCTCTCTCTCTCTCTCTCTCTCTCTCTCTCTCTCTCTCTCTCTCTCTCTCTCTCTCTCTCTCTCTCTCTCTCTCTCTTTACAATATTAACATAATTTAAATAATAATAATAATCACAATTGTCAACGGGACAACAGTAACAACAATATTCATGGGTCAAAATAACCATACATTGAACAATAACAATAACAAAAGGTATAGAGGACATGTGCAGGTTGGTTGGATTAGGGAAATGACACTAATTGTTTTATATTTTGTCGATTTAGGGCCAGATAGCACTGCTAGTACTTTATATCTCTCTCTCTATTCCTCTCTCTCTCTATATATATCCCTCTTTCTCTCCACACCTCTCTCCCTCACTCTCTATTCATCTCTCTCTCTGTCCCCCTCTCTCTCTTTCCACTCTACCTCTCTCTCTGTTTCTCTCTCTCTGTCCCCCTCTCTCTCTTTCCACTCTACCTCTCTCTCTTTCTATTTTTGTGACCAAATAAATATGTCCTGAGTGAGTCTGAGTCATCAGTGTGTGTGTGTGTGTGTGTGTGTGTGTGTGTGTGTGTGTGTGTGTGTGTGTGTGTGTGTGTGTGTGTGTGTGTGTGTGTGTGTGTGTGTGTGTGTGTGTGTGTGTGTGTGTGTGTGTGTGTGTGTGTGTGTGTGTGTGCATCCATGCATGTCTGTATGTGTGTGTGTGTGTGTGTCACAGTGCAGTGCAGTTGCTAATACACACAGCATTGCTCAGTTGAACTGACAGTATCAAACAAATCAATGCCATCATTATTCAAGCGTTCAATAAGGCCTTAGCCTGCATCCCGTTCAATAAGGCCTTAGCCTGCATCCCGTTCAATAAGGCCTTAGCCTGCATCCCGTTCAATAAGGCCTTAGCCTGCATCCCGTTCAATAAGGCCTTAGCCTGCATCCCGTTCAATAAGGCCTTAGCCTGCATCCCGTTCAATAAGGCCTTAGCCTGCATCCCGTTCAATAAGGCCTTAGCCTGCATCCCGTTCAATAAGGCCTTAGCCTGCATCCCTTATATGAGTGTTGGGTGCATTCTCGCGTGCGTGCAGACATTTTGCGTCTATGTGTGTGTCTGCATGCTTGTGAGAGAGACAGAGAGAGAGAGGGAGAGAGACAGACAGACAGACAGACAGACAGACAGACAGACAGACAGACAGACAGACAGACAGACAGACAGACAGACAGACAGACAGACAGACAGACAGACAGACAGACAGACAGACAGACAGACAGACAGACAGACAGACAGACAGTTGGATAGAGAGGGAGACAGCCAGTTGGATAGAGAGGGAGACAGCCAGTTGGATAGATAGAGAGGGAGAGAGAGAGAGAGAGAGAGAGAGAGAGAGAGAGAGAGAGAGAGAGAGAGAGAGAGAGAGAGAGAGAGAGAGAGAGAGAGAGAGAGAGAGAGAGAGAGAGAGAGAGAGAGAGAGAGAGAGAGAGAGAGAGAGAGAGAGAGAGAGAGAGAGAGAGAGAGAGAGAGAGAGAGAGAGAGAGAGAGAGAGAGAGAGAGAGAGAGAGAGAGAGAGAGAGAGAGAGAGAGAGAGAGAGAGAGAGAGAGAGAGAGAGAGAGAGAGACAGACAGACAGACAGACAGACAGACAGACAGACAGACAGACAGACAGACAGACAGACAGACAGACAGACAGACAGACAGACAGACAGACAGTAGATAGAGAGACAGTTGGATAGAGAGACAGTTGGATAGAGAGACAGAGAGGAGCAATGCTACAGTATTACAATATGACCCTCTTATCCATTGGACTGAGGTTAATTCATTTTCCATACTGTATAACTGTTAGTTCCTCTGTCTACCACCATGCACGTTCCTCTATATGCAGATAGTTAGCTAGCAGAGAGTCGACCATACATTCTTGAATATACAGCCATTACACCATAGACCACTAGCATATAATAGATCGTCTGTGGTAGATATTAGCTGATGTACGAAGGGCTATATAAAAGAAACTTGATTTGATTTGATTATACAGTGACGTAGCCCTTTCCTGCAGTCACATGATCAAAGCGCCCTCTAGTGGCATCATGGGTGGAATGTTATTACTTTTTTAAATAATTTCATACTTTTTTTTTTTTTTTTACCCAAAAAAAAATCCTGTGTTTCTCTGTCAAACAATTGTGTTGTTTTTCAGTCTTCTGTGAAAAGTGTAATATAAAATAAAAAATATAATTATTATTTATTTATTATTATTATTATTATTATTATATTCTACATAAAGTGTAATATTGGGATGCAAACTAAAAAATGTAATACATTTCAACTCTATATCTGACATGGTACAGGTAGGTGTCTTTTGTTTTTAAGCCCATAACTATGTATGTGAGGTGTATACTTTTGTTTCAAAGCAGATTTGTTTAAGACTACCAAGAATCACTCTGTGACCCTGACTTAGCCCACTGCAGTAAAAGGTTCTATATGACCCTGATTTAGCCCACTGCAGTAAAAGGTTCTATGTGACCCTGATTTAGCCCACTGCAGTAAAAGGTTCTATGTGGCCCTGATTTAGCCCACTGCAGTAAAACGTTCAGCAGACTAACTCATTAACCCAGACTCAGTAGACTAACTCATTAACCCAGACTCAGCAGTAACTCATTAACCCAGACTCAGCAGACTAACTCATTAACCCAGACTCAGCAGTAACTCATTAACCCAGACTCAGCAGTAACTCATTAACCCAGACTCAGCAGACTAACTCATTAACCCACACTCAGTAGTAACTCATTAACCCAGACTCAGTAGTAACTCATTAACCCAGACTCAGTAGTAACTCATTAACCCAGACTCAGCAGTAACTCATTAACCCAGACTCAGCAGACTAACTCATTAACCCAGACTCAGTAGTAACTCATTAACCCAGACTCAGTAGTAACTCATTAACCCAGACTCACCAGTAACTCATTAACCCAGACTCAGCAGTAACTCATTAACCCAGACTCAGTAGACTAACTCATTAACCCAGACTCACCAGTAACTCATTAACCCAGACTCAGCAGACTAACTCATTAACTCAGACTCAGCAGTAACTCATTAACCCAGACTCAGTAGTAACTCATTAACCCAGACTCAGCAGTAACTCATTAACCCAGACTCAGCAGACGAACTCATTAACCCAGACTCAGTAGACTAACTCATTAACCCAGACTCAGCAGACGAACTCATTAACCCAGACTCAGCAGTAACTCATTAACCCAGACTCACCAGTAACTCATTAACCCAGACTCAGTAGACTAACTCATTAACCCAGACTCACCAGTAACTCATTAACCCAGACTCAGCAGACTAACTCATTAACTCAGACTCAGCAGTAACTCATTAACCCAGACTCAGTAGTAACTCATTAACCCAGACTCACCAGTAACTCATTAACCCAGACTCAGCAGTAACTCATTAACCCAGACTCAGCAGACGAACTCATTAACCCAGACTCACCAGTAACTCATTAACCCAGACTCAGCAGTAACTCATTAACCCAGACTCAGCAGACTAACTCATTAACCCAGACTCAGCAGTAACTCATTAACCCAGACTCAGTAGTAACTCATTAACCCAGACTCAGCAGTAACTCATTAACCCAGACTCAGTAGACTAGCTCATTAACCCAGACTCAGCAGACTAACTCATTAACCCAGACTCAGCAGTAACTCATTAACCCAGACTCAGCAGTAACTCATTAACCCAGACTCAGCAGTAACTCATTAACCCAGACTCACCAGTAACTCATTAACCCAGACTCAGCAGTAACTCATTAACCCAGACTCAGCAGACTAACTCATTAACCCAGACTCAGCAGTAACTCATTAACCCAGACTCAGCAGTAACTCATTAACCCAGACTCAGCAGTAACTCATTAACCCAGACTCAGCAGACTAACTCATTAACCCAGACTCAGCAGACTAACTCATTAACCCAGACTCACCAGTAACTCATTAACCCAGACTCAGCAGACTAACTCATTAACTCAGACTCAGCAGTAACTCATTAACTCAGACTCAGCAGAATAACTCATTAACCCAGACTCAGCAGTAACTCATTAACCCAGACTCAGCAGTAACTCATTAACCCAGACTCAGTAGACTAACTCATTAACCCAGACTCACCAGTAACTCATTAACCCAGACTCTGCAGACTAACTCATTAACCCAGACTCAGTAGTAACTCATTAACCCAGACTCAGTAGACTAACTCATTAACCCAGACTCACCAGTAACTCATTAACCCAGACTCAGCAGACTAACTCATTAACTCAGACTCAGCAGTAACTCATTAACTCAGACTCAGCAGAATAACTCATTAACCCAGACTCAGCAGTAACTCATTAACCCAGACTCTGCAGACTAACTCATTAACCCAGACTCAGTAGTAACTCATTAACCCAGACTCAGTAGACTAACTCATTAACCCAGACTCAGCAGACTAACTCATTAACCCAGAGTCAGCAGTAACTCATTAACCCAGACTCAGCAGTAACTCATTAACCCAGACTCAGTAGACTAACTCATTAACCCAGACTCAGCAGTAACTCATTAACCCAGACTCAGCAGTAACTCATTAACCCAGACTCAGCAGTAACTCATTAACCCAGACTCAGCAGTAACTCATTAACCCAGACTCAGTAGACTAACTCATTAACCCAGACTCAGCAGTA
>NC_092116.1:30879563-30912169 GCF_045679555.1 Salvelinus alpinus
ACACGTCATACTGTAACACACACATGTACTCAATACAAATCAAATCAAGTTTATTGGACACGTACAACAGATGTATTGATGTTATGGCAGGTGTAGCGAAATGCTTGTGTTTCTAGCTCCATCAGTTCACTAATACCTAGCTACATGCATGTGTTTCTAGCTCCATCAGTTCACTAATACCTAGCTACATGCTTGTGTTTCTAGCTCCATCAGTTCACTAATACCTAGCTACATGCGTGTGTTTCTAGCTCCATCAGTTCACTAATACCTAGCTACATTCTTGTGTTTCTAGCTCCATCAGTTCACTAATACCTAGCTACATGCTTGTGTTTCTAGCTCCATCAGTTCACTAATACCTAGCTACATGCTTGTGTTTCTAGCTCCATCAGTTCACTAATACCTAGCTACATGCTTGTGTTTCTAGCTCCATCAGTTCACTAATACCTAGCTACATGCTTGTGTTTCTAGCTCCATCAGTTCACTAATACCTAGCTACATGCTTGTGTTTCTAGCTCCATCAGTTCACTAATACCTAGCTACATGCTTGTGTTTCTAGTGCCATCAGTTCACTAATACCTAGCTACATGCTTGTGTTTCTAGCTCCATCAGTTCACTAATACCTAGCTAAATGCTTGTGTTTCTAGCTCCATCAGTTCACTAATACCTAGCTAAATGCTTGTGTTTCTAGCTCCATCAGTTCACTAATACCTAGCTAAATGCTTGTGTTTCTAGCTCCATCACTTCACTAATACCTAGCTACATGCTTGTGTTTCTAGCTCCATCAGTTCACTAATACCTAGCTACATGCTTGTGTTTCTAGCTCCATCAGTTCACTAATACCAAGCTACATGCTTGTGTTTCTAGCTCCATCAGTTCACTAATACCTAGCTAGAAGCACTAGCATGTAAGTTATAGTCCCCTGCTACATTAGTCTAGTTATAGTCCCCTGCTACATTAGTCTAGTTATAGTCCCCCTGCTACATTAGTCTAGTTATAGTCCCCTGCTACATTAGTCTAGTTATAGTCCCCCTGCTACATTAGTCTAGTTATAGTCCCCCTGCTACATTAGTCTAGTTAGAGTCCCCCTGCTACATTAGTCTAGTTATAGTCCCCCTGCTACATTAGTCTAGTTATAGTCCCCCTGCTACATTAGTCTAGTTATAGTCCCCCTGCTACATTAGTCTAGTTATAGTCCCCCTGCTACATTAGTCTAGTTATAGTCCCCCTGCTACATTAGTCTAGTTATAGTCCCCTGCTACATTAGTCTAGTTATAGTCCCCCTGCTACATTAGTCTAGTTATAGTCCCCCTGCTACATTAGTTTAGTTATAGTCCCCCTGCTACATTAGTCTAGTTATAGTCCCCCTGCTACATTAGTCTAGTTATAGTCCCCCTGCTACATTAGTCTAGTTATAGTCCCCTGCTACATTAGTCTAGTTATAGTCCCCCTGCTACATTAGTCTAGTTATAGTCCCCTGCTACATTAGTCTAGTTATAGTCCCCTGCTACATTAGTCTAGTTATAGTCCCCCTGCTACATTAGTCTAGTTATAGTCCCCCTGCTACATTAGTCTAGTTATAGTCCCCCTGCTACATTAGTCTAGTTATAGTCCCCCTGCTACATTAGTCTAGTTATAGTCCCCCTGCTACATTAGTCTAGTTATAGTCCCCCTGCTACATTAGTCTAGTTATAGTCCCCCTGCTACATTAGTCTAGTTATAGTCCCCCTGCTACATTAGTCTAGTTATAGTCCCCCTGCTACATTAGTCTAGTTATAGTCCCCTGCTACATTAGTCTAGTTATAGTCCCCCTGCTACATTAGTCTAGTTATAGTCACCCTGCTACATTAGCCTAGTTATAGTCCCCCTGCTACATTAGTCTAGTTATAGTCCCCTGCTACATTAGTCTAGTTATAGTCCCCCTGCTACATTAGTCTAGTTATAGTCCCCCTGCTACATTAGTCTAGTTATAGTCCCCCTGCTACATTAGTCTAGTTATAGTCCCCTGCTACATTAGTCTAGTCATAGTCCCCCTGCTACATTAGTCTAGTTATAGTCCCCCTGCTACATTAGTCTAGTTATAGTCCCCCTGCTACATTAGTCTAGTTATAGTCCCCCTGCTACATTAGTCTAGTTATAGTCCCCCTGCTACATTAGCCTAGTTATAGTCCCCCTGCTACGTTAGTCTAGTTATGGTCCCCCTGCTACATTAGTCTAGTTATAGTCCCCCTGCTACATTAGTCTAGTTATAGTCCCCCTGCTACATTAGCCTAGTTATAGTCCCCCTGCTACATTAGTCTAGTTATAGTCCCCCTGCTACATTAGTCTAGTTATAGTCCCCCTGCTACATTAGTCTAGTTATAGTCCCCCTGCTACATTAGTCTAGTTATAGTCCCCCTGCTACATTAGCCTAGTTATAGTCCCCCTGCTACATTAGTCTAGTTATAGTCCCCCTGCTACATTAGTCTAGTTATAGTCCCCCTGCTACATTAGTCTAGTTATAGTCCCCCTGCTACATTAGTCTAGTTATAGTCCCCCTGCTACATTAGTCTAGTTATAGTCCCCCTGCTACATTAGTCTAGTTATAGTCCCCCTGCTACACTGGCCTAGTTATAGTCCCCCTGCTACATTAGTCTAGTTATAGTCCCCCTGCTACATTAGTCTAGTTATAGTCCCCCTGCTACATTAGTCTAGTTATAGTCCCCCTGCTACATTAGTCTAGTTATAGTCCCCCTGCTATATTAGTCTAGTTATAGTCCATCTTCTACATTAGTCTAGTTATAGTCCCCCTGCTACATTAGCCTAGTTATAGTCCCCCTGCTACATTAGCCTATGCTATCTCTTAGTTCTTTAGCCGCCCTCACATTGAATCAATATGTCCATCTGTCAGATGCTGGTACTCCTGCATTAGCAACATTTTATCTTTGAGATTTGTATAATTTAAATTTAGATTTATTGTATCAACAGCCTGACAATGATGTTGACGAAGCAAAACTTTATTATTGAAATTAAACTGTTCCACGAAAATGTACACATGAAAATCATAACAGATCAAACTGGAAACTCACGCCTCCTAGGAATAGAACGTTGTGAAGAGAGCTGACCCAAACTTAAGGAAAGCTTTGACTATGTACAGACTCAGTGAGCATAGCCTTGCTATTGAGAAAGGCCGCCGTAGGCAGACATGGCTCTCAAGAGAAGACAGGCTATGTGCACACTGCCCACAAAATGAGGTGGAAACTGAGCTGCACTTCCTAACCTCCTGCCCAATGTATGACCATATTAGAGAGACATATTTCCCTCAGATTACACAGATCCACAAGGAATTCGAAAACAAATCCAATTTTGATAAACTCCCATATCTACTGGGTGAAATTCCACAGTGTGCCATCACAGCAGCAAGATTTGTGACCTGTTGCCACAAGAAAAGGGCAACCAGTGAAGAACAAACACCACTGTAAATACAACCCATATTTATGTTTATTTATTTTAACTTGTGTGCTTTAACCATTTGTACATTGTTACAACACTGCATATATATAATATGACATTTGTAATGTCTTTATTGTTTTGAAACTTCTGTATGTGTAATGTTTACTGTTCATTTTTATTGTTTATTTGACTTTTGTATATTACCTACCTCACTTGCTTTGGCAATGTTAACACATGTTTCCCATGCCAATAAAGCCCCTTGAATTGAAATTGAATTGAAATTGAGAGAGAGAGAGAGAGAGAGAGAGAGAGAGAGAGAGAGAGAGAGAGAGAGAGAGAGAGAGAGAGAGAGAGAGAGAGAGAGAGAGAGAGAGAGAGAGAGAGAGAGAGAGAGAGAGAGAGAGAGAGAGAGAGAGAGAGAGGAGAGAGAGAGAGAGAGAGAGAGAGAGAGAGAGAGAGAGAGAGAGACAAGGAGAGAGACAAGGAGAGAGAGAGACAAGGAGAGAGGGAGACAAGGAGACAAGGAGAGACAAGGAGAGAGGGAGACAAGGAGAGAGAGACAGAGAGAGAGACAAGGAGAGAGAGACAGAGAGAGAGACAGAGAGAGACAGAGAGAGAGAGAGAGAGAGAGAGAGAGAGAGAGAGAGAGAGAGAGAGAGAGAGAGAGAGAGACAAGGAGAGAGGGAGACAAGGAGAGACAAGGAGAGAGGGAGACAAGGAGAGACAAGGAGAGAGGGAGACAAGGAGAGACAAGGAGAGAGGGAGACAAGGAGAGACAAGGAGAGAGGGAGACAAGGAGAGAGAGACAGAGAGAGAGACAGAGAGAGACAGAGAGAGAGACAGAGAGAGACAGAGAGAGAGAGAGAGAGAGAGAGAGAGAGAGAGAGAGAGAGAGAGAGAGAGAGAGAGAGAGAGAGAGAGACAAGGAGAGAGGGAGACAAGGAGAGACAAGGAGAGAGGGAGACAAGGAGAGACAAGGAGAGAGGGAGACAAGGAGAGACAAGGAGAGAGGGAGACAAGGAGAGACAAGGAGAGAGGGAGACAAGGAGAGACAAGGAGAGAGGGAGACAAGGAGAGACAAGGAGAGAGGGAGACAAGGAGAGACAAGGAGAGAGGGAGACAAGGAGAGACAAGGAGAGAGGGAGAGACAAGGAGAGAGAGAAATAAGGAGAGACAAGGAGAGAGAGAGACACATCAGAGTGTTTGACTGCAAACCCCCACAACTGAATAGATAACAGTTTTCATGCTGAATGTTTGTTTCTCTCCCGCCAATCCCATGATCATTTATATAAAAATGGAACAGAATTTTTATTTATTTAATGCAACAACACAAATTCTTTCAGTTTTACCATCCCACCACCAGTCTAAGCTATGCTTAGGGGGGAGGGGGGGATATACACGGTATTGACGATGACAGAAGAAATTTCTCTCATGAGGTAATCCAGATCGGGGAGAACAAAAGGACTTGTACGTTTCCACGCTATGACATCACATCACACCGTGAGTTGTTCATTATTAAACAAACTTTTTTTTCCCCTGTCCGCGTGATGGACAGAGAACCCTGCTGGCTGAATGGATGGGGACAGTATATCCGGAGTGAGCAATTTCTTAAAACAATCCCTGATGCCTCTCGTAAAAGGAGATCCTCGCCCTGAGCTCGTTTACTTTATTGTCCAGGGACTGAACTTATAATATACTCGGAAGGGGTGGATGGTATGCTCGTCTCCTGAGTCTGACTAGGATCCCTGCTCCTTCTACCTCGTCTCCTGAGTCTGACTAGGACCCCTGCTCCTTCTACCTCGTCTCCTGAGTCTGACTAGGACCCCTGCTCCTTCTACCTCGTCTCCTGAGTCTGACTAGGACCCCTGCTCCTTCTACATCGTCTCCTGAGTCTGACTAGGACCCCTGCTCCTTCTACCTCGTCTCCTGAGTCTGACTAGGACCCCTGCTCCTTCTACCTCGTCTCCTGAGTCTGACTAGGACCCCTGCTCCTTCTACCTCGTCTCCTGAGTCTGACTAGGACCCCTGCTCCTTCTACCTCGTCTCCTGAGTCTGACTAGGACCCCTGCTCCTTCTACCTCGTCTCCTGAGTCTGACTAGGACCCCTGCTCCTTCTACCTCGTCTCCGGCGTCTGACTAGGACCCCTGCTCCTTCTACCTCGTCTCCGGCGTCTGACTAGGACCCCTGCTCCTTCTACCACGTCTCCTGAGTCTGACTAGGACCCCTGCTCCTTCTACCTCGTCTCCTGAGTCTGACTAGGACCCCTGCTCCTTCTACCTTGTCTCCTGAGTCTGACTAGGACCCCTGCTCCTTCTACCTCGTCTCCTGAGTCTGACTAGGACCCCTGCTCCTTCTACCTCGTCTCCTGAGTCTGACTAGGACCCCTGCTCCTTCTACCTCGTCTCCTGAGTCTGACTAGGACCCCTGCTCCTTCTACCTCGTCTCCTGAGTCGGACTAGGACCCCTGCTCCTTCTACCTCGTCTCCTGAGTCTGACTAGGACCCCTGCTCCTTCTACCTCGTCTCCTGAGTCTGACTAGGAACCCTGCTCCTTCTACCTCGTCTCCTGAGTCTGACTAGGACCCCTGCTCCTTCTACCACGTCTCCTGAGTCTGACTAGGACCCCTGCTCCTTCTACCTCGTCTCCTGAGTCTGACTAGGACCCCTGCTCCTTCTACCTCGTCTCCTGAGTCTGACTAGGACCCCTGCTCCTTCTACCACGTCTCCTAAGTCTGACTAGGACCCCTGCTCCTTCTACCACGTCTCCTGAGTCTGACTAGGACCCCTGCTCCTTCTACCTCGTCTCCTGAGTCTGACTAGGACCCCTGCTCCTTCTACCTCGTCTCCTGAGTCTGACTAGGACCCCTGCTCCTTCTACCTCGTCTCCGGCGTCTGACTAGGACCCCTGCTCCTTCTACCTCGTCTCCGGCGTCTGACTAGGACCCCTGCTCCTTCTACCTCGTCTCCTGAGTCTGACTAGGACCCCTGCTCCTTCTACCTCGTCTCCGGCGTCTGACTAGGACCCCGCTCCTTCTACCACGTCTCCTGAGTCTGACTAGGACCCCGCTCCTTCTACCTCGTCTCCTGAGTCTGACTAGGACCCCTGCTCCTTCTACCTCGTCTCCTGAGTCTGACTAGGACCCCTGCTCCTTCTACCTCGTCTCCTGAGTCTGACTAGGACCCCTGCTCCTTCTACCTCGTCTCCTGAGTCTGACTAGGACCCCTGCTCCTTCTACCTCGTCTCCGGCGTCTGACTAGGACCCCTGCTCCTTCTACCTCGTCTCCTGAGTCTGACTAGGACCCCTGCTCCTTCTACCTCGTCTCCGGCGTCTGACTAGGACCCCTGCTCCTTCTACCTCGTCTCCGGCGTCTGACTAGGACCCCTGCTCCTTCTACCACGTCTCCTGAGTCTGACTAGGACCTCCTTCTACCTCGTCTCCTGAGTCTGACTAGGACCCCTGCTCCTTCTACCTTGTCTCCTGAGTCTGACTAGGACCCCTGCTCCTTCTACCTCGTCTCCGGCGTCTGACTAGGACCCCTGCTCCTTCTACCTCGTCTCCTGAGTCTGACTAGGACCCCTGCTCCTTCTACCTCGTCTCCGGCGTCTGACTAGGACCTCCTTCTACCTCGTCTCCTGAGTCTGACTAGGACCTCCTTCTACCACGTCTCCTGAGTCTGACTAGGACCCCTGCTCCTTCTACCTCGTCTCCGGCGTCTGACTAGGACCCCGCTCCTTCTACCTCGTCTCCGGCGTCTGACTAGGACCCCTGCTCCTTCTACCTCGTCTCCGGTGTCTGACTAGGACCCCTGCTCCTTCTACCTCGTCTCCTGAGTCTGACTAGGACCTCCTTCTACCTCGTCTCCTGAGTCTGACTAGGACCCCTGCTCCTTTGACCTCGTCTCCTGAGTCTGACTAGGACCCCTGCTCCTTCTACCTCGTCTCCTGAGTCTGACTAGGACCCCTGCTCCTTCTACCTCGTCTCCGGCGTCTGACTAGGACCCCGCTCCTTCTACCTCGTCTCCGGCGTCTGACTAGTACCTCCTTCTACCTCGTCTCCTGAGTCTGACTAGGACCTCCTTCTACCACGTCTCCTGAGTCTGACTAGGACCCCTGCTCCTTCTACCTCGTCTCCGGCGTCTGACTAGGACCCCGCTCCTTCTACCTCGTCTCCGGCGTCTGACTAGGACCCCTGCTCCTTCTACCTCGTCTCCGGCGTCTGACTAGGACCCCGCTCCTTCTACCTCGTCTCCTGAGTCTGACAAGGACCCCGCTCCTTCTACCTCGTCTCCTGAGTCTGACTAGGACCCCGCTCCTTCTACCTCGTCTCCTGAGTCTGACTAGGACCCCTGCTCCTTCTACCTCATCTCCGGCGTCTGACTAGGACCCCGCTCCTTCTACCTCGTCTCCTGAGTCTGACTAGGACCCCGCTCCTTCTACCTCGTCTCCTGAGTCTGACTAGGACCCCGCTCCTTCTACCTCGTCTCCGGCGTCTGACTAGGACCCCGCTCCTTCTACCTCGTCTCCTGAGTCTGACTAGGACCTCCTTCTACCTCGTCTCCTGAGTCTGACTAGGACCCCTGCTCCTTCTACCTCGTCTCCTGAGTCTGACTAGGACCCCCGCTCCTTCTACCTCGTCTCCTGAGTCTGACTAGGACTCCTGCTCCTTCTACCACGTCTCCTGAGTCTGACTAGGACCTCCTTCTACCTCGTCTCCGGCGTCTGACTAGGACCCCCGCTCCTTCTACCTCGTCTCCGGCGTCTGCGTTTTGATCCCGCCCCCAGGACGAATAGAGAAAAGTCCCACTGCTATACAGGAATATATACAGGAAGTTCAAACAAAGGATCCAGGAGGTCAGGGAGGTTGAATATCTGCTCGACTGACAATTTAATATTCAAAATATATTACCGTCTGTAGCTAATAATACAAGAAAAGTTCTGAGCAAAATAATGTAAAAAATAACAAACTATTAAAAAAAAAGGTTTCTCGGAGCTAGTGTTAGATTCTAAATAAGCAGAGTAAGAAACTCTCGGACGATTAGTAAAGTTTATTCCCCCATTGGGTCATACAGCTGCATATATATATATATATATATATACATATATATATACCCCAATTTGGGTGATGTCCTCCTTCTCTCTAACATTACATCTTTATTGCTAAGCAGGAAATGAAGTGATGCGGGCCATAAACTGTTCCTTCCCCCTTAATGTGACCTGGCCTGACCTCGAGCCCCCCCCCCCCCCCCCCCCCCATTCCTCACAAAAACTACATCTCCCCATCAGTACCTGCCAACATGTGATGGCCTTTCCTTCACTCAATACATTCCAAGCTTATTTACCTCCACCATAAACATTCCTCCTACAGATACCCATTAACTTCTGGTGTAGAAACCAGACTACCGCACACAATATTTCCAAAGGATACCTGATAAACAGGTAACTGTGTCTGTGTCGGAGCCATGTTGAATCAGGATTCCCTTTAGCCCACCTGGCTGGGTCGATGTTACCTACCTGGTGGGCATCCCTGAAGGTGGTGTCCATGAGCAGTAGACCAGGGTGGGCTCTAACCTCTAACCTCTAACCTTTAACCTCTATGTTACCTACCTAGACTAATGTAGCAGGGGGGGAAAAAGGTCAAATGTTAAAAGGGAACCACCTACTGTGTGATGCGTTGTGATGCGTTGTGATGCGTTGTGATGCGTTGTGATGCGTTGTGATGCGTTGTGATGCGTTGTGATGCGTTGTGATGCGTTGTGATGCGTTGTGATGCGGTGTGATGCGTTGTGATGCGTTGTGATGCGTTGTGATGCGTTGTGATGCGTTGTGATGCGTTTGCAAGTGTGTCTATGTGCATTTCAGTCATGTCTTTGAGACTTTTTAAACATCTACTGCTTCACCGTAGGGATGGTGCCAGGTCTCCTCCAGACCTGACTTTTGCCATTCAGGCCAAAGAGTTAAATCTTGGTTTCATCAGACCAGAGAATCTTGTTTCTCATGGTCTGAGAGTCCTTTAGGTGCCTTTTGACAAACTCCAAGCGGGCTGTCATGTACCTTTTACTGAGGAGTGGCTTCCATCTGGCCAATATACCATAAAAGGCCTGATTGGTGGAGTGCTGCAGAGATGGTTGTTCTTCTGGAAGGTTCTCCCATCTCCACAGAGGAACTCTGGAGCTCTGTCAGAGTGACCATCGGGTTCTTGGTCACCTCCCTTCCCCAAGGCCCTTCACCCCGATTGTTCAGTTTAGCCGGGCAGCCAGCTCTAGGAAGAGTCTTGGTGGTTCCAAACTGATTCCATTTAAGAATGATGGAGGCCACTGTGTTCTTGGGGACCTTCAATGCTGCAGAAATGTTTTGGTACCCTTCCCAAGATCTGTGCCTCGACACAATCCTGTCTCGGAGCTCTACGGACAATTCATGGCTTGGTTTTCGCTCTGATATGCACTGTCAACTGTGGGACCTTATATAGACAGGTGTGTGTCTTTCCAAATCATGCCCAATCAGTTGAATTTACCACAGGTGGACTCCAATCAAGTTGTAGAAACATCTCAAGGATGATCAATGGAAACAGGATGCACCTGAGCTCAATTTTGAGTCTCATAGGAAAGGGTCTGAATTATGTATATATATATATATATATATATATATATATATATTATCTATACATTTGCTAAAATAATCTAAAAACCTGTTTTCATTTTGTGATATTGGATTTTTGATAGATTTTTATTATTTATGATTTTTTATTGGTATTGTGCGTAGATTTATGAGGATTTTTTATTATTATTATTAAATTATTAAAGTTATTATTTATTAAAGCAATTTTTGAATAAGGCTGTAACGTAACAAAAGGTGGAAAAGGGGAAGGGGTTTAAACACTTTGCGAATGCACTGTATAATCCAAACAATAATTCACATTTCCTGTTGCTGTAGGATTATTTTCCTGCTGTTGCAAACTGGCTCGAATTAATATCCTACACCTGTATCGTCATCCTCCTCGTCATCCTCCTCTATCTCTGACTCTATCTCTGACACACACACACACACACACACACACACACACACACACACACACACACACACACACACACACACACACACACACACACACACACACCTAGCTAGCTAAAGCTTTGGTAATGAGATTTGTATTGTGCTCAGATCCCTTCTTTAATTTGGCAAACGGAGGGATGTGAGAAGAGAGGGATTAGATAGGTTTATTACCCTGGGTGGAGGGAGGGAGAAAGAGAAGGGGGGGGAGAGAGAGAGAGAGAGAGAGAGAGAGAGAGAGAGAGAGAGAGAGAGAGAGAGAGAGAGAGGGAGGAATAACTCACTCTGTTTCTAAGTCGTGTGTGTGTAGTAGGGCGCTTAGGCAAAGAGACAAGCACATGCACGTACCAACGAGATCAACTACTAGAGATGTGACCCACTTACACACACGCACACAAACGCACACACACACGCACAAAACACACACACACACACGCACAAAACACACACACACACACACACACAGGCGTTCTGTGATTGTTTATTCAGTTTTGTATTAGCTGTCTCCTCTCCCTCTCCTCTTCTCTCCTCTCCTCTTCTCTCCTCTCCCTCTCCTCTCCTGTCCTCTCCTCTTCTCTCCTTCACCTCTCCTCTTCTCTCCTTCACCCCTCCTCTTCTCTCCTTCACCTCTCCTCTCCTCTCCTCTCCTCTCCTCTCCTCTCCTCTCCTCTCCTCTCCTCTCCTCTTCTCTCCTCTCCTGTCCTCTCCTCTTCTCTTCTCTTCTCTCCTTTTCCTCTTCGCTCCTTCACCTCTCCTCTCCTCTCCTCTCCTTCACCCCTCCTCTCTGTCTCTCCCTTTCTTCTTACCATTTTGTAACCTATCCCTACAAGGTGACTCTCCTGTGGATTTCTGTGATTGGTTGAAACCTACATGTATTGAAACTCCTCCCCCCTCCTCAAGGTGAGCCGTCGTTAGGGTTCCGTGACGTCCTGCTCCGTGAGGGTCCAGAGGGCTTTGCCAAGGCAGTGAGAGCCCACCCTGGTCTACTGCTCATGGACACCACCTTCAGGGACGCCCACCAGGTAGGTAACATAGAGGTTAAAGGTTAAGTAACACTGTAGAACCAAGATTGGGCCCAGTCGCATAGGAACGTACGCACACAGCCATCGGTGGAAGGTATCAGGGCTGCACTATGGATCCAAGATGGTAGTTGGATTGTAGTTAGCCTAGATGGTTAGAGCAGTGGCCCAACAACCGGAGGGTTGTCGGTTCAAATCCCAACATTTCGTGCGGAGTGAGATGACACCGTAGATGCAAGGCAGTTAACCTCTTCAACTGTGATCTTCCTCTTCCTGGTCAACAGTCCCTCCTGGCCACCAGGGTGCGAACTCACGACCTGAAGAAGATAGCACCCTACGTCTCACATAGCTTCAACAACCTGTTCAGCCTGGAGAACTGGGGAGGTGAGACTGTCTCTGTCTGTGTTTTACTGTCTCTGTCTACCTGTTCTCTCTGTCTGTCTACCTGTTCTCTCTCTCTCTCTCTCTCTGTCTACCTGTTCTCTCTCTCTCTCTGTCTACCTGTTCTCTCTCTCTCTCTCTGTCTACCTGTTCTCTCTCTCTCTCTCTCTGTCTACCTGTTCTCTCTCTCTGTCTGTCTACCTGTTCTCTCTCTCTGTCTACCTGTTCTCTCTCTGTCTCTGTCTACCTGTTCTCTCTCTGTCTACCTGTTCTCTCTCTGTCTGTCTACCTGTTCTCGCTCTCTGTCTGTCTACCTGTTCTCTCTCTCTGTCTACCTGTTCTCTCTCTCTGTCTACCTGTTCTCTCTCTGTCTGTCTACCTGTTCTCTCTCTCTGTCTGTCTACCTGTTCTCTCTCTTTGTCTACCTGTTTTCTCTCTTTGTCTACCTGTTCTCTCTCTCTGTCTGTCTACCTGTTCTCTCTCTCTGTCTGTCTACCTGTTCTCTCTCTCTGTCTACCTGTTCTCTCTCTCTGTCTACCTGTTCTCTCTCTGTCTGTCTCTCGGTCCCTGTCCCTGTCCCTGTCCCTGTCCCTGTCCCTGTCCCTGTCCCTGTCTCTCTGTCTCTGTCTCTGTCTCTGTCTCTCTCCCTGTCTCTATCTCTGTGTCTCTGTCTCTTTGTCTCTCTCTGCATGCTGGGAGTGTTTGGTGCATTCTGGGAGTTGTATGAGTGTGTAGATGTAGATATCCTGTGTTTTCTCTTGTTTACTTCTCTTGGTGGTTTCCCTTTTCTGTCTATTCATGATTAAGGTTATCATTATTTTTATTTATTTGTTGTGGTAGAATTTAGTATATTGTTTTTCGTGTCGAAATGACCCTGGTTTTGGCGGGAATGGCGACCCACATGGGGACGTCGTCCCTGTCACTTTAAGTGTGTTACTGAAGCTACTGTCACGGTGGAGGAGTTTCTGGTCGCCGTAGGAGAGAAGGTAGGATATGAAAATGTTGCTTATGCGTCACGGATGAATAAAGCGGTTGTGGTTTTTCTTAAAGTCTTGTAGATCGTATGGTTGAGCACGGTGTACTTCTTAAAGAAGAGAGTCTTGTAGATCGTATGGTTGAACATGGTGTATTTCTTAAAGAAGAGAGTCTTGTAGATCGTATGGTTGAACATGGTGTACTTCTTAAAGAAGAGCGTCTTGTAGATCGTATGGTTGAACATGGTGTACTTCTTAAAGTCTTGTTGATCGTATGGTTGAACATGGAGTACTTCTTAAAACTTCTTCAGGCTGCAAGCCCGACGCCGGGCACAATATGACAACAGCCACTTCAAGTGCAGGGCGCGAAATTCAAAATATATTTTTTAGAAATATTTAACTTTCACACATTAACAAGTCCAATCCAGCCAACATGTCCGATTTTTAAAATGTTTTACAGCGAAAACACCACGTATATTTATGTTAGCTCACCACCAAATACAAAAAACGACATACATTTTTCACAGCACAGGTAGCATGCACAAAACCAACCTAACTAACCAAGAACCAAAAAAACTAACCAAGAAACAACTTCATCAGATGACAGTCTTATAACATGTTATACAATAAATCTATGTTTTGTTCGAAAAATGTCCATATTTGAGGTATAAATCAGTTTTACATTGCAGCTACCATCACAGCTACCGTCACAAATAGCACCGAAGCAGCCAGAGTAATTACAGACACCAACGTGAAATACCTAAATACTCATCATAAAACATTTCTGAAAAATACATGGTGTACAGCAAATGAAAGACAAGGATCTTGTGAATCCAGCCAATATTTCCGATTTCTTAAGTGTTTTACAGCGAAAACACAATATAGCATTATATTAGCTTACCACAATAGCCAGAAACACAAGCCATTTACCAGCAGCAAAAGTTAGCGATCGTAACAAACCAGCAAAAAGATATATAATTTTTGACTAACCTTGATAAGTTTCATCAGATGACAGTCCTATAACATCAGGTTATACATACACTTATGTTTTGTTCGAAAATGTGCATATTTAGAGCTGAAATCAGTGGTTATACATTGTGCTAACGTAGCACCTTTTTCCCAGAATGTGCGGATATTTTTATGACACTCAACTATTCTGACCAAATAACTATTCATAAACGTTACTAAAAAATACATGTTGTATAGGAAATGATAGATACACTAGTTCTTAATGCAATCGCCGTGTTAGAATTCTAAAAATAACTTCATTACGACATCCAGCTTAGTTATAGCGAGAGAGTGCCCAAAATCTGGGCTCAAACTACTAGTACACATGTTCGACAGATATATATGAAATAGCATCATAAAATGGGTCCTACTTTTGATGATCTTCCATCAGAATGTTGTACAAGGGGTCCTTTGTCGGGAACAATCGTTGTTTGGTTTTAGAATGTCCTCTTCTCCAGTCAATTAGCACGGAAAGCTAGCAAAGTGGCGCGAAGCTCTCCTTCGTGAACAAACGCAGACAAAGCAACACGCCTAACGTCCCGAAAAAATTTCAATAATCTAATAAAACTATATTGAAAAAACAAACTTTACGATGATATTGTCACATTTATCAAATAAAATCAAAGCCGGAGATATTAGTCGTCTATAACGACAGCTTTACAGAAGGCAATACCAGGTCCCTTCTCGCGCGTTCCAGAAAACAGGAAATTGGGGTCACGTCATGCCAAGAGCTTTTATTCGACCTCAGATCATGTTATACACTCCATTTCTTCTCTCACTGCCTGTTGACATCTAGTGGAAGGCGTATGAAGTGCATGTTTACTAATAAATATCAAGCACATTTATAGGCAGGCCCTAGAACAGAGCATCGATTTCAGATTTTCCACTTCCTGTCAGGAAGTTTGCTGCAAAATGAGTTCTGTTTTACTCACAGATATAATTCAAACGGTTTTAGAAACTAGAGAGTGTTTTCTATCCAATAGTAATAATAATATGCATATTGTACGAGCAAGAATTGAGTACGAGGCCGTTTGAAATGGGCACCTTTTATCCAGGCTACTCAATACTGCCCCTGCAGCCCAAAGAGGTTAAAGAAGAGAGTCTTGTAGATCGTATGGTTGAGCACAGTGTACTTCTTAAAGAAGAGAGTCTTGTAGATCGTATGGTTGAACATGGTGTACTTCTTAAAGAAGAGCGTCTTGTAGATCGTATGGTTGAGCATGGCGTACTTCTTAAAGAAGAGAGTCTTGTAGATCGTATGGTTGAGCATGGTGTACTTCTTAAAGAAGAGAGTCTTGTAGATCGTATGGTTGAACACGGTGTACTTCTTAAAGGTATGTTTATTCAAGTTACGCTGCTTTTTTCTCTGTCAACAAAGGAAACGATTTAGAATGTACCGCCGTTTATTCCCAATGAGCTATTGGAGCGCGAGTTATTGGGGAAGTTTGCAAGTTCAACTAAGATTGTCCCGTTGTTTAAAACATCCGGCTTTGAAACAGGTTACGTTGTTTAAAACACCCGGCTCTGAAACAGGTTACGTTGTTTAAAACACACGGCTCTGAAACAGGTTATGTTGTTTAAAACACCCGGCTCTGAAAAAGGTTATGTTGTTTAAAACACCAGGCTCTGAAACAGGTTATGTTGTTTAAAACACCAGGCTCTGAAACAGGTTATGTTGTTTAAAACACCAGGCTCTGAAACAGGTTATGTTGTTTAAAACACCAGGCTCTGAAACAGGTTATGTTGTTTAAAACACCCAGCTCTGAAACAGGTTATGTTGTTTCAAACACCCGGCTTTGAAACAGGTTAAGTTGTTTAAAACACCCGGCTCTGAAACAGGTTGCGTTGTTTCAAACACCCGGCTCTGAAACAGGTTATGTTGTTTCAAACACCCGGCTCTGAAACAGGTTATTGTGTTTAAAACACCAGGCTCTGAAACAGGTTATGTCATTTCAAACACCCGGCTCTGAAACAGGTTATCTTGTTTCAAACACCTGGCTCTGAAACAGGTTATGTTGTTTCAAACACCCGGCTCTGAAACAGGTTATGTTGTTTCAAACACCCGGCTCTGAAACAGGTTATGTCGTTTCAAACACCCGGCTCTGAAACAGGTTATGTCGTTTCAAACACCCGGCTCTGAAACCGGTTACGTTGTTTAAAACACCCGGCTCTGAAACAGGTTATGTTGTTTAAAACACCCGGCTCTGAAACAGGTTATGTTGTTTAAAACACCCGGCTCTGAAACAGGTTATGTTGTTAAAAACACCCGGCTCTGAAACAGGTTATGTTGTTTCAAATACCCGGCTCTGAAACAGGTTATGTTGTTTAAAACACCCGGCTCTGAAACAGGTTATGTTGTTTAAAACACCAGGCTCTGAAACAGGTTATGTTGTTTCAAACACCCGGCTCTGAAACAGGTTATGTTGTTTCAAACACCCGGCTCTGAAACAGGTTATGTTGTTTAAAACACCAGGCTCTGAAACAGGTTATGTTGTTTCAAACACCCGGCTCTGAAACAGGTTATGTTGTTTAAAACACCCGGCTCTGAAACAGGTTATGTTGTTTCAAACACCCGGCTCTGAAACAGGTTATGTTGTTAAAAACACCCGGCTCTGAAACAGGTTATGTTGTTTCAAACACCCGGCTCTGAAACAGGTTATGTTGTTTAAAACACCCGGCTCTGAAACAGGTTATGTTGTTTAAAACACCAGGCTCTGAAACAGGTTATGTTATTTAAAACACCCGGCTCTGAAACAGGTTATGTTGTTTCAAACACCCGGCTCTGAAACAGGTTATGTTGTTTAAAACACCCGGCTCTGAAACAGGTTATGTTGTTTAAAACACCCAGCTCTGAAACAGGTTATGTTGTTTAAAACACCAGGCTCTGAAACAGGTTATGTTATTTCAAACACCCGGCTCTGAAACAGGTTATGTGGTCTCAAACACCAGGCTCTGAAACAGGTTATGTTGTTTCAAACACCCGGCTCTGAAACAGGTTATGTTGTTTAAAACACCCGGCTCTGAAACAGGTTATGTTGTTTCAAACACCCGGCTCTGAAACAGGAAATGTTGTCTCAAACACCAGGCTCTGAAACAGGTTATGTTGTTTCAAACACCAGGCTCTGAAACAGGTTATGTTGTTTAAAACACCAGGCTCTGAAACAGGTTATGTTGTTTAAAACACCCAGCTCTGAAACAGGTTATGTTGTTTCAAACACCCGGCTTTGAAACAGGTTAAGTTGTTTAAAACACCCGGCTCTGAAACAGGTTACGTTGTTTCAAACACCCGGCTCTGAAACAGGTTATGTTGTTTCAAACACCCGGCTCTGAAACAGGTTATTGTGTTTAAAACACCAGGCTCTGAAACAGGTTATGTCATTTCAAACACCCGGCTCTGAAACAGGTTATCTTGTTTCAAACACCTGGCTCTGAAACAGGTTATGTTGTTTCAAACACCCGGCTCTGAAACAGGTTATGTTGTTTCAAACACCCGGCTCTGAAACAGGTTATGTCGTTTCAAACACCCGGCTCTGAAACAGGTTATGTCGTTTCAAACACCCGGCTCTGAAACCGGTTACGTTGTTTAAAACACCCGGCTCTGAAACAGGTTATGTTGTTTAAAACACCCGGCTCTGAAACAGGTTATGTTGTTTAAAACACCAGGCTCTGAAACAGGTTATGTTGTTTCAAACACCCGGCTCTGAAACAGGTTATGTTGTTTAAAACACCCGGCTCTGAAACAGGTTATGTTGTTTCAAACACCCGGCTCTGAAACAGGTTATGTTGTTAAAAACACCCGGCTCTGAAACAGGTTATGTTGTTTCAAACACCCGGCTCTGAAACAGGTTATGTTGTTTAAAACACCCGGCTCTGAAACAGGTTATGTTGTTTAAAACACCAGGCTCTGAAACAGGTTATGTTATTTAAAACACCCGGCTCTGAAACAGGTTATGTTGTTTCAAACACCCGGCTCTGAAACAGGTTATGTTGTTTAAAACACCCGGCTCTGAAACAGGTTATGTTGTTTAAAACACCCGGCTCTGAAACAGGTTATGTTGTTTAAAACACCAGGCTCTGAAACAGGTTATGTTATTTCAAACACCCGGCTCTGAAACAGGTTATGTGGTCTCAAACACCAGGCTCTGAAACAGGTTATGTTGTTTCAAACACCCGGCTCTGAAACAGGTTATGTTGTTTAAAACACCCGGCTCTGAAACAGGTTATGTTGTTTCAAACACCCGGCTCTGAAACAGGAAATGTTGTCTCAAACACCTGGCTCTGAAACAGGTTATGTTGTTTAAAACACCAGGCTCTGAAACAGGTTGTGTTGTTTAAAACACCCGGCTCTGAAACAGGTTATGTTGTTTCAAACACCCGGCTCTGAAACAGGTTATGTGGTCTCAAACACCAGGCTCTGAAACAGGTTATGTTGTTTCAAACACCCGGCTCTGAAACAGGTTATGTTGTTTAAAACACCCGGCTCTGAAACAGGTTATGTTGTTTCAAACACCCGGCTCTGAAACAGGAAATGTTGTCTCAAACACCAGGCTCTGAAACAGGTTATGTTGTTTCAAACACCCGGCTCTGAAACAGGTTATTTTGTCTCAAACACCAGGCTCTGAAACAGGTTATGTTGTTTCAAACACCCGGCTCTGAAACAGGTTATGTTGTTTCAAACACCTGGCTCTGAAACAGGTTATGTTGTTTCAAACACCCGGCTCTGAAACAGGTTATGTTGTTTAAAACACCCGGCTCTAAAAACAGGTTATGTTGTTTCAAACACCCGGCTCTGAAACAGGAAATGTTGTCTCAAACACCCGGCTCTGAAACAGGTTATGTTGTTTAAAACACCCGGCTCTGAAACAGGTTATGTTGTTTCAAACACCCGGCTCTGAAACAGGTTATCTTGTTTCAAACACCTGGCTCTGAAACAGGTTATGTTGTTTCAAACACCCGGCTCTGAAACAGGAAATGTTGTCTCAAACACCTGTCTCTGAAACAGGTTATGTTGTTTAAAACACCAGGCTCTGAAACAGGTTGTGTTGTTTAAAACACCCGGCTCTGAAACAGGTTATGTTGTTTCAAACACCCGGCTCTGAAACAGGTTATGTGGTCTCAAACACCAGGCTCTGAAACAGGTTATGTTGTTTCAAACACCCGGCTCTGAAACAGGTTATGTTGTTTAAAACACCCGGCTCTGAAACAGGTTATGTTGTTTCAAACACCCGGCTCTGAAACAGGAAATGTTGTCTCAAACACCAGGCTCTGAAACAGGTTATGTTGTTTCAAACACCAGGCTCTGAAACAGGTTATGTTGTTTAAAACACCAGGCTCTGAAACAGGTTATGTTGTTTAAAACACCCAGCTCTGAAACAGGTTATGTTGTTTCAAACACCCGGCTTTGAAACAGGTTAAGTTGTTTAAAACACCCGGCTCTGAAACAGGTTACGTTGTTTCAAACACCCGGCTCTGAAACAGGTTATGTTGTTTCAAACACCCGGCTCTGAAACAGGTTATTGTGTTTAAAACACCAGGCTCTGAAACAGGTTATGTCATTTCAAACACCCGGCTCTGAAACAGGTTATCTTGTTTCAAACACCTGGCTCTGAAACAGGTTATGTTGTTTCAAACACCCGGCTCTGAAACAGGTTATGTTGTTTCAAACACCCGGCTCTGAAACAGGTTATGTCGTTTCAAACACCCGGCTCTGAAACAGGTTATGTCGTTTCAAACACCCGGCTCTGAAACCGGTTACGTTGTTTAAAACACCCGGCTCTGAAACAGGTTATGTTGTTTAAAACACCAGGCTCTGAAACAGGTTATGTTATTTCAAACACCCGGCTCTGAAACAGGTTATGTGGTCTCAAACACCAGGCTCTGAAACAGGTTATGTTGTTTCAAACACCCGGCTCTGAAACAGGTTATGTTGTTTAAAACACCCGGCTCTGAAACAGGTTATGTTGTTTCAAACACCCGGCTCTGAAACAGGAAATGTTGTCTCAAACACCAGGCTCTGAAACAGGTTATGTTGTTTAAAACACCAGGCTCTGAAACAGGTTGTGTTGTTTAAAACACCCGGCTCTGAAACAGGTTATGTTGTTTCAAACACCCGGCTCTGAAACAGGTTATGTGGTCTCAAACACCAGGCTCTGAAACAGGTTATGTTGTTTCAAACACCCGGCTCTGAAACAGGTTATGTTGTTTAAAACACCCGGCTCTGAAACAGGTTATGTTGTTTCAAACACCCGGCTCTGAAACAGGAAATGTTGTCTCAAACACCAGGCTCTGAAACAGGTTATGTTGTTTCAAACACCCGGCTCTGAAACAGGTTATTTTGTCTCAAACACCAGGCTCTGAAACAGGTTATGTTGTTTCAAACACCCGGCTCTGAAACAGGTTATGTTGTTTCAAACACCTGGCTCTGAAACAGGTTATGTTGTTTCAAACACCCGGCTCTGAAACAGGTTATGTTGTTTAAAACACCCGGCTCTAAAAACAGGTTATGTTGTTTCAAACACCCGGCTCTGAAACAGGAAATGTTGTCTCAAACACCCGGCTCTGAAACAGGTTATGTTGTTTAAAACACCCGGCTCTGAAACAGGTTATGTTGTTTCAAACACCCGGCTCTGAAACAGGTTATCTTGTTTCAAACACCTGGCTCTGAAACAGGTTATGTTGTTTCAAACACCCGGCTCTGAAACAGGTTATGTCGTTTCAAACACCCGGCTCTGAAACAGGTTATGTCGTTTCAAACACCCGGCTTTGAAACAGATTAAGTTGTTTAAAACACCCGGCTCTGAAACAGGTTACGTTGTTTCAAACACCCGGCTCTGAAACAGGTTATGTTGTTTCAAACACCCGGCTCTGAAACAGGTTATGTTGTTTCAAACACCCGGCTCTGAAACAGGTTATGTCGTTTCAAACACCCGGCTCTGAAACAGGTTATCTTGTTTCAAACACCTGGCTCTGAAACAGGTTATGTTGTTTCAAACACCCGGCTCTGAAACAGGTTATGTTGTTTCAAACACCCGGCTCTGAAACAGGTTATGTCGTTTCAAACACCCGGCTCTGAAACAGGTTATGTCGTTTCAAACACCCGGCTTTGAAACAGATTAAGTTGTTTAAAACACCCGGCTCTGAAACAGGTTACGTTGTTTCAAACACCCGGCTCTGAAACAGGTTATGTTGTTTCAAACACCCGGCTCTGAAACAGGTTATGTTGTTTCAAACACCCGGCTCTGAAACAGGTTATGTCGTTTCAAACACCCGGCTCTGAAACAGGTTATCTTGTTTCAAACACCTGGCTCTGAAACAGGTTATGTTGTTTCAAACACCCGGCTCTGAAACAGGTTATGTTGTTTCAAACACCCGGCTCTGAAACAGGTTATGTTGTTTAAAACACCAGGCTCTGAAACAGGTTATGTTGTTTCAAACACCCGGCTCTGAAACAGGTTATGTTGTTTAAAACACCCGGCTCTGAAACAGGTTATGTTGTTTAAAACACCCGGCTCTGAAACAGGTTATGTTGTTAAAAACACCCGGCTCTGAAACAGGTTATGTTGTTTCAAACACCCGGCACTGAAACAGGTTATGTTGTTTAAAACACCCGGCTCTGAAACAGGTTATGTTGTTTCAAACACCCGGCTCTGTAACAGGTTATGTTGTTTCAAACACCAGGCTCTGAAACAGGTTATGTTGTTTAAAACACCTGGCTCTGAAACAGGTTATGTTGTTTCAAACACCCGGCTCTGAAACAGGTTATGTTGTTTAAAACACCAGGCTCTGAAACAGGTTATGTTGTTTAAAACACCTGGCTCTGAAACAGGTTATGTTGTTTCAAACACCCGGCTCTGAAACAGGTTATGTTGTTTAAAACACCAGGCTCTGAAACAGGTTATGTTGTTTAAAACACCTGGCTCTGAAACAGGTTATGTTGTTTAAAACACCCGGCTCTGAAACAGGTTATGTTGTTTAAAACACCTGGCTCTGAAACAGGTTATGTTGTTTCAAACACCCGGCTCTGAAACAGGTTATGTTGTTTAAAACACCTGGCTCTGAAACAGGTTATGTTGTTTAAAACACCAGGCTCTGAAACAGGTTATGTTGTTTAAAACACCAGGCTCTGAAACAGGTTATGTTATTTCAAACACCCGGCTCTGAAACAGGTTATGTGGTCTCAAACACCAGGCTCTGAAACAGGTTATGTTGTTTCAAACACCCGGCTCTGAAACAGGTTATGTTGTTTAAAACACCCGGCTCTGAAACAGGTTATGTTGTTTCAAACACCCGGCTCTGAAACAGGAAATGTTGTCTCAAACACCAGGCTCTGAAACAGGTTATGTTGTTTAAAACACCAGGCTCTGAAACAGGTTGTGTTGTTTAAAACACCCGGCTCTGAAACAGGTTATGTTGTTTCAAACACCCGGCTCTGAAACAGGTTATGTGGTCTCAAACACCAGGCTCTGAAACAGGTTATGTTGTTTCAAACACCCGGCTCTGAAACAGGTTATGTTGTTTAAAACACCCGGCTCTGAAACAGGTTATGTTGTTTCAAACACCCGGCTCTGAAACAGGAAATGTTGTCTCAAACACCAGGCTCTGAAACAGGTTATGTTGTTTCAAACACCCGGCTCTGAAACAGGTTATTTTGTCTCAAACACCAGGCTCTGAAACAGGTTATGTTGTTTCAAACACCCGGCTCTGAAACAGGTTATGTTGTTTCAAACACCTGGCTCTGAAACAGGTTATGTTGTTTCAAACACCCGGCTCTGAAACAGGTTATGTTGTTTAAAACACCCGGCTCTAAAAACAGGTTATGTTGTTTCAAACACCCGGCTCTGAAACAGGAAATGTTGTCTCAAACACCCGGCTCTGAAACAGGTTATGTTGTTTAAAACACCCGGCTCTGAAACAGGTTATGTTGTTTCAAACACCCGGCTCTGAAACAGGTTATCTTGTTTCAAACACCTGGCTCTGAAACAGGTTATGTTGTTTCAAACACCCGGCTCTGAAACAGGTTATGTCGTTTCAAACACCCGGCTCTGAAACAGGTTATGTCGTTTCAAACACCCGGCTTTGAAACAGATTAAGTTGTTTAAAACACCCGGCTCTGAAACAGGTTACGTTGTTTCAAACACCCGGCTCTGAAACAGGTTATGTTGTTTCAAACACCCGGCTCTGAAACAGGTTATGTTGTTTCAAACACCCGGCTCTGAAACAGGTTATGTCGTTTCAAACACCCGGCTCTGAAACAGGTTATCTTGTTTCAAACACCTGGCTCTGAAACAGGTTATGTTGTTTCAAACACCCGGCTCTGAAACAGGTTATGTTGTTTCAAACACCCGGCTCTGAAACAGGTTATGTCGTTTCAAACACCCAGGTCTGAAACAGGTTATGTCGTTTCAAACACCCGGCTTTGAAACAGATTAAGTTGTTTAAAACACCCGGCTCTGAAACAGGTTACGTTGTTTCAAACACCCGGCTCTGAAACAGGTTATGTTGTTTCAAACACCCGGCTCTGAAACAGGTTATGTTGTTTCAAACACCCGGCTCTGAAACAGGTTATGTCGTTTCAAACACCCGGCTCTGAAACAGGTTATCTTGTTTCAAACACCTGGCTCTGAAACAGGTTATGTTGTTTCAAACACCCGGCTCTGAAACAGGTTATGTTGTTTCAAACACCCGGCTCTGAAACAGGTTATGTTGTTTAAAACACCCGGCTCTGAAACAGGTTATGTCGTTTCAAACACCCGGCTCTGAAACAGGTTATGTTGTTTAAAACACCCGGCTCTGAAACAGGTTATGTTGTTTAAAACACCCGGCTCTGAAACAGGTTATGTTGTTAAAAACACCCGGCTCTGAAACAGGTTATGTTGTTTCAAACACCCGGCACTGAAACAGGTTATGTTGTTTAAAACACCCGGCTCTGAAACAGGTTATGTTGTTTCAAACACCCGGCTCTGTAACAGGTTATGTTGTTTCAAACACCAGGCTCTGAAACAGGTTATGTTGTTTAAAACACCTGGCTCTGAAACAGGTTATGTTGTTTCAAACACCCGGCTCTGAAACAGGTTATGTTGTTTAAAACACCAGGCTCTGAAACAGGTTATGTTGTTTAAAACACCTGGCTCTGAAACAGGTTATGTTGTTTCAAACACCCGGCTCTGAAACAGGTTATGTTGTTTAAAACACCAGGCTCTGAAACAGGTTATGTTGTTTAAAACACCTGGCTCTGAAACAGGTTATGTTGTTTAAAACACCCGGCTCTGAAACAGGTTATGTTGTTTAAAACACCTGGCTCTGAAACAGGTTATGTTGTTTCAAACACCCGGCTCTGAAACAGGTTATGTTGTTTAAAACACCTGGCTCTGAAACAGGTTATGTTGTTTAAAACACCAGGCTCTGAAACAGGTTATGTTGTTTAAAACACCAGGCTCTGAAACAGGTTATGTTATTTCAAACACCCGGCTCTGAAACAGGTTATGTGGTCTCAAACACCAGGCTCTGAAACAGGTTATGTTGTTTCAAACACCCGGCTCTGAAACAGGTTATGTTGTTTAAAACACCCGGCTCTGAAACAGGTTATGTTGTTTCAAACACCCGGCTCTGAAACAGGAAATGTTGTCTCAAACACCAGGCTCTGAAACAGGTTATGTTGTTTAAAACACCAGGCTCTGAAACAGGTTGTGTTGTTTAAAACACCCGGCTCTGAAACAGGTTATGTTGTTTCAAACACCCGGCTCTGAAACAGGTTATGTGGTCTCAAACACCAGGCTCTGAAACAGGTTATGTTGTTTCAAACACCCGGCTCTGAAACAGGTTATGTTGTTTAAAACACCCGGCTCTGAAACAGGTTATGTTGTTTCAAACACCCGGCTCTGAAACAGGAAATGTTGTCTCAAACACCAGGCTCTGAAACAGGTTATGTTGTTTCAAACACCCGGCTCTGAAACAGGTTATTTTGTCTCAAACACCAGGCTCTGAAACAGGTTATGTTGTTTCAAACACCCGGCTCTGAAACAGGTTATGTTGTTTCAAACACCTGGCTCTGAAACAGGTTATGTTGTTTCAAACACCCGGCTCTGAAACAGGTTATGTTGTTTAAAACACCCGGCTCTAAAAACAGGTTATGTTGTTTCAAACACCCGGCTCTGAAACAGGAAATGTTGTCTCAAACACCCGGCTCTGAAACAGGTTATGTTGTTTAAAACACCCGGCTCTGAAACAGGTTATGTTGTTTCAAACACCCGGCTCTGAAACAGGTTATCTTGTTTCAAACACCTGGCTCTGAAACAGGTTATGTTGTTTCAAACACCCGGCTCTGAAACAGGTTATGTCGTTTCAAACACCCGGCTCTGAAACAGGTTATGTCGTTTCAAACACCCGGCTTTGAAACAGATTAAGTTGTTTAAAACACCCGGCTCTGAAACAGGTTACGTTGTTTCAAACACCCGGCTCTGAAACAGGTTATGTTGTTTCAAACACCCGGCTCTGAAACAGGTTATGTTGTTTCAAACACCCGGCTCTGAAACAGGTTATGTCGTTTCAAACACCCGGCTCTGAAACAGGTTATGTTGTTTAAAACACCAGGCTCTGAAACAGGTTATGTTGTTTAAAACACCTGGCTCTGAAACAGGTTATGTTGTTTCAAACACCCGGCTCTGAAACAGGTTATGTTGTTTAAAACACCAGGCTCTGAAACAGGTTATGTTGTTTAAAACACCTGGCTCTGAAACAGGCTATGTTGTTTAAAACACCCGGCTCTGAAACAGGTTATGTTGTTTAAAACACCTGGCTCTGAAACAGGTTATGTTGTTTCAAACACCCGGCTCTGAAACAGGTTATGTTGTTTAAAACACCTGGCTCTGAAACAGGTTATGTTGTTTAAAACACCAGGCTCTGAAACAGGTTATGTTGTTTAAAACACCAGGCTCTGAAACAGGTTATCGGCTCTGAAACAGGTTATGTTGTTCAAAACACCCGGCTCTGAAACAGGTTATGTGTTGTTTCAAACACCCGGCTCTGAAACAGGAAATGTTGTCTCAAACACCAGGCTCTGAAACAGGTTATGTTGTTTAAAACACCAGGCTCTGAAACAGGTTGTGTTGTTTAAAACACCCGGCTCTGAAACAGGTTATGTTGTTTCAAACACCCGGCTCTGAAACAGGTTATGTGGTCTCAAACACCAGGCTCTGAAACAGGTTATGTTGTTTCAAACACCCGGCTCTGAAACAGGTTATGTTGTTTAAAACACCCGGCTCTGAAACAGGTTATGTTGTTTCAAACACCCGGCTCTGAAACAGGAAATGTTGTCTCAAACACCAGGCTCTGAAACAGGTTATGTTGTTTCAAACACCCGGCTCTGAAACAGGTTATTTTGTCTCAAACACCAGGCTCTGAAACAGGTTATGTTGTTTCAAACACCCGGCTCTGAAACAGGTTATGTTGTTTCAAACACCTGGCTCTGAAACAGGTTATGTTGTTTCAAACACCCGGCTCTGAAACAGGTTATGTTGTTTAAAACACCCGGCTCTAAAAACAGGTTATGTTGTTTCAAACACCCGGCTCTGAAACAGGAAATGTTGTCTCAAACACCCGGCTCTGAAACAGGTTATGTTGTTTAAAACACCCGGCTCTGAAACAGGTTATGTTGTTTCAAACACCCGGCTCTGAAACAGGTTATCTTGTTTCAAACACCTGGCTCTGAAACAGGTTATGTTGTTTCAAACACCCGGCTCTGAAACAGGTTATGTCGTTTCAAACACCCGGCTCTGAAACAGGTTATGTCGTTTCAAACACCCGGCTTTGAAACAGATTAAGTTGTTTAAAACACCCGGCTCTGAAACAGGTTACGTTGTTTCAAACACCCGGCTCTGAAACAGGTTATGTTGTTTCAAACACCCGGCTCTGAAACAGGTTATGTTGTTTCAAACACCCGGCTCTGAAACAGGTTATGTCGTTTCAAACACCCGGCTCTGAAACAGGTTATCTTGTTTCAAACACCTGGCTCTGAAACAGGTTATGTTGTTTCAAACACCCGGCTCTGAAACAGGTTATGTTGTTTCAAACACCCGGCTCTGAAACAGGTTATGTCGTTTCAAACACCCGGCTCTGAAACAGGTTATGTCGTTTCAAACACCCGGCTTTGAAACAGATTAAGTTGTTTAAAACACCCGGCTCTGAAACAGGTTACGTTGTTTCAAACACCCGGCTCTGAAACAGGTTATGTTGTTTCAAACACCCGGCTCTGAAACAGGTTATGTTGTTTAAAACACCCGGCTCTAAAAACAGGTTATGTTGTTTCAAACACCCGGCTCTGAAACAGGAAATGTTGTCTCAAACACCCGGCTCTGAAACAGGTTATGTTGTTTAAAACACCCGGCTCTGAAACAGGTTATGTTGTTTCAAACACCCGGCTCTGAAACAGGTTATCTTGTTTCAAACACCTGGCTCTGAAACAGGTTATGTTGTTTCAAACACCCGGCTCTGAAACAGGTTATGTCGTTTCAAACACCCGGCTCTGAAACAGGTTATGTCGTTTCAAACACCCGGCTTTGAAACAGATTAAGTTGTTTAAAACACCCGGCTCTGAAACAGGTTACGTTGTTTCAAACACCCGGCTCTGAAACAGGTTATGTTGTTTCAAACACCCGGCTCTGAAACAGGTTATGTTGTTTCAAACACCCGGCTCTGAAACAGGTTATGTCGTTTCAAACACCCGGCTCTGAAACAGGTTATGTTGTTTAAAACACCAGGCTCTGAAACAGGTTATGTTGTTTAAAACACCTGGCTCTGAAACAGGTTATGTTGTTTCAAACACCCGGCTCTGAAACAGGTTATGTTGTTTAAAACACCAGGCTCTGAAACAGGTTATGTTGTTTAAAACACCTGGCTCTGAAACAGGCTATGTTGTTTAAAACACCCGGCTCTGAAACAGGTTATGTTGTTTAAAACACCTGGCTCTGAAACAGGTTATGTTGTTTCAAACACCCGGCTCTGAAACAGGTTATGTTGTTTAAAACACCTGGCTCTGAAACAGGTTATGTTGTTTAAAACACCAGGCTCTGAAACAGGTTATGTTGTTTAAAACACCAGGCTCTGAAACAGGTTATGTTATTTCAAACACCCGGCTCTGAAACAGGTTATGTGGTCTCAAACACCAGGCTCTGAAACAGGTTATGTTGTTTCAAACACCCGGCTCTGAAACAGGTTATGTTGTTTAAAACACCCGGCTCTGAAACAGGTTATGTTGTTTCAAACACCCGGCTCTGAAACAGGAAATGTTGTCTCAAACACCAGGCTCTGAAACAGGTTATGTTGTTTAAAACACCAGGCTCTGAAACAGGTTGTGTTGTTTAAAACACCCGGCTCTGAAACAGGTTATGTTGTTTCAAACACCCGGCTCTGAAACAGGTTATGTGGTCTCAAACACCAGGCTCTGAAACAGGTTATGTTGTTTCAAACACCCGGCTCTGAAACAGGTTATGTTGTTTAAAACACCCGGCTCTGAAACAGGTTATGTTGTTTCAAACACCCGGCTCTGAAACAGGAAATGTTGTCTCAAACACCAGGCTCTGAAACAGGTTATGTTGTTTCAAACACCCGGCTCTGAAACAGGTTATTTTGTCTCAAACACCAGGCTCTGAAACAGGTTATGTTGTTTCAAACACCCGGCTCTGAAACAGGTTATGTTGTTTCAAACACCTGGCTCTGAAACAGGTTATGTTGTTTCAAACACCCGGCTCTGAAACAGGTTATGTTGTTTAAAACACCCGGCTCTAAAAACAGGTTATGTTGTTTCAAACACCCGGCTCTGAAACAGGAAATGTTGTCTCAAACACCCGGCTCTGAAACAGGTTATGTTGTTTAAAACACCCGGCTCTGAAACAGGTTATGTTGTTTCAAACACCCGGCTCTGAAACAGGTTATCTTGTTTCAAACACCTGGCTCTGAAACAGGTTATGTTGTTTCAAACACCCGGCTCTGAAACAGGTTATGTCGTTTCAAACACCCGGCTCTGAAACAGGTTATGTCGTTTCAAACACCCGGCTTTGAAACAGATTAAGTTGTTTAAAACACCCGGCTCTGAAACAGGTTACGTTGTTTCAAACACCCGGCTCTGAAACAGGTTATGTTGTTTCAAACACCCGGCTCTGAAACAGGTTATGTTGTTTCAAACACCCGGCTCTGAAACAGGTTATGTCGTTTCAAACACCCGGCTCTGAAACAGGTTATCTTGTTTCAAACACCTGGCTCTGAAACAGGTTATGTTGTTTCAAACACCCGGCTCTGAAACAGGTTATGTTGTTTCAAACACCCGGCTCTGAAACAGGTTATGTCGTTTCAAACACCCGGCTCTGAAACAGGTTATGTCGTTTCAAACACCCGGCTTTGAAACAGATTAAGTTGTTTAAAACACCCGGCTCTGAAACAGGTTACGTTGTTTCAAACACCCGGCTCTGAAACAGGTTATGTTGTTTCAAACACCCGGCTCTGAAACAGGTTATGTTGTTTCAAACACCCGGCTCTGAAACAGGTTATGTCGTTTCAAACACCCGGCTCTGAAACAGGTTATCTTGTTTCAAACACCTGGCTCTGAAACAGGTTATGTTGTTTCAAACACCCGGCTCTGAAACAGGTTATGTTGTTTCAAACACCCGGCTCTGAAACAGGTTATGTTGTTTAAAACACCAGGCTCTGAAACAGGTTATGTCGTTTCAAACACCCGGCTCTGAAACAGGTTATGTTGTTTAAAACACCCGGCTCTGAAACAGGTTATGTTGTTTAAAACACCCGGCTCTGAAACAGGTTATGTTGTTAAAAACACCCGGCTCTGAAACAGGTTATGTTGTTTCAAACACCCGGCACTGAAACAGGTTATGTTGTTTAAAACACCCGGCTCTGAAACAGGTTATGTTGTTTCAAACACCCGGCTCTGTAACAGGTTATGTTGTTTCAAACACCAGGCTCTGAAACAGGTTATGTTGTTTAAAACACCTGGCTCTGAAACAGGTTATGTTGTTTCAAACACCCGGCTCTGAAACAGGTTATGTTGTTTAAAACACCAGGCTCTGAAACAGGTTATGTTGTTTAAAACACCTGGCTCTGAAACAGGTTATGTTGTTTCAAACACCCGGCTCTGAAACAGGTTATGTTGTTTAAAACACCAGGCTCTGAAACAGGTTATGTTGTTTAAAACACCTGGCTCTGAAACAGGTTATGTTGTTTAAAACACCCGGCTCTGAAACAGGTTATGTTGTTTAAAACACCTGGCTCTGAAACAGGTTATGTTGTTTCAAACACCCGGCTCTGAAACAGGTTATGTTGTTTAAAACACCTGGCTCTGAAACAGGTTATGTTGTTTAAAACACCAGGCTCTGAAACAGGTTATGTTGTTTAAAACACCAGGCTCTGAAACAGGTTATGTTATTTCAAACACCCGGCTCTGAAACAGGTTATGTGGTCTCAAACACCAGGCTCTGAAACAGGTTATGTTGTTTCAAACACCCGGCTCTGAAACAGGTTATGTTGTTTAAAACACCCGGCTCTGAAACAGGTTATGTTGTTTCAAACACCCGGCTCTGAAACAGGAAATGTTGTCTCAAACACCAGGCTCTGAAACAGGTTATGTTGTTTAAAACACCAGGCTCTGAAACAGGTTGTGTTGTTTAAAACACCCGGCTCTGAAACAGGTTATGTTGTTTCAAACACCCGGCTCTGAAACAGGTTATGTGGTCTCAAACACCAGGCTCTGAAACAGGTTATGTTGTTTCAAACACCCGGCTCTGAAACAGGTTATGTTGTTTAAAACACCCGGCTCTGAAACAGGTTATGTTGTTTCAAACACCCGGCTCTGAAACAGGAAATGTTGTCTCAAACACCAGGCTCTGAAACAGGTTATGTTGTTTCAAACACCCGGCTCTGAAACAGGTTATTTTGTCTCAAACACCAGGCTCTGAAACAGGTTATGTTGTTTCAAACACCCGGCTCTGAAACAGGTTATGTTGTTTCAAACACCTGGCTCTGAAACAGGTTATGTTGTTTCAAACACCCGGCTCTGAAACAGGTTATGTTGTTTAAAACACCCGGCTCTAAAAACAGGTTATGTTGTTTCAAACACCCGGCTCTGAAACAGGAAATGTTGTCTCAAACACCCGGCTCTGAAACAGGTTATGTTGTTTAAAACACCCGGCTCTGAAACAGGTTATGTTGTTTCAAACACCCGGCTCTGAAACAGGTTATCTTGTTTCAAACACCTGGCTCTGAAACAGGTTATGTTGTTTCAAACACCCGGCTCTGAAACAGGTTATGTCGTTTCAAACACCCGGCTCTGAAACAGGTTATGTCGTTTCAAACACCCGGCTTTGAAACAGATTAAGTTGTTTAAAACACCCGGCTCTGAAACAGGTTACGTTGTTTCAAACACCCGGCTCTGAAACAGGTTATGTTGTTTCAAACACCCGGCTCTGAAACAGGTTATGTTGTTTCAAACACCCGGCTCTGAAACAGGTTATGTCGTTTCAAACACCCGGCTCTGAAACAGGTTATCTTGTTTCAAACACCTGGCTCTGAAACAGGTTATGTTGTTTCAAACACCCGGCTCTGAAACAGGTTATGTTGTTTCAAACACCCGGCTCTGAAACAGGTTATGTTGTTTCAAACACCCGGCTCTGAAACAGGTTATGTCGTTTCAAACACCCGGCTCTGAAACAGGTTATGTCGTTTCAAACACCCGGCTTTGAAACAGATTAAGTTGTTTAAAACACCCGGCTCTGAAACAGGTTACGTTGTTTCAAACACCCGGCTCTGAAACAGGTTATGTTGTTTCAAACACCCGGCTCTGAAACAGGTTATGTTGTTTCAAACACCCGGCTCTGAAACAGGTTATGTCGTTTCAAACACCCGGCTCTGAAACAGGTTATCTTGTTTCAAACACCTGGCTCTGAAACAGGTTATGTTGTTTCAAACACCCGGCTCTGAAACAGGTTATGTTGTTTCAAACACCCGGCTCTGAAACAGGTTATGTTGTTTAAAACACCAGGCTCTGAAACAGGTTATGTCGTTTCAAACACCCGGCTCTGAAACAGGTTATGTTGTTTAAAACACCCGGCTCTGAAACAGGTTATGTTGTTTAAAACACCCGGCTCTGAAACAGGTTATGTTGTTAAAAACACCCGGCTCTGAAACAGGTTATGTTGTTTCAAACACCCGGCACTGAAACAGGTTATGTTGTTTAAAACACCCGGCTCTGAAACAGGTTATGTTGTTTCAAACACCCGGCTCTGTAACAGGTTATGTTGTTTCAAACACCAGGCTCTGAAACAGGTTATGTTGTTTAAAACACCTGGCTCTGAAACAGGTTATGTTGTTTCAAACACCCGGCTCTGAAACAGGTTATGTTGTTTAAAACACCAGGCTCTGAAACAGGTTATGTTGTTTAAAACACCTGGCTCTGAAACAGGTTATGTTGTTTCAAACACCCGGCTCTGAAACAGGTTATGTTGTTTAAAACACCAGGCTCTGAAACAGGTTATGTTGTTTAAAACACCTGGCTCTGAAACAGGTTATGTTGTTTAAAACACCCGGCTCTGAAACAGGTTATGTTGTTTAAAACACCTGGCTCTGAAACAGGTTATGTTGTTTCAAACACCCGGCTCTGAAACAGGTTATGTTGTTTAAAACACCTGGCTCTGAAACAGGTTATGTTGTTTAAAACACCAGGCTCTGAAACAGGTTATGTTGTTTAAA
>NC_092116.1:30912269-30929769 GCF_045679555.1 Salvelinus alpinus
TGTTGTTTAAAACACCTGGCTCTGAAACAGGTTATGTTGTTTCAAACACCTGGCTCTGAAACAGGTTATGTTGTTTCAAACACCTGGCTCTGAAACAGGTTATGTTGTTTCAAACACCCGGCTCTGAAACAGGTTATGTTGTTTAAAACACCTGGCTCTGAAACAGGTTATGTTGTTTCAAACACCTGGCTCTGAAACAGGTTATGTTGTTTCAAACACCCGGCTCTGAAACAGGTTATGTCGTTTCGGCGACAGGTGTTTATGTTTTTGGACTCACCGTAGCAGACTTTGGATTTATCGTTTAAAGTCAAGTATGACAATAGACTGTATATGGCTCATGCTAGTACGGGTAGTCAACGGTGTTTTGAGTGTGGTGATGTGGGCCATAAGCGACATGCTTGCCCGAAAAGGGAGAAAGCGGAGGGAGGGGCGCAGGTCGTTCTCGTAAAGCCTGGGCCCACTGATGTAGAGAGAGGTGGTCCTCGTAACGCCTGGGCCCACTGATATAGAGAGAGGTGGTCCTCGTAACGCCTGGGCCCACTGATGTAGGGAGAGGTGGTCCTCGTAACGTCTGGGCCCACTGATGTAGGGAGACGTGGTCCTCGTAACGCCTGGGCCCACTGATGTAGAGAGACGTGGTCCTCGTAACGCCTGGGCCCACTGATGTAGGGAGACGTGGTCCTCGTAACGCCTGGGCCCACTGATGTAGAGAGAGGTGGTCCTCGTAACGCCTGGGCCCACTGATGTAGGGAGAGGTGGTCCTCGTAACGCCTGGGCCCACTGATGTAGGGAGAGGTGGTCCTCGTAACGCCTGGGCCCACTGATGTAGGGAGAGGTGGTCCTCGTAACGCCTGGGCCCACTGATGTAGGGAGAGGTGGTCCTCGTAACGTCTGGGCCCACTGATGTAGAGAGACGTGGTCCTCGTAACGCCTGGGCCCACTGATGTAGAGAGACGTGGTCCTCGTAATGCCTGGGCCCACTGATGTAGAGAGACGTGGTCCTCGTAACGCCTGGGCCCACTGATGTAGGGAGTCGTGGTCCTCGTAACGCCTGGGCCCACTGATGTAGAGAGAGGTGGGCCTCGTAAAGCCTGGGACCACTGATGTAGAGAGACGTGGTCCTCGTAATGCCTGGGCCCACTGATGTAGGGAGACGTGGTCCTCGTAACGCCTGGGCCCACTGATGTAGAGAGAGGTGGGCCTCGTAAAGCCTGGGCCCACTGATGTAGAGAGAGGTGGTCCTCGTAACGCCTGGGCCCACTGATGTAGAGAGAGGTGGTCCTCGTAACGCCTGGGCCCACTGATGTAGAGAGAGATGGTCCTCGTAACGTCTGGGCCCACTGATGTAGATAGACGTGGTCCTCGTAACGCCTGGGCCCACTGATGTAGAGAGACGTGGTCCTCGTAACGCCTGGGCCCACTGATGTGGGGAGACGTGGTCCTCGTAACGCCTGGGCCCACTGATGTGGGGAGACGTGGTCCTCGTAACGCCTGGGCCCACTGATGTAGAGAGAGGTGGTCCTCGTAACGCCTGGGCCCACTGATGTAGAGAGAGGTGGTCCTCGTAACACCTGGGCCCACTGATGTAGGGAGACGTGGTCCTCGTAACGCCTGGGCCCACTGATGTGGGGAGACGTGGTCCTCGTAACGCCTGGGCCCACTGATGTAGAGAGAGGTGGTCCTCGTAACGCCTGGGCCCACTGATGTAGGGAGAGGTGGGCCTCGTAACGCCTGGGCCCACTGATGTAGAGAGAGGTGGGCCTCGTAACGCCTGGGCCCACTGATGTAGAGAGAGGTGGTCCTCGTAACGCCTGGGCCCACTGATGTAGGGAGAGGTGGTCCTCGTAACGCCTGGGCCCACTGATGTAGGGAGACGTGGTCCTCGTAACGCCTGGGCCCACTGATGTAGGGAGAATTGGGCAGACAGCGGTAGAGCTGCCACAACCACCTGGTGCTGAGAAACAAGTTGTCCGTGTTGAGGGCACGGAGTTGCAACTTGTACCAGAGGAGAATGCTATGCAGCAGAAACATATTGTTGTAGAAGGTAAGGACGGATCTGAAGAGCCATTTCCTCAGACTGGTGAGGAGTTGCCCAGTACGAGTGCTGGGGTACAGGAGGGGGTTCATGTGGAGCTAGGCTCCCAGGTAGTGGAGGAGATGCCCAGTACGAGTAATGGGGTGCAAGTGGGAAGTGTTGAGAGGGATGTGGCTGAGGGGAGTCAGGGGTCTGTGGCCTCAGTTGAGGTGAGGGGAGTCAGGGGTCTGTGGCCTCAGTTGAGGAGAGGGGAGTCAGGGGTTTGTGGCCTCAGTTGAGGTGAAGGGAGTCAGGGGTTTGTGGCCTCAGTTGAGGTGAAGGGAGTCAGGGGTCTGTGGCCTCAGTTGAGGTGAAGGGAGTCAGGGGTCTGTGGCCTCAGTTGAGGTGAGGGGAGTCAGGGGTCTGTGGCCTCAGTTGAGGTGAGGGGAGTCAGGGGTCTGTGGCCTCAGTTGAGGTGAGGGGAGTCAGGGGTCTGTGGCCTCAGTTGAGGTGAGGGGAGTCAGGGGTCTGTGGCCTCAGTTGAGGTGAGGGGAGTCAGGGGTCTGTGGCCTCAGTTGAGGTGAAGGGAGTCAGGGGTCTGTGGCCTCAGTTGAGGTGAGGGGAGTCAGGGGTCTGTGGCCTCAGTTGAGGTGAGGGGAGTCAGGGGTTTGTGGCCTCAGTTGAGGTGAAGGGAGTCAGGGGTTTGTGGCCTCAGTTGAGGTGAAGGGAGTCAGGGGTCTGTGGCCTCAGTTGAGGTGAGGGGAGTCAGGGGTCTGTGGCCTCAGTTGAGGTGAGGGGAGTCAGGGGTCTGTGGCCTCAGTTGAGGGGAGGGGAGTCAGGGGTCTGTGGCCTCAGTTGAGGTTAGGGGAGTCAGGGGTCTGTGGCCTCAGTTGAGGTGAGGGGAGTCAGGGGTTTGTGGCCTCAGTTGAGGTGAGGGGAGTCAGGGGTCTGTGGCCTCAGTTGAGGTGAGGGGAGTCAGGGGTCTGTGGCCTCAGTTGAGGTGAGGGGAGTCAGGGGTCTGTGGCCTCAGTTGAGGAGAATCAGGAGAAGGATATGGATATCTCTCCTGATACGACAGCAGCTGGTGACGACTCAATTTACAATCTAGAGGAGATAAATGTGTTCCTGGATCAGACTTTTGGGAAATCTGTCAAATTGGCAGATGTTTTTGATGTTGATAAGACTGTGAGGTCAGCTGTGGTGTTACAGAAGACGGTGGTGTTAGACCAGTTGAGTGTGTAGAAGCATTTCCGCTTGAGGGAATGTGTTACTGCTGTCACGGCAACAAAAGGTGGCGGGAAACGTGGTACGGTTAATAAGAGAAAATAAAAACGATGATGATGATCATGCCTTACAGGGTATTTTTCTCTCCTTGTCTGGTTTCTCTGTGGTTTCTTCTGCTTTTCTTTTCTCTATATGGAGGTAATAAGGGTAGGTTCTCTCAATATTAATGGGGGAAGGGACATGAATAGGAGGGGGAAGGGACAGGATTAAGAAGTGGAAGGGACGGGAAAAAGAGGGGGAAGGGACAGGAATAAGAGGGGGAAGGGACAGGAATAAGAGGGGAGAAGGGACAGGAATAAGAGAGGGAAGGGACAGGAATAAGAGGGGAAGGGACAGGAATAAGAGGGGAGGGGACAGGAATAAGAGGGGGAAGGGACAGGAATAAGAGGGGGAAGGGACAGGAATAAGAGGGGAGAAGGGACAGGAATAAGAGAGGGAAGGGACAGGAATAAGAGGGGACGGGACAGGAATAAGAGGGGAAGGGACAGGAATAAGAGGGGAAGGGACAGGAATAAGAGAGGGAAGGGACAGGAATAAGAGGGGGAAGGGACAGGATTAAGAGGGGGAAGGGACAGGAATAAGAGAGTGAAGGGACAGGAATAAGAGAGGGACGGGACAGGAATAAGAGAGGGACGGGACAGGAATAAGAGAGGGAAGGGACAGGAATAAGAGGGGACGGGACAGGAATAAGAGAGGGAAGGGACAGGAATAAGAGGGGAAGGGACAGGAATAAGAGGGGAAGTGACAGGAATAAGAGGGGAAGGGACAGGAATAAGAGGGGGAAGGGACAGGAATAAGAGGGGAAGGGACAGGAATAAGAGGGGAAGGGACAGGAATAAGATGGGGAAGGGACAGGAATAAGAGGGGAAGGGACAGGAATAAGAGGGGAAGGGACAGGAATAAGAGGGGAAGGGACAGGAATAAGAGGGGAAGTGACAGGAATAAGAGGGGAAGGGACAGGAATAAGAGGGGAAGGGACAGGAATAAGATGGGGAAGGGACAGGAATAAGATGGGGAAGGGACAGGAATAAGATGGGGAAGGGACAGGAATAAGAGGGGAAGTGACAGGAATAAGAGGGGAAGGGACAGGAATAAGAGGGGAAGGGACAGGAATAAGATGGGGAAGGGACAGGTTTAATGTCGTTTTTCTACAGGAGATACATAATGATGAGGATAATGAGGTGGGCTTCTACAGGAGATACATAGTGATGAGGATAATGAGGTGGACTTCTACAGGAGATACATAGTGATGAGGATAATAAGGTGGGCTTCTACAGGAGATACATAGTGATGAGGATAATGAGGTGGACTTCTACAGGAGATACATAGTGATGAGGATAATGAGGTGGACTTCTACAGGAGATACATAGTGATGAGGATAATGAGGTTGACTTCTACAGGAGATACATAGTGATGAGGATAATGAGGTGGACTTCTACAGGAGATACATAGTGATGAGACTAATGAGGTTGAGTTCTACAGGAGATACATAGTGATGAGGATAATGAGGTGGACTTCTACAGGAGAAACATAGTGATGAGGATAATGAGGTTGACTTCTACAGGAGATACATAGTGATGAGGATAATGACGTGGACTTCTACAGGAGATACATAGTGATGAGGATAATGAGGTTGAGTTCTACAGGAGATACATTGTGATGAGGATAAGGAGGTGGACTTCTACAGGAGAAACATAGTGATGAGGATAATGAGGTTGAGTTCTACAGGAGATACATTGTGATGAGGATAAGGAGGTGGACTGGGGTAGGTGGTGGGAGGGGCAGCATATACTCAGTCGTGGTACTAATTTCAGGGGTGGAAATGTTGTTTTCCTCAGGCTTAGGGGTGACTGTTCTCTCTACAACAGAGATTGTCACGGGTCGGGTTTTATTGGTCGAGGTGGATGTGTTGTGTTGTTTCTGCTCCTAATGAGGGTACAGAGCGTATTGCTGTATTTGATAAAAATCAAGGAAACCTGAAGACATTGTGACCAAGAGGGGTGTGTGGTTTTAGGGGGGGACTGGAACTGTACAGTGGATTTTACTGTTGATCGCACTGCTGAAGAACCTCACCTGCGGTCAGCTACTTGTCTGTCTGGTCTATTAGCTGAGTTTGAGCTTTCTGATGTGTGGAGAGAAAGACATGCTCAAGTTAGACACTACACATGGTTAAAAGTTAATGAAGGAGGTGTCGGTGCAGGAAGGTTAGACAGGTTGGTATGTATCTGATCACTACTGTAGTAGGGTTGGAAGGTTAGACAGGTTGTATGTATCTGATCTCTACTGTAGTAGGGTTGGAAGGTTAGACAGGTTGTATGTATCTGATCTCTACTGTAGTAGGGTTGGAAGGTTAGACAGGTTGTATCTGATCACTACTGTAGTAGAGTTGGAAGGTTAGACAGGTTGTATGTATCTGATCACTACTGTAGTAGGGTTGGAAGGTGAGACAGGTTGTATCTGATCACTACTGTAGTAGAGTTGGAAGGTTAGACAGGTTGTATGTATCTGATCACTACTGTAGTAGGGTTGGAAGGTGAGACAGGTTGTATGTATCTGATCTCTACTGTAGTAGGGTTGGAAGGTTAGACAGGTTGTATCTGATCACTACTGTAGTAGGGTTGGAAGGTTAGACAGGTTGTATGTATCTGATCACTACTGTAGTAGGGTTGGAAGGTTAGACAGGTTGTATGTATCTGATCTCTACTGTAGTAGGGTTGGAAGGTTAGACAGGTTGTATGTATCTGATCACTACTGTAGTAGGGTTGGAAGGTTAGACAGGTTGTATCTGATCACTACTGTAGTAGGGTTGGAAGGTTAGACAGGTTGTATGTATCTGATCTCTACTGTAGTAGGGTTGGAAGGTTAGACAGGTTGTATGTATCTGATCTCTACTGTAGTAGGGTTGGAAGGTTAGACAGGTTGTATGTATCTGATCTCTACTGTAGTAGGGTTGGAAGGTTAGACAGGTTATATGTATCTGATCTCTACTGTAGTAGGGTTGGAAGGTTAGACAGGTTGTATCTGATCTCTACTGTAGTAGGGTTGGAAGGTTAGACAGGTTGTATGTATCTGATCTCTACTGTAGTAGGGTTGGAAGGTTAGACAGGTTGTATGTATCTGATCTCTACTGTAGTAGGGTTGGAAGGTTAGACAGGTTGTATCTGATCTCTACTGTAGTAGGGTTGGAAGGTTAGACAGGTTGTATGTATCTGATCACTACTGTAGTAGAGTTGGAAGGTTAGACAGGTTGTATGTATCTGATCACTACTGTAGTAGGGTAGAAGGTTAGACAGGTTGTATGTATCTGATCTCTACTGGAGTAGGGTTGGAAGGTTAGACAGGTTGTATCTGATCACTACTGTAGTAGGGTTGGAAGGTTAGACAGGTTGTATGTATCTGATCACTACAGTAGTAGGGTTGGAAGGTTAGACAGGTTGTCTGTATCTGATCTCTACTGTAGTAGGGTTGGAAGGTTAGACAGGTTGTATCTGATCTCTACTGTAGTAGGGTTGGAAGGTTAGACAGGTTGTATCTGATCACTACTGTAGTAGGGTTGGAAGGTTAGACAGGTTGTATGTATCTGATCTCTACTGTAGTAGGGTTGGAAGGTTAGACAGGTTGTATCTGATCACTACTGTAGTAGGGTTGGAAGGTTAGACAGGTTGTATGTATCTGATCTCTACTGTAGTAGGGTTGGAAGGTTAGACAGGTTGTATCTGATCACTACTGTAGTAGGGTTGGAAGGTTAGACAGGTTGTATCTGATCACTACTGTAGTAGGGTTGGAAGGTTAGACAGGTTGTATGTATCTGATCTCTACTGTAGTAGGGTTGGAAGGTTAGACAGGTTGTATGTATCTGATCTCTACTGTAGTAGGGTTGGAAGGTGTGATATTACTCCTGTGGGTTTCTCTGATCACCATATTGTTACTGTTGATATTCACTTGTCCTGTCCACGAAGGATCATCACCTTACTGGTATTTTAATGTTAAGTTGTTACATGATGTCATGTTTTGTGAAAAGTTTTTGTTGTTTTGGGAAAAATGTAGTGTTATTAAATTAAACTTGGAGTCCTTGAGACAATGGTGGGAGGTTGGGAAGGCCCAAATATGTGTGTTTTGTCAACAGTCTACTGCTGGAGGATTGTGACTCTCTGTGTGCTAAACAGTTGTTACACATTTGGGCCCTGAGCAGAGAGTTGCTTTAGGCTCTGACATTACTCTGCCAGAGCTGTCCACTACAGTTACACAGCTCTCATCAGGCCCCTGGCATCGATGGTTTACCATCTGAGTTCTATAACACTTTTGGGGGTCTTTTGTGGGGGATTTTAATGAAGTGTTGTGTGAATCTTTTCATGAGGGTTCTCTTCCTGTATCCTGTCAACGTGCTGTGCTTTCATTGTTGCCCCAAAAAATTAGGATTTGGCTCTTCTAAAAAAAATTGACGACCTGTTGCGTTGCTCTGTGCAGAAACTAAAATGATATCGAAGCGTCTCTCAAACAGGTTGAAAGAGTATCTGGGGCTGTTGGTCCACAAGGACCAGTCTTACTGTGTTACCTGATCGCTCAATCGTTGATAACTTGTTTCTGATAAGAGATGTTTTAGACATTTGTAAACTGTCTGATGTGAATGTGGGTTTACTTTCTTTGGATCAGGAGAAGACCTTTGACCTTTGGGTTTGGGGATGTTCTTTTGTCTTGGATGAGTTTACTGTATGCTGGGGCCTCGTGTATGGTGAAGGTGGGTGAGTTTACTGTATGCTGGGGCCTCATGTATGGTGAAGGTGGATGACTTTACTGTATGCTGGGGCCTCGTGTATGGTGAAGGTGGGTGAGTTTACTGTATGCTGGGGCCTCATGTATGGTGAAGGTGGATGACTTTACTGTATGCTGGGGCCTCATGTATGGTGAAGGTGGGTGAGTTGACTGTATGCTGGGGCCTCATGTATGGTGAAGGTGGGTGAGTTTACTGTATGCTGGGGCCTCATGTATGGTGAAGGTGGGTGAGTTTACTGTATGCTGGGGCCTCATGTATGGTGAAGGTGGGTGAGTTTACTGTATCCTGGGGCCTCGTGTATGGTGAAGGTGGGTGAGTTTACTGTATGCTGGGGCCTCATGTATGGTGAAGGTGGATGAGTTTACTGTATGCTGGGGCCTCGTGTATGGTGAAGGTGGGTGAGTTTACTGTATGCTGGGGCCTCATGTATGGTGAAGGTGGGTGAGTTTACTGTATGCTGGGGCCTCATGTATGGTGAAGGTGGGTGAGTTTACTGTATGCTGGGGCCTCATGTATGGTGAAGGTGGGTGAGTTTACTGTATGCTGGGGCCTCATGTATGGTGAAGGTGGATGAGTTTACTGTATGCTGGGGCCTCATGTATGGTGAAGGTGGGTGAGTTGACTGTATGCTGGGGCCTCATGTATGGTGAAGGTGGGTGAGCTTACTGTATGCTGGGGCCTCATGTATGGTGAAGGTGGGTGAGTTTACTGTATGCTGGGGCCTCGTGTATGGTGAAGGTGGATAAGTTTACTGTATGCTGGGGCCTCGTGTATGGTGAAGGTGGATAAGTTTACTGTATGCTGGGGCCTCATGTATGGTGAAGGTGGATGAGTTGACTGTATGCTGGGGCCTCATGTATGGTGAAGGTGGGTGAGTTTACTGTATGCTGGGGCCTCGTGTATGGTGAAGGTGGGTGAGTTTACTGTATGCTGGGGCCTCGTGTATGGTGAAGGTGGGTGAGTTTACTGTATGCTGGGGCCTCGTGTATGGTGAAGGTGGATAAGTTTACTGTATGCTGGGGCCTCATGTATGGTGAAGGTGGATGACTTTACTGTATGCTGGGGCCTCATGTATGGTGAAGGTGGGTGAGTTTACTGTATGCTGGGGCCTCGTGTATGGTGAAGGTGGGTGAGTTTACTGTATGCTGGGGCCTCATGTATGGTGAAGGTGGGTGAGTTTACTGTATGCTGGGGCCTCGTGTATGGTGAAGGTGGATAAGTTTACTGTATGCTGGGGCCTCATTTATGGTGAAGGTGGATGAGTTGACTGTATGCTGGGGCCTCATGTATGGTGAAGGTGGGTGAGTTTACTGTATGCTGGGGCCTCATGTATGGTGAAGGTGGATGACTTTACTGTATGCTGGGGCCTCATGTATGGTGAAGGTGGGAGGTGGTTTGAGCTGCCCCATCCCCGTCCAAAGGGGTATCAGGCAGGGATGCCCAATTTCAGGAGTGAGGTGGTGAGGTGAGGATGTTAAGGTTCTCTTTAAAGGTGTATGAGGGGGCCTCCTCAGCTAGAGTCAATTGGGTAAAGAGTGAATCACTGTGGGCAGGTCAGCTTCAGATAGGGTCCACTCCACGGTTACCAGGGGGCTTCAGATAGGGTCCGCTCCACGGTTACCAGGGGGCTTCAGATAGGGTCCGCTCCACGGTTACCAGGGGGCTTCAGATAGGGTCCGCTCCACGGTTACCAGGGGGATTCAGATAGGGTCCACTCCACGGTTACCAGGGGGTTCAGATAGGGTCCGCTCCACGGTTACCAGGGGGGCTTCATTTGGGCAGAGATTATTTTTTTTCCAAAGGCTCTGATATCTTTCAAAACAATAACTGTAAGGGTGCAGTGGAGAAGGTGTGTGTCAGATTGTCTAGATGGAAATGGGTACCACAGCTGTCTTATAGGGGAAGGGTGCAGTGGAGAAGGTGTGTGTCAGATTGTCAGGGTGGAAATGGGTACCACAGCTGTCTTATAGGGGAAGGGTGCTGGTAGCCAATGATCTAGCTGTGGCACAGACTAATGATTTTACAGCCGGTGGGTCTGATACAAGAGCTTCAGATGACACTTATTAATTTCTTCTGGTCTGGACAAAATTGGATTAAAGCACCGTACCTGCCACTGCACGAGGGTGGACAAGGCGTGGTGGACATTTCTTCCAGGATCATGGCTTTTCACCTTCAAGCAGCCCAGAGACTGTTGTTCAGTGACGGTTCTAGCTGAGTCGACACAGACTATACATTGGTGAGGAGAGCGGGCTGTTTGGGCTTAGACAAGCATCTTTTCCTCTTAAAGCTGGAGGGGGGTGATTTGTCTGGCCTGACCCCATTTTATGAGTCTGTTATGCAGGCTTGGGGAGTTCTCAACTTGTTCTGTAAGGCTGGCACGCCACCAGGGATGTGGCTTTTTGAAGAGCCTCTTTCTCACAACACTGCCATCCAGTCCCGTGCTATGAGTTCAGCCAGCCTACGTTCATGCCTGTTAGGTGTGGGGTTTACCAAGCTGGGTCATCTGATGTGGAGCAGAAGCGTAGCTGAGGGCTGCATGCCGGAGGGGATGTTGGCAGCGAGACTGAGGGTTGAGTTTACCTACTACAAACTGGTTAATAACATTGATCTGTTTATGAGTAAATGGGGTACTGGTTAATAACATTGATCTGTTTATGAGTAAATGGGGTACTGGTTAATAACATTGATCTGTTTATGAGTAAATGGGGTACTGGTTAATAACATTGATCTGTTTATGAGTAAATGGGGTACTGGTTAATAGCATTGATCTGTTTAAGAGTAAATGGGGTACTGGTTAATAGCATTAATCTGTTTATGAGTAAATGGGGTACTGGTTAATAACATTGATCTGTTTATAAGTAAATGGGGTACTGGTTAATAACATTGATCTGTTTATGAGTAAATGGGGTACTGGTTAATAGCATTGATCTGTTTATGAGTAAATGGGGTACTGGTTAATAGCATTAATCTGTTTATGAGTAAATGGGGTACTGGTTAATAACATTGATCTGTTTATAAGTAAATGGGGTACTGGTTAATAACATTGATCTGTTTATGAGTAAATGGGGTACTGGTTAATAGCATTGATTTGTTTATGAGTAAATGGGGTACTGGTTAATAACATTGATCTGTTTATGAGTAAATGGGGTACTGGGTAATAACATTGATCTGTTTATGAGTAAATGGGGTACTGGTTAATAGCATTGATCTGTTTATGAGTAAATGGGGTACTGGTTAATAACATTGATCTGTTTATAAGTAAATGGGGTACTGGTTAATAACATTGATCTGTTTATGAGTAAATGGGGTACTGGTTAATAGCATTGATCTGTTTATGAGTAAATGGGGTACTGGTTAATAACATTGATCTGTTTATGAGTAAATGGGGTACTGGGTAATAACATTGATCTGTTTATGAGTAAATGGGGTACTGGTTAATAACATTGATCTGTTTATGAGTAAATGGGGTACTGGTTAATAACATTGATCTGTTTATGAGTAAATGGGGTACTGGTTAATAACATTGATCTGTTTATGAGTAAATGGGGTACTGGTTAATAGCATTGATCTGTTTAAGAGTAAATGGGGTACTGGTTAATAGCATTAATCTGTTTATGAGTAAATGGGGTACTGGTTAATAACATTGATCTGTTTATAAGTAAATGGGGTACTGGTTAATAACATTGATCTGTTTATGAGTAAATGGGGTACTGGTTAATAGCATTGATCTGTTTATGAGTAAATGGGGTACTGGTTAATAGCATTAATCTGTTTATGAGTAAATGGGGTACTGGTTAATAACATTGATCTGTTTATAAGTAAATGGGGTACTGGTTAATAACATTGATCTGTTTATGAGTAAATGGGGTACTGGTTAATAGCATTGATTTGTTTATGAGTAAATGGGGTACTGGTTAATAACATTGATCTGTTTATGAGTAAATGGGGTACTGGGTAATAACATTGATCTGTTTATGAGTAAATGGGGTACTGGTTAATAGCATTGATCTGTTTATGAGTAAATGGGGTACTGGTTAATAACATTGATCTGTTTATAAGTAAATGGGGTACTGGTTAATAACATTGATCTGTTTATGAGTAAATGGGGTACTGGTTAATAGCATTGATCTGTTTATGAGTAAATGGGGTACTGGTTAATAACATTGATCTGTTTATGAGTAAATGGGGTACTGGGTAATAACATTGATCTGTTTATGAGTAAATGGGGTACTGGTTAATAGCATTGATCTGTTTATGAGTAAATGGGGTACTGGTTAATAGCATTAATCTGTTTATGAGTAAATGGGGTACTGGTTAATAACATTGATCTGTTTATGAGTAAATGGGGTACTGGTTAATAGCATTGATCTGTTTATGATAGTTACTGGTCGGTTGGTCGGGATGATTGACATGATCACTACTTAGTTCTCAGCTCTGGGAGAGGTTTTCTCTTCCCAACAGTCTATATTTGGGCCAAAGTACAGGTTTAGTTGAAGGGGTGTAGTTCTCTTACTAAATTAGCAACAGGAAATAACAGTATTCAGAGCCGGATCTGTGGATGTGGTGAGCATGCTGGAGGGGATGCTGGCAGCGAGACTGAGGATTTGAGTTTACCTATTATAAACTGGTTAATAACGTTGATCTGTTTATGAGTAAATGGGGTACTGGTTAATAACGTTGATCTGTTTATGAGTAAATGGGGTATTTAGATGCTGCTGGATGATGCTGCTCACCAAACACAAGATTTGGTGTTTTTAATTTATGTGTATTGTTTGAGTGTTTATTGTGTTGTGGGTTCCCAGACCCCAAAAATTTCATTTAAAACTCAAACTCATTTTCTTTCTCTCTCGCTTTAATTCTCTCTTTGTCTCTCACTCTCTTTCTCTATCTCTCTATCCCTCTCTCTCTCTGTCTCTCTGTCTCTCTCTGTCTCTCTATCTCTCTCTAAGTATCTCTCTTTACCTGTCTCTGTCTATCTCTCTCGCTCTAAATATATATATATATACTGTATATATACGTATATATATATATATATATATATATATATATATATATATATATATATATATATATGTCTCTCTTTCTCTCTCTCTGTCTCTCTCAATTCAATTTCAGACAGTGTTGCTTTATTGGCATGGGAAACATATGTTAACATTGCACAAGCAGGTGACCTAGATAAAGAACAAAAATGAAATCAACAATAACAATTGAACAAAGTTCCAAAAGAATATAGACATTACAAATGTCATATTAGGTGCAAATAGTTAAAGTACAAAAGGGAAAATAAATCAACATAAATATGGGTTCATTTTTACAATGGTGTTTGTTCTTCACTGGTTGCCCTTTTCTTGTGACAACAGGTCACACATCCTGCTGCTGTGATGGCACACTGTGGTATTTCACCCAGTAGATATGGGAGTCAAAATCGGGTTTGTTTTCTAATTCTTTGTGGGTCTGTGTAATCTGAGGGAAATATGTGTCTCTAATATAGTCATACATTTGACAGGAGGTTAGGAAGTGCAGATCAGTTTCCACCTCATTTTGTGAGCAGTGTGCACATAGCCTGTCTTCTCTTGAGAGCCAGGTCTGCCTACGGTGGCCTTTCTCAATAGCAAGGCTATGCTCACTGAGTCTGTACATAGTCAAAACTTTCCTTAAATTCAGGTCAGTCACAGTGGTCAGGTATTCTGCCACTATGTACTCTCTGTTTAAAACCTTTCATTGCTACCCATCCCAGATCCGGGAGCATCCTCATCAAAAAAGCTGACTAGCATAGCCTAGCCTAACGCAACAGGGATATCATATAATATAATTTTCATGAAATCACAAGTCCAATACAGCAAATGAAAGATAAACATCTTGTGAATCCAGCCATCATTTCCGATTTTTAAAATGTTTTACAGCGAAAACACAATATTTATTTCTATTAGCTAACCACAATAGCAAAAGACTCAACCGCATATTTTCACCATTTTTCTACCGCATAGGTAGCTATCACAAAACCGACCAAATAGAGATATAATTAGTCACTAACCAAGAAACAACTTCATCAGATGACAGTCTTATAACATGTTATACAATAAATTTATGTTTTGTTCGAAAATGTGCATATTTGAGGTATAAATCATAGTTTTACATTGCAGCTACCATCAAAAATATCACCAAAGCAGCCAGAATAATTACAGAGAGCAACGTGAAATACCTAAATACTCGTCATAAAACATTTATGTAAAATACATAGTGTACAGCAAATGAAAGATAAACATCTTGTGAATCCAGCCAATATTTCCGATTTTTTAAGTGTTTTACAGCGAAAACACAATATAGCATTATATTAGCTTACCACAATAGCCAAACACACAAATGCATTTATTAGCAGCAAAAGGTAGCGATCGCAAAAACCAGCAAAAGATATCAAATGAATCACTAACCTTGGACAACTTCATCTGATGACAGTTTTATAACATCAGGTTATACAATACACATATGTTTTGTTCGAAAATGTGCATATTTAGAGCTGCAACCCGTGGTTATACATTGTGAAAATGTAGCATCGATTCCCCAGAATGTCAGGAGATATTTTGGACACTCACCTAATCTGACCAAAGAACTCATCATAAACTTTACTAAAAAATACATGTTGGATAGCAAATGAAAGATACACTGGTTCTTAATGCAACCGCCGTGTTAGATGTAAAAAAATAACTTTACGATAACAAACAGCTTACGTTATAGCGAGACAGCGCCCGCCAAAAACGGCAGATAATAGAAATAACATTTTCCACAGAAATACGAAATAACATCATAAATTGTTCTTACTTTTGCTGAGCTTCCATCAGAATCTTGTACAAGGAGTCCTTTGTCCAGAATAAATCGTTGTTTGGTTTTAGAATGTCCTTTTCTCCTGTCGAATTCGCTCCACAAGGCTAGCCATGCTGCTGACGTTCCCAATTTCTCTCGACGCAGAGAACGGAAAACTCCAAAAGTCCCATTAAACGTTGAATAAACTGATGAAACTCGGTTGAAAAAAACTACTTTTTGATGTTTTTCTTATTTGTATCAAATAAAAACAAAGCCGGAGATAATAGCCGTGTATACCGAACGCTTATCATAAGACAATATGGAGGTACTTCCCGCGCCTAGGTAGAGAAAGGAAATTCTGGTCACGTCATTCCAAGAGCTCTTGTTCGACCTCAGATCAAGCTAGACACCCCATTCCACCTTCCACTGCCTGTTGACATCTAGTAGAAGGCGTATGCAGTGCATGCAAATCCATAAATATAAGGCAATTCAATAGGCAGGCCCTGGAACAGAGCATCGTTTTCAGATTTTTCACTTCTTGTCTGGAAGTTTGCTGCAAAATGAGTTCTGTTTTACTCACAGATATAATTCAAACAGTTTTAGAAACTTGAGAGTGTTTTCTATCCAATAGTAATAATAATATGCATATTGTACGATCTAGAATAGAGTACGAGGCCTTTTAAATTGGGCATGATTTTTTCCAAAGTGGAAACAGCGCCCCCATATTGACAAGAAGTGGCCAAATAGCATTCTAGTTTGCTCAGTTATTTATTAACTGAATATATTTTGTTAATTTTTGGTTTTCTCATGATTTGGTTGGGTCTAATTGTGTTGCTGTCCTTGGGCTCTGTGGGGTCTGTTTGTGAACAGAGCCCCAGGACCAGCTTGCTAGGGGGGACTCTTCTCCAGGTTCATCTCTCTGTAGGTGATGGCTTTGTTATGGAAGGTTTAGGAATCGCTTCCTTTTAGGTGGTTGTAGAATTTAACGGCTCTTTTATGAATTTTGAGAATTGGGCCTAATTCTGCTCTGCATGCATTATTTGGTGTTTTACGTTGTACACAGAGGCTTTTTTTGCAGAATTCTACATGCAGAGTCTCAATTTGGTGTTTGTACCATTTTGTGAATTCTTGGTTGGTGAGCGGACCCCAGACCTCACAACCATAAAGGGCAATGGGTTCCATAACTGGTTCATTTATTTTTTGCCAGATCCTAATTGGTATGTCAATTTTATGTTCCTTTTGATGGCATAGAAGGCCCTTCTTGCCTTGTCTCTCAGATTGTTCACAGCTTTGTGGAAGTTACCTGTGGCGCTGATGTTTAGGCCGAGGTATGTATCGTTTTTTGTGTGCTCTAGGGCAACGGTGTCTAGATGGAATTTGTATTTGTGGTCCTGGGATCTGGACCTTTTTTGGAACACCATTATTTTTGTTTTACTGAGATTTACTGTCAGGGCCCAGGTCTGGCAGAATCTGTGCAGAAGATCTAGGTGCTGCTGTAGGCCCTCCTTGGTTGTGGTCAGAAGCACCAGATCATCAGCAAACAGTAGACATTTGACTTCAGATTCTAGTAGGGTGAGGCCGGGTGCTGCAGACTGTTCTAGTGCCCTCGCCAATTCGTTGATATATATGTTGAAGAGGTTGGGGCTTAAGTTGCTTCCCTGTTTCACCCCACGGCCCTCTGGGAAGAAATGTGTGTGTTTCTTGCCAATGTTGTTTGTGTACATGGATTTTATTATGTTTTATGTTTTTCCCCCAACACCACTTTCCAACAATTTGTATAGCGGACCCTCATGCCAAATTGAGTCGAAGGCTTTTTTGAAACAAACACTACTAACACTGTATTGTAATGACCTCTGAACAGCGGGAGGGGGCTTCAAAGGCCTCTGCAAGGCATTTCTGTCTCTCTCTCCCTAACCCCCATCTCTCTCTTTCTCTTCCATCTTTCTCTCTCTTTTCTCTCTCTCCCTATTTCTGTCTTTCTCTCCAAGACAGCTTGTATTTGACCAGAGAAAACAGTGACAGATAAATACTACTCATGTTTTATCTCCCTGTAGGCTGAGTTAGTACACGAACCAGAGCCTCACTTTCTACTGTCTACAATACCTGTTAACAACTCCATAATCTCCTTCAATACTTACTCCTTGGTGATGCGTCCTAAATTACACCCTACTCCTTACATAGCGCACTAGAGCTCTATGGACCCTGGTCAAAAGAAGTGCACTAGAGCTCTATGGACCCTGGTCAAAAGAAGTGCACTAGAGCTATATGGACCCTGGTCAAAAGAAGTGCACTAGAGCTCTATGGACCCTGTTCAAAAGAAGTGCACTAGAGCTCTATGGACCCTGTTCAAAAGAAGTGCACTAGAGCTCTATGGACCCTGGTCAAAAGAAGTGCACTAGAGCTCTATGGACCCTGGTCAAAAGAAGTGCACTAGAGCTCTATGGACACTGTTCAAAATAAGTGCACTAGAGCTATATGGACCCTGGTCAAAAGAAGTGCACTAGAGCTCTATGGACCCTGGTCAAAAGAAGTGCACTAGAGCTCTATGGACCCTGGTCAAAAGAAGTGCACTAGAGCTATATGGACACTGTTCAAAAGAAGTGCACTAGAGCTCTATGGACCCTGTT
>NC_092116.1:30934769-31017615 GCF_045679555.1 Salvelinus alpinus
CGTCCATAGATACAGAACAAAGACTGACTGATGTGTGTCTGTCTTTGTTCTGTATGTATCTATGGACGCGAGTCCATAGATACATACAGAACAAAGACAGACACACATCTACACACACATATCCACACAAACATCTCTACACACACACATATCTACACACAAACATATCTACACACACATATCCACACACACATATCTACACACACACATATCTACACACACATATCTACACACACACATCTGGTTCAACCGCACCAATAGAACAAACGACCAGCCGGCTTTGGGTAGCAACTCTAGATTTGTGTTCGGGACTATATCATACAGAAGGATTAAATAGTATTACATTTACATTTAAGTCATTTAGCAGACGCTCTTATCCAGAGCGACTTACAAATTGGAGTATGAATAGATTCATGAAAATAACGTTGTGTAAAAGAGATAATGCCATCGAAGCTGGTGTTTTGGAGGATATATTGGCACAGTTTTGCCGGGTCTCGGCGTCGTCTCGGGCCTAACGACACCCGTGCTAATATATCCAACATGCAGGGTTACTAGAGTGGTTGAGGTGGGTTTATACATACAAAGCGGCTGGTAGTGGGAATATATAAATACTGACGGTAGCTACTATACTAATATGAACTGTGCGTGTGTTTGTCACCCTATTGGTGATGACACACACACACACACACACACACACACACACACACACACACACACACACACACACACACACACACACACACACACACACACACACACACACACACACACACACACACACACACACACACACACACACACTGACACACACACACAAACATACACACACACCAACTACCCTACAAGACAACACACAAACGTACCTGACAACAGACCTCACAGATCAACATCCTTCCTCAGAATATGTTGGTACAATAATCTATTTACCCTCTTCCTCATCCGCCTCTCAACCCCCCTTCCCCTCTCTCTCTCTCTCTCTCTCTCTCTCTCTCTCTCTCTCTCTCTCTCTCTCTCTCTCTCTCTCTCTCTCTCTCTCTCTCGCTCTCTCTCTCTCGCTCTCTCCCTCTCTCGCTCTCTCGCTCTCTCCCCCTCTCCCCCTCTCCCCCTCTCCCCAGGTTCTGTGAAGTGGCGAAGGAGAATGGCATGGATATATTCCGTGTGTTTGACAGTCTCAACTACCTTCCTAACATGATACTGGGCATGGAAGCTGCAGGCAGGTAGGTTGACTGTACCGTCCAGACTGTCCCTAACGAACAAAGAGTTAACCCTCCTCACATCACTGTGTGCACGTGTGTCGTTTTGTCTACGTGAATACCGCACGTCAAATACAGTAGGTACGTCGTATTAGCGACGTCTATATTTAACGCTGACATCATCATCATCGTCGTCAACCTTCGTCATCCACAGAGCAGGAGGGGTGGTGGAGGCTGCTATCTCCTACACAGGAGACGTATCAGACCCCATGAGACAGAAGTACTCTCTGGAGTACTACGTTAACCTGACTGAGGAACTGATGAAGGCTGGGACTCACGTGCTGTGTATCAAGGTGACTTTACTGACACACATATCTACACACAAATATCTACACACACATATATACACACACATATCTACACACACACATCTACACACATCTACACACACTCATATCTACACACACTCATATCTACACACACATATCTACACACACTCATATCTACACACACACATCTACACACACATCTAGACACACACATCTACACACACATATCTGCACACACATATCTACACACACATATCTACACACACATATCTGCACACACATATCTACACACACTCATATCTACACACACACATCTACACACACACACACACACATCTACACAATCTACACACACACATCTACACACACATCTAGACACACACATCTACACACACATATCTGCACACACATATCTACACACACATATCTACACACACATATCTGCACACACATATCTACACACACTCATATCTACACACACACATCTACACACACATCTAGACACACACATCTACACACACATATCTACACACACTCATATCTACACACACACATCTACACACACATCTAGACACACACATCTACACACACATATCTGCACACACATATCTACACACACACATCTACACACACATATCTGCACACACATATCTACACACACTCATATCTACACACACACATCTACACACACATCTAGACACACACATCTACACACACATATCTGCACACACATCTGTTTTATTTGGCGCATGTGGCAAATTTGATTTAAAATCAGACAGTTTTTCAGACAGCTACTTGACAGTTACCAGACAGTTACCAGACAGTTACCAGACAGTTACCAGACAGTTACCAGACATTTACCTGACTGTTACCTGACAGCCACCAGACAGTTACCTGACAGTTACCAGACAGTTACCAGACATTTACCAGATAGTTACCAGACATTTACCTGACTGTTACCTGACAACCACCAGACAGTTACCTGACAGTTACCAGACAGTTACCTGACAGTTACCAGACAGTTACCAGACAGTTACCTGAAAGTTACCAGACAGTTACCAGACAGTTACCAGACAGTTACCAGACAGTTACCAGACAGTTACCTGACAGTTACCAGACAGCCACCAGACAGTTTCCAGACAGTTACCTGACAGTTACCAGACAGTTACCTGACAGTTACCAGACAGTTATCTGACAGCCACCAGACAGTTACCTGACAGTTACCAGACAATTACCAGACAGTTACCAGACAGTTACCAGACAGTTACCAGACATTTACCTGACTGTTACCTGACAGCCACCAGACAGTTACCTGACAGTTACCAGACAGTTACCAGACAGTTACCAGATAGTTACCAGACAGTTACCAGACAGTTTCCAGACAGTTACCAGACAGTTACCTGACAGTTACCAGACAGTTACCAGACCGTTACCAGACAGTTACCAGACAGTTACCAGACAGTTTCCAGACAGTTACCTGACAGTTACCAGACAGTTACCAGACAGTTACCTGACAGTTACCAGACAGTTACAAGACAGTTACCAGACAGTTACCAGACAGTTACCACATAGTTACCAGACAGTTACCAGACAGTTAGCAGACAGTCACCAGACAGTTACCAGACAGTTACCAGACAGTTACTAGACAGTTACCAGACAGTGACCAGACAGTGACCTGACAGTTACCTGACAGTTACCAGACTGTTACCAGACAGTTACCAGACAGTTACCTGACAGTTACCAGACTGTTACCAGACAGTTACCTGACAGTTACCAGACAGTTACCAGACTGTTACCAGACTGTTACCAGACAGTTACCAGACAGTTACCAGACTGTTACCAGACTGTTACCAGACAGTTACCAGACAGTTACCAGACAGTTACCAGACAGTTTCCAGACAGTTTCCAGACAGTTACCTGACAGTTACCAGACAGTTACCAGACAGTTACCAGACAGTTACCAGACAGTTACCACATAGTTACCAGACAGTTACCAGACAGTTAGCAGACAGTCACCAGACAGTTACCAGACAGTTACCAGACAGTTACTAGACAGTTACCAGACAGTTATCTGACAGCCACCAGACAGTTACCTGACAGTTACCAGACAATTACCAGACAGTTACCAGACAGTTACCAGACAGTTACCAGACATTTACCTGACTGTTACCTGACAGCCACCAGACAGTTACCTGACAGTTACCAGACAGTTACCAGACAGTTACCAGATAGTTACCAGACAGTTACCAGACAGTTTCCAGACAGTTACCAGACAGTTACCTGACAGTTACCAGACAGTTACCAGACAGTTACCTGACAGTTACCAGACAGTTACCAGACAGTTACCTGACAGTTACCAGACAGTTACCAGACAGTTACCAGACAGTTACCAGACAGTTACCTGACAGTTACCAGACAGTTACCAGACAGTTACCAGACAGTTACCTGACAGTTACCAGACAGTTACCAGACAGTTACCAGACAGTTACCAGACAGTTACCTGACAGTTACCAGACAGTTACCAGACAGTTACCAGACAGTTACCAGACAGTTACCAGACAGTTACCTGACAGTTACCAGACAGTTACCAGACAGTTACCAGACAGTTACCAGACAGTTACCAGACAGTTACCTGACAGTTACCAGACAGTCACCAGACAGTTACCAGACAGTTACCAGACAGTTACTAGACAGTTACCAGACAGTTATCTGACAGCCACCAGACAGTTACCTGACAGTTACCAGACAATTACCAGACAGTTACCAGACAGTTACCAGACAGTTACCAGACAGTTACCAGACAGTTACCTGACAGTTACCAGACAGTTACCAGACAGTTACCAGACATTTACCTGACTGTTACCTGACAGCCACCAGACAGTTACCAGACAGTTACCAGACAGTTACCAGACAGTTACCAGACAGTTACCAGACAGTTACCAGGGAACATAGCAGAACCATCTCTAACAGAGAAGCCCTTCAATCTAACAGTCTATTTATCTCCTTCTCTCCTTCTCTCCTTCTCCTTCTCTCCTTCTCTCTCTCTCCTTCTCCTTCTCTCCTTCCTTCTCTCCTTCTCCTTCTCTCCTTCCTTCTCTCCTTCTCCTTCTCTCCTTCTCCTTCTCTCCTTCCTTCTCTCCTTCTCCTTCTCTCCTTCTCCTTCTCTCCTTCTCCTTCTCTCCTTCCTTCTCTCCTTCTCTCTTCTCTCCTTCCTTCTCTCCTTCTCCTTCTCTCCTTCTCCTTCTCTCCTTCTCCTTCTCTCCATCTCCTTCTCTCCTTCTCCTTCTCTCCTTCTTCATCTCCTTCTCTCCTTCTCCTTCCTTCTCTCCTTCTCCTTCTCTCCTTCCTTCTCTCCTTCTTCCTTCTCCTTCTCCTTCTCTCCTTCTCTCCTTCTCCTTCTTCATCTCCTTCTCTCCTTCTCCTTCCTTCTCTCCTTCTCTCTCTCCTCCTTCTCTCCTTCTCCTTCTCTCCTTCTCCTTCTCTCCTTCTCCTTCTCTCCTTCCTTCTCTCCTTCCTTCTCTCCTTCTCTCCTTCTCCTTCTTCATCTCCTTCTCTCCTTCTCTTCCTTCTCTCCTTCCTCTCTCCTTCTCTCCTCCCTCCTCTCTCCTTCTCCCTCTCCTTCTCTCCTCCTTCTCCCTTCTCCTTCTCTCCTTCCTTCTCTCCTTCTCTCCTTCTCCTTCTTCATCTCCTTCTCTCCTTCTCCTTCCTTCTCTCCTTCCTTCTCTCCTTCTCCTTCTCTCCTTCTCCTTCTCTCCTTCTCCTTCTCTCCTTCTCCTTCTCTCCTTCTCCTTCTCTCCTTCCTTCTCTCCTCCTCCTCTCTTCCTTCTCTCCTTCTCTCCTTCTCCTTCTCTCCTTCTCCTTCTCTCCTTCCTTCTCTCCTCCTTCTCTCCTTCTCCTTCTCTCCTTCCTTCTCTCCTTCTCCTTCTCTCCTTCTCCTTCTCTCCTTCTCTCCTTCTCCTTCTCTCATTCTCCTTCTCTCCTTCTCCTCCTCTCTCTCTACCTCTTCATCCCTCCATCCATCCTCTCCAGGACATGGCCGGTCTGTTGAAGCCGGAGTCCAGCCGTATCCTGATCAGTGCCTTGCGCGATCGTTTTCCTGACGTTCCCATCCACGTCCACACACACGACACAGCAGGGGCTGGAGTAGCCGCAATGCTGGCCTGCGCTGAGGCCGGGGCCGACGTAGTGGATGTCGCGGTGGGTAACGCACACACACACACACACACGCACACACACATACACACACGCACGCACACACGCACACACACACGCGCACACACATACACACACGCACGCACACACACACGCACACACGCGCACACACATACACACACACACACACGCACACACACATACACACACGCACGCACACACGCACACACACACGCGCACACACATACACACATGCACGCACACACACACGCGCACACGCACACACACACACACGCACACACGCACACACACACGCGCACACACATACACACACACACACCCATGCACACACACACACATGCACACACACACATACGCACGTACGCACACACACACACACACACACACACACACACACACACACACACACACACACACACACACACACACACACACACACACACACGCACATACGCACACACACACATACGCGCACACACACACACACACACACACACACTAACTAACTATTAATTTGTTGTCAAAGGTGGACTCCATGGCAGGGATGACGTCACAGCCCAGCATGGGAGCCATGGTGGCCTGCACCAAAGGAACCAAACTCGACACTGGTATGTGACTGGCCCACAGCCCTGTCAATCAGTATGGAGATGCCTCTATATACCAATCAGAGCCCTTTCTAATGTCTGCTGGTGTATTGAACAGAGCCCGTCCACTCAATTAGTCAGATTGATCAATAAGCTAAGATGACAATTTATTAATTTACTGACTGACTTACTGATTGATCGATTGAAACTCAAAATAACATCACCAACAGATGAAAGCAACAACCTTAGTCTAACTGTCAATCAGATGGTTCCTAATCCTACTGCAGTCTGCCTGTCTATCAGATGGTTCCTAATCCTACTGCAGTCTGCCTGTCTATCAGATGGTTCCTAATCCTACTGCAGTCTAACTGTCAATCAGATGGTTCCTAATCCTACTGCAGTCTGCCTGTCTATCAGATGGTTCCTAATCCTACTGCAGTCTGCCTGTCTATCAGATGGTTCCTAATCCTACTGCAGTATAACTGTCAATCAGATGGTTCCTAATCCTACTGCAGTCTGCCTGTCTATCAGATGGTTCCTAATCCTACTGCAGTCTAACTGTCAATCAGATGGTTCCTAATCCTACTGCAGTCAAACTGTCAATCAGATGGTTCCTAATCCTACTGCAGTCTAACTGTCAATCAGATGGTTCCTAATCCTACTGCAGTCTGCCTGTCTATCAGCTGGATCTTAATCCTACTGCAGTCTGCCTGTCTATCAGATGGTTCCTAATCCTACTGCAGTCTAACTGTCAATCAGATGGTTCCTAATTCTACTGCAGTCTGCCTGTCTATCAGCTGGTTCCTAATCCTACTGCAGTCTGCTTGTCTATCATCTGGGTCCTAATCCTACTGCCGTCTGCCTGTCTATCAGCTGGGTCCCAGTCCTACTGCAGTCTGCTTGTCTATCAGCTGGGTCCTAATCCTACTGCAGTCTGCCTGTCTATCAGCTGGTTCCCTATCCTACTGCAGTCTGCCTGTCTGTCAGCTGGATCCTAATCCTACTGTAGCCTGCCTGTCTGTCAGCTGGATCCTAATCCTACTGCAGTCTGTCTGTCTATCAGATGGATCCTAATCCTACTGCAGTCTGCCTGTCTGTTAGCTGGATCCTAATCCTACTGCAGTCTGCCTGTCTATCAGCTGGGTCCTAATCCTACTGCAGTCTGCCTGTCTATCAGCTGGTTCCTAATCCTACTGCAGTCTGCCTGTCTATCAGCTGGTTCCTAATCCTACTGCAGTCTGCTTGTCTATCATCTGGGTCCTAATCATACTGCAGTCTGCCTGTCTATCAGCTGGGTCCCAGTCCTACTGCAGTCTGCTTGTCTATCAGCTGGGTCCTAATCCTACTGCAGTCTGCCTGTCTATCAGCTGGGTCCTAATCCTACTGCAGTCTGCTTGTCTATCAGCTGGGTCCTATCCTACTGCAGTCTGCTTGTCTATCGGCTGGGTCCTAATCTTATTGCAGTCTGCTTGTCTATCATCTGGGTCCTAATCCTACTGCAGTCTGCCTGTCTATCAGCTGGGTCCTAATCTTACTGCAGTCTGCTTGTCTATCAGCTGGGTCCTAATCCTACTGCAGTCGGCTTGTCTATCAGCTGGGTCCTAATCCTACTGCAGTCTGCCTGTCAATCAGCTGGGTCCTTATCCTACTGCTGTCTGCCTGTCTATCAGCTGGGTCCTAATACTACTGCAGTCTGCCTGTCTATCATCTGGGTCCTAATCCTACTGCAGTCTGCCTGTCTATCATCTGGTTCCTAATCCTACTGCAGGCTGCTTGTCTATCAAATGGGTCCTAATCCTACTGCAGTCTGCTTGTCTATCAGCTGGGTCCTAATCCTACTGCAGTCTGCCTGTCAATCAGCTGGGTCCTTATCCTACTGCTGTCTGCCTGTCTATCAGCTGGGTCCTAATCCTACTGCAGTCTGCCTGTCTATCAGCTGGGTCCTAATCCTACTGCAGTCTGCCTGTCTATCAGCTGGTCCCTAAAACTACTGCAGTCTGCCTGTCTATCATCTGGGTCCTAATCCTACTGCAGGCTGCTTGTCTATCAAATGGGTCCTAATCCTACTGCAGTCTGCTTGTCTATCAGCTGGGTCCTAATCCTACTGCAGTCTGCCTGTCAATCAGCTGGGTCCTTATCCTACTGCTGTCTGCCTGTCTATCAGCTGGGTCCTAATCCTACTGCAGTCTGCCTGTCTATCAGCTGGGTCCTAATCCTACTGCAGTCTGCCTGTCTATCAGCTGGTCCCTAAAACTACTGCAGTCTGCCTGTCTATCATCTGGGTCCTAATCCTACTGCAGTCTGCCTGTCTATCAGCTGGGTCCTAATCCTACTGCAGTCTGCATGTCTATCATCTGGGTCCTAATCCTACTGCAGTCTGCCTGTCTATCAGCTGGTTCCTAATCCTACTGCAGTCTGCCTGTCTATCAGCTGGTTCCTAATCCTACTGCAGTCTGCCTGTCTATCAGCTGGGTTGTAATCCTACTGCAGTCTGCCTGTCTATCAGCTGGATCCTAATCTTACTGCAGTCTGCCTGTCTATGAGCTGGTTCCTAATCCTACTGCAGTCTGCCTGTCTATCATCTAGTTCCTAGTCCTACTGCAGTCTGCCTGTCTATCAGCTGGGTCCTAATCCTACTGCAGTCTGCCTGTCTATCAGATGGTTCCTAATCCTACTGCAGTCTGCCTGTCTATCAGCTGGGTCCTAATCCTACTGCAGTCTGCCTGTCTATCAGCTGGTTCCTAATCCTACTGCAGTCTGCCTGTCTATCAGATGGGTCCTAATCCTACTGCAGTCTGCTTGTCTATCATCTGGGTCCTAATCCTACTGCAGTCTGCCTGTCTATCAGCTGGGTCCTAATCCTACTGCAGTCTGCTTGTCTATCAGCTGGGTCCTAATCCTACTGCAGTCTGCTTGTCTATCAGCTGGGTCCTAATCCTACTGCAGTCTGCCTGTCAATCAGTTGGGTCTCTATCCTACTGCAGTCTGCCTGTCAATCAGCTGGGTCCTTATCCTACTGCTGTCTGCCTGTCTATCAGCTGGATCCTAATCCTACTGCAGTCTGCCTGTCTATCAGCTGATTTCTATTCCTACTGCAGTCTGCATGTCTATCAGCTGGTTCCTAATCCTACTGCAGTCTGCCTGTCTATCAGCTGGGTCCTAATCCTACTGCAGTCTGCCTGTCTATCAGCTGGGTCCTAATCCTACTGCAGTCTGCCTGTCTATCAGCTGGGTCCTAATCCTACTGCAGTCTGCCTGTCTATCAGCTGGTTCCTAATCCTACTGCAGTCTGCCTGTCTATCAGCTGGTTCGTAATCCTACTGCAGTCTGCCTGTCTATCAGCTGGGTCCTAATCCTACTGCAGTCTGCCTGTCTATCAGCTGGATCCCTAATCCTACTGCAGTCTGCCTGTCTATCAGCTGGTTCCTAATCCTACTGCAGTCTGCCTGTCTATCAGCTGGGTCCTAATCCTACTGCAGTCTGCCTGTCTATCAGCTGGTTCCCTATCCTACTGCAGTCTGCTTGTCTATCAGCTGGGTCCTAATCCTACTACAGTCTGCCTGTCTATCAGCTGGGTCCTAATCCTACTGCAGTCTGCCTGTCTATCAGCTGGGTCCTAATCCTACTGCAGTCTGCCTGTCTATCAGATGGGTCCTAATCCTACTGCAGTCTGCCTGTCTATCAGCTGGGTCCTAATCCTACTGCAGTCTGCCTGTCTATCAACTGGGTCCTAATCCTACTGCAGTCTGCCTGTCTATCAGCTGGGTCCTAATCCTACTGCAGTCTGCCTGTCTATCAGCTGGGTCCTTATCCTACTGCAGTCTGCCTGTCTATCAGCTGGGTCCTAATCCTACTGCAGTCTGCCTGTCTATCAGCTGGGCCCTAATCCTACTGCAGTCTGCCTGTCTATCAGCTGGGTCCTAATCCTACTGCAGTCTGCCTGTCTGTCAGCTGGGTCCTAATCCTACTGCAGTCTGCCTGTCTATCAGCTGGGTCCTAATCCTACTGCAGTCTGCCTGTCTAGTCAGCTGGGTCCTAATCCTACTGCAGTCTGCCTGTCTATCAGCTGGGTCCTAATCCTACTGCAGTCTGCCTGTCTATCAGCTGGGTCCTAATCCTACTGCAGTCTGCCTGTCTGTCAGCTGGGTCCTAATCCTACTGCAGTCTGCCTGTCTATCAGCTGGGTCCTAATCCTACTGCAGTCTGCCTGTCTATCAGCTGGGTCCTAATCCTACTGCAGTCTGCCTGTCTATCAGCTGGGTCCTAATCCTACTGCAGTCTGCCTGTCTGTCAGCTGGATCCTAATCCTACTGCAGTCTGCCTGTCTATCAGCTGGTTCCTAATCCTACTGCAGTCTGCCTGTCTATCAGCTGGGTCCTAATCCTACTGCAGTCTGCCTGTCTATCAGCTGGGTCCTAATCCTACTGCAGTCTGCCTGTCTATCAGCTGGGTCCTAATCCTACTGCAGTCTGCCTGTCTATCAGCTGGGTCCTAATCCTACTGCAGTCTGCCTGTCTATCAGCTGGGTCCTAATCCTACTGCAGTCTGCCTGTCTATCAGCTGGGTCCTAATCCTACTGCAGTCTGCCTGTCTATCACCTGGGTCCTAATCCTACTGCAGTCTGCCTGTCTATCAGCTGGGTCCTAATCCTAATCCTACTGCAGTCTGCCTGTCTATCAGCTGGGTCCTAATCCTACTGCAGTCTGCCTGTCTATCAGCTGGGTCCTAATCCTACTGCAGTCTGCCTGTCTATCAGCTGGGTCCTAATCCTACTGCAGTCTGCCTGTCTATCAGCTGGGTCCTAATCCTACTGCAGTCTGCCTGTCTATCAACTGGGTCCTAATCCTACTGCAGTCTGCCTGTCTATCAGCTGGGTCCTAATCCTACTGCAGTCTGCCTGTCAATCAGCTGGGTCCTAATCCTACTGCAGTCTGCCTGCCTATCATCTGGTTCCTAATCCTACTGCAGTCTGCCTGTCTATCATCTGGTTCCTAATCCTACTGCAGTCTGCCTGTCCATCAGCTTGGTCCTAATCCTACTGCAGTCTGCCTGTCTATCATCTGGTTCCTAATCCTACTGCAGTCTGCCTGTCTATCAGCTTGGTCCTAATCCTACTGCAGTCTGCCAGTCTATCAGTCATTGAAAACCACATTCATTCATTTGTCAGTTTGTTTTCTTGTTTATTCATCCAATTATTAATTCATTCATTCATTATTTTGTTTGTTGATTCGTTCATTCATCCTGGTATTCACCCCGTACACTGCAGCAGCAGCATGTTGTTACTGTGTTAGAATTCCTCCAGAAGTCAGTCTTTCTAGGGAAATTACTTCTTGTTAAAGAGGGTGACGGGGGTACGGGTATTTAACCTTTATTTAACCTTTAACTAGGCAAATCAGTTTCGAAAAAATTACTGCAATGACGGCCTACCCCCAGGCAAAACCCTAACCCGGATGACACTGGGCCAATTGTGCGCCGCCCTATGGGACTCCCAATCACGGCCCGGTTGTGATACAGCCTAGAATCGAACCAAGGTCTGTAATGACGCCTCTTGCACTGAGATGCAGTGCCATAGACCGCTGTGCCACTCGGGAGCCCAGAAGGGGAGAGGAGAGGAGAGGAGAGGAGAGGAGAGGAGAGGAGAGGAGAGGAGGGGAGAGGAGAGGAGAGGAGAGGAGAGGAGAGGAGAGGGAGGAGGGGATAGGCAGAAGGGGAGAGGGAGGAGGGGAGAGGCAGAAGGGGAGAGGGAGGAGGGGAGAGGCAGAAGGGGAGAGGGAGGAGGGGAGAGGCAGAAGGGGAGAGGGAGGAGGGGAGAGGCAGAAGGGGAGAGGGAGGAGAGGAGAGGCAGAAGGGGAGTGGGAGGAGAGGAGAGGCAGAAGGGGAGTGGGAGGAGAGGAGAGGCAGAAGGGGAGAGGGAGGAGGGGAGAGGCAGAAGGGGAGAGGGGGGAGAGGAGAGGCAGAAGGGGAGAGGGAGGAGGGGAGAGGCAGAAGGTTAGAGCGAGGAGAGATGAGGCAGAAGGGGAGAGGGGGGAGAGGAGAGTAGAGGGTGAAGGGGGAGGGAGGAGAGGAGAGGAAGGAAGGGGAGAGGGAGGAGAGGAGAGGTGAGTATGTGTAATGAGGAATGGCATGGAGAGATGTTTGCACAATCATTTACAGTGTTACTGACAGAAGAGAGGGAAGGGAGGGAGGGAGTCAGAATGGGGGAGGGAGGGAGGGAGTCAGAATGGGGGTTGGAGGGAGGGAGTCAGAATGGGGGAGGGAGGGAGTCAGAATGGGGGTTGGAGGGAGGGAGGTAGATGGAGATAGAGTGATGGCTTGGGGAAATATCCCAAATCCCCACCCTGTCACACCTGACAAGAGAGGAAGGATCCAAATCTCCCCGTGGCTTCACACCTGAGTGATGATGTTGCTCTTGTGTTAGCGTTTAAATCATTTGCATTCCTCCCATCTCTCTCATCAAACAGACACACACACAGGGGCACCCAAACACACACACACACATACACACACACACACAAACACACACACACACACACACACACACACACACACACACACACACACACACACACACACACACACACACACACACACACACACACACACACACACACACAGACACACACACACACACACACACACCAACAAGCTCTCACAGTCTCACCTGCTAACTTTGACGTTTATCCAAGTTGATCTAAACGTCAAATTGTCGATGTGTTTTTGAAACTCTGTGTAAACTCGTTCTGTTTCTGCAAAACGTCTGATTTAGTACGTACAACCTTCTGAGTCACAGGATTCCGCCTTTCGCCCACCCTGGTGGCCAAAACCCGAGCCTTCCTGGTGGTAATAACGCTCACTGTTGCCCCTAGTGGATGGTTTTGAAGGCGTTTCCCGACATTGCACACACCATTGCCAAAGCGTGTGAAATAGATCATAAACAACATTGAAATAAACAATAACAAATAAACGGTAAACATCACACAAAAGTTCCAAAAGAATAAAGACATTTCAAATGTCATATGTCTATATACAGTGTTGTGCAAATAGTTAAAGTACAAAAGTGAAAATAAATAAACATAAATATGGGTTGTATTTACAATGGTGTTTGTTCTTCACTGGTTGACCTTTTCTTGTGGTAACAGGTCACACATCTTGCTGCTGTGATGTCACACTGTGGTATTTCACCCAGTAGATATGGGAGTTTATCAAAATTGGGTTTGTTTTTCTAATTCTTTGTGGATCTGTGTAATCTGAGGGAAATATGTGTCTCTAATATGGTCATACATTTGGCAAGAATGTCAAAAACACTTTGAAATGTGTTTGAAATGTTTTCAGCAACTTGGATAAACGTCTCAGTCTGCAGTAAGACTATGAGATCTTGTTGGTGTGTGTGCAGTGTGTATGTAGTGTGTGTGTGAGTGCCTCTCTGTGTGTGTGTGCAGAGCAGAGCTGGTTAATTGAGTTGTCTAGAAGATGTCAGTTTATTTAGCTTGACAGCTGTAACAGTGCACACACACACACACACACTCTCATAGACACACACATACAAACACATACTGTACACATACACACACACACAAACGTACACACGCACGCACACACCGTCCGAGTGATATTGTGCATTATTTATTCAAGCCGTGCTGTATCTGTTATCAGCTCATTTGACGAGACAGTTTTCACTGCAGACCACTCAACCGGGAGACATGGCTGACAACACCCACACCCACAGAGGCAAGCAGACACACACACACACAGAGGCGCTCACACACACACACACACACACACACACTCATACACAAACCAACTAGGTCTCACAGTCTCACTGTAGAATTAGACATTTATCCACGTTTCTCTTTACGTCAAATTTAGGAGTTTGCTCCAGATGTGTTTTTGCCACCCTGGGTTTGACTCCTCCTGCTCCTCCTCCTCCTCCTCTTCCTCCTCCTGCTCAGAGTCGTTCTGTTTCTCGTTCTGATCCAGAGTCATGCGTTCACGCCCCTCTGCCAGCCCCGTCCACCACGTTCTGATCCAGAGTCATGGGTTCACGCCCCTCTGCCAGCCCCGTCCACAACGTTCTGATCCAGAGTCATGGGTTCACGCCCCTCTGCCAGCCCCGTCCACAACGTTCTGATCCAGAGTCATGGGTTCACGCCCCTCTGCCAGCCCCGTCCACAACGTTCTGATCCAGAGTCATGGGTTCACGCCCCTCTGCCAGCCCCGTCCACAACGTTCTGATCCAGAGTCATGGGTTCACGCCCCTCTGCCAGCCCCGTCCACAACGTTCTGATCCAGAGTCATGGGTTCACGCCCCTCTGCCAGCCCCGTCCACAACATTCTAACAACGACGTCCATTTCGAAGTCACTCTTGAGCGAAATGCCTGAACAATACCATACACAGACTCATAACACATCTCTCTCTCTCTCTCTCTCTCTGTCTCTCTCTCTCTCTCTCTCTCTCTCTCTCTCTCTCTCTCTCTCTCTCTCTCTCTCTCTCTCTCTCTCTCTCTCTCTCTCTCTCTCTCTCTCTCTCTCTCTCTCTCTCTCTCTCTCTCTCTCTCTCTCTCTCTGTCTCTCTCTGTCTCTCTCTCTCTCTCTCTCTCTCTCTCTCTCTCTCTCTCTCTCTCTCTCTCTCTCTCTCTCTTCCCCCCTCCATCCCAGGTATTGCCTTACAGAAGGTGTTTGATTATAGTGAGTACTGGGAGGTGACTAGAGGGCTGTATGCTCCCTTTGACTGCACTGCTACCATGAAGTCAGGTAAGACATGGACACACACACACATAGACTACACAGACACACGAGTACTCTTAAACGGACACATACACACTATTCTCTCTCTTTCTTTCTGTCTCCCTCTCACACACACACACATTTGAATAAAACAATCAAATTTCACACACACACACACACACACACACACGTACACACTCACCTCCTGTCTCTCTCTCTCTCTCGCTCCAGGTAACGCTGATGTGTATGAGAATGAGATTCCAGGCGGTCAGTACACCAACCTTCACTTCCAGGCCCACAGCATGGGGCTGGGAAACAAGTTTAAACAAGTCAAGAAGTCCTACTCAGAGGCTAACAAACTACTGGGGGATCTGATCAAGGTAATGAGAGATGAAGGGAGAGGGGAGTCTAGGTAACAACTACCTAGACTTGGTCCTAGAGGGAGAGGGAGAGGGGGTAGGGAGGTTGTTACCTAGACTTGGTCATAGAGGGAGAGGGAGAGGGGGTAGGGAGGTTGTTACCTAGACTTGGTCCTAGAGGGAGAGGGAGGGGGAAAGGGAGGATGTTACCTAGACTTGGTCCTAGAGGGGGAAGGGGAAGGGGTGGGGAGGTTGTTACCTAGAATTGGTCCTAGAGGGAGAGGGGGAAGGGGTGGGGAGGTTGTTACCTAGACTTGGTCCTAGAGGGAGAGGGGGAAGGGGTGAGGAGGTTGTTACCTAGACTTGGTCCTAGAGGGAGAGGGAGGGGGAAAGGGAGGATGTTACCTAGACTTGGTCCTAGAGGGGGAAGGGGTGGGGAGGTTGTTACCTAGACTTGGTCCTAGAGGGAGAAGGGGTGGGGAGGTTGTTACCTAGACTTGGTCCTAGAGGGAGAAGGGGAAGGGGTGGGGAGGTTGTTACCTAGACTTGGTCCTAGAGGGAGAAGGGGAAGGGGTGGGGAGGTTGTTACCTAGACTTGGTCCTAGAGGGAGAGGGGGAGGGGGTAGGGAGGTTGTTACCTAGACTTGGTCCTAGAGGGAGAGGGGGAAGGGAGGTTGTTACCTAGACTTGGTCCTAGAGGGAGAAGGGGAAGGGGTGAGGAGGTTGTTACCTAGACATGGTCCTAGAGGGAGAGGGAGGGGGAAAGGGAGGATGTTACCTAGACTTGGTCCTAGAGGGGGAAGGGGAAGGGGTGGGGAGGTTGTTACCTAGACATGGTCCTAGAGGGAGAGGGGGTAGGGAGGTTGTTTCCTAGACTTGGTCCTAGAGGGAGAGGGAGGGGGAAAGGGAGGATGTTACCTAGACTTGGTCCTAGAGGGGGAAGGGGAAGGGGTGGGGAGGTTGTTACCTAGACTTGGTCCTAGAGGGAGAGGGGGAAGGGGTGGGGAGGTTGTTACCTAGACTTGGTCCTAGAGGGAGAAGGGGAAGGGGTGGGGAGGTTGTTACCTAGACTTGGTCCTAGAGGGAGAGGGGGAAGGGGTGGGGAGGTTGTTACCTAGACTTGGTCCTAGAGGGAGAGGGGGAAGGGAGGTTGTTACCTAGACTTGGTCCTAGAGGGAGAGGGGGAAGGGGTGGGGAGGTTGTTACCTAGAATTGGTCCTAGAGGGAGAGGGGGAAGGGGTGGGGAGGTTGTTACCTAGACTTGGTCCTAGAGGGAGAGGGGGAAGGGGTGAGGAGGTTGTTACCTAGACTTGGTCCTAGAGGGAGAGGGAGAGGGGGAAGGGAGGTTGTTACCTAGACTTGGTCCTAGAGGGAGAGGGGGAAGGGAGGTTGTTACCTAGACTTGGTCCTAGAGGGAGAGGGGGAAGGGAGGTTGTTACCTAGACTTGGTCCTAGAGGGAGAGGGAGAAGGGAGGTTGTTACCTAGACTTGGTCCAAGAGGGAGAGGGGGAAGGGAGGTTGTTACCTAGACTTGGTCCTAGAGGGAGAGGGAGAAGGGAGGTTGTTACCTAGACTTGGTCCTAGAGGGAGAGGGAGGGGGAAAGGGAGGATGTTACCTAGACTTGGTCCTAGAGGGGGAAGGGGTGGGGAGGTTGTTACCTAGACTTGGTCCTAGAGGGGGAAGGGGTGGGGAGGTTGTTACCTAGACTTGGTCCTAGAGGGAGAGGGAGAAGGGAGGTTGTTACCTAGACTTGGTCCTAGAGGGAGAGGGAGGTGGAAAGGGAGGATGTTACCTAGACTTGGTCCTAGAGGGGGAAGGGGTGGGGAGGTTGTTACCTAGACTTGGTCCTAGAGGGGGAAGGGGTGGGGAGGTTGTTACCTAGACTTGGTCCTAGAGGGAGAAGGGGAAGGGGTGGGTAGGTTGTTACCTAGAATTGGTCCTAGAGGGAGAGGGAGGGGGAAAGGGAGGATGTTACCTAGACTTGGTCCTAGAGGGAGAGGGAGGGGGAAAGGGAGGATGTTACCTAGACTTGGTCCTAGAGGGGGAAGGGGTGGGGAGGTTGTTACCTAGACTTGGTCCTAGAGGGAGAAGGGGAAGGGGTGGGGAGGTTGTTACCTAGACTTGGTCCTAGAGGGAGAAGGGGAAGGGGTGGGGAGGTTGTTACCTAGACTTGGTCCTAGAGGGGGAAGGGGAAGGGGTGAGGAGGTTGTTACCTAGAATTGGTCCTAGAGGGAGAGGGAGGGGGAAAGGGAGGATGTTACCTAGACTTGGTCCTAGAGGGGGAAGGGGTGGGGAGGTTGTTACCTAGACTTGGTCCTAGAGGGAGAAGGGGAAGGGGTGGGGAGGTTGTTACCTAGACTTGGTCCTAGAGGGAGAAGGGGAAGGGGTGGGGAGGTTGTTACCTAGACTTGGTCCTAGAGCGAGAGGGGGAAGGGAGGTTGTTACCTAGACTTGGTCCTAGAGGGAGAAGGGGAAGGGGTGGGGAGGTGGCTGCTTAGACTTGGTCCAAGACTTGTCGCTCCTGTACCTCTTGCCGTGCGGAAGCCTGGATATAAGATATAAGACTTGTAGTTTTTACTGTAGGTGTGACACTGGGGGAAACTCCAAGCTCACGCTGTCTGAAAATGGCACCATATTCTCCAGTGAGGGCACTTCTTCTGTGGAGTTGACCAGGGTGTTCACTGTGTGGGTGACTGGGACGTGTTATAATGCATGTCCTTGAATTGATAGTGTTTGTGTCTGTAGTCTGTCTGGGGTCTTAGTCTCTGTTTGTTTCAATTTGTTTAAAATCTTTACCACTTTCTGCATCTGAAATGTAAGATCTATTGTTCTCCTTCTCTCTTCTCCCTCTCATCATGCCTTTTCTCCTCCCTCTCATCATGCCTTCTCTCATCATGACTTCTCTTCTCCCTCTCATTGTGCCTTCTCTCCTCCCTCTCATCATGCCTTCTCTCCTCCCTCTCATTATGCCTTCTCTCCTCCCTCTCATCGTGTCTTCTCTCCTCCCTCTCATCATGACTTCGCTCCTCCCTCTCATTATGCCTTCTCTTCTCCCTCTCATCGTGCCTTCTCTCCTCCCTCTCATCATGCCTTCTCTCCTCCCTCTCATCATGCCTTCTCTTCTCCCTCTCATCATGCCTTCTCTCCTCCCTCTCATTGTGCCTTCTCTCCTCCCTCTCATCATGCCTTCTCTCCTCCCTCTCATCATGCCTTCTCTCCTCCCTCTCATTGTGTCTTCTCTCCTCCCTCTCATCATGCCTTCTCTTCTCCCTCTCATCATGCCTTCTCTCCTCCCTCTCATCATGCCTTCTCTTCTCCCTCTCATCATGCCTTCTCTTCTCCCTCTCATCATGCCTTCTCTCCTCCCTCTCATTGTGTCTTCTCTCCTCCCTCTCATCACGCCTTCTCTCCTCCCTCTCATTGTGTCTTCTCTCCTCCCTCTCATCACGCCTTCTCTTCTCCCTCTCATTATGCCTTCTCTCCTCCCTCTCATCATGCCTTCTCTTCTCCCTCTCATCATGCCTTCTCTCCTCCCTCTCATCATGCCTTCTCTTCTCCCTCTCATCATGCCTTCTCTCCTCCCTCTCATCACGCCTTCTCTTCTCCCTCTCATTATGCCTTCTCTCCTCCCTCTCATCATGCCTTCTCTCCTCCTTCTCATCATGCCTTCTCTCCTCCCTCTCATCGTGCCTTCTCTTCTCCCTCTCATCATGCCTTCTCTCCTCCCTCTCATCGTGCCTTCTCTTCTCCCTCTCATCGTGCCTTCTCTCCTCCCTCTCATCATGACTTCTCTCCCTCCCTCTCATCTTGCCATCTCTCCTCCCTCTCATCATGCCTTCTCTCCTCCCTCTCATCATGCCTTCTCTTCTCCCTCTCATCATGCCTTCTCTCCTCCCTCTCATCTTGCCTTCTCTCCTCCCTCTCATCTTGCCTTCTCTCCTCCCTCTCATCATGCCTTCTCTCCTCCCTCTCGTCATGCCTTCTCTCCTCCCTCTCATCATGCCTTCTCTCCTCCCTCTCATCATGCCTTCTCTCCTCCCTCTCATTGTGACTTCTCTCCTCCCTCTCATTGTGCCTTCTCTCCTCCCTCTCATCATGCCTTCTCTCCTCCCTCTCATTGTGACTTCTCTCCTCCCTCTCATCATGCCTTCTCTCCTCCCTCTCATCACGCCTTCTCTCCTCCCTCTCATCGTGCCTTCTCTCCTCCCTCTCATTGTGCCTTCTCTTCTCCCTCTCATCATGCCTTCTCTCCTCCCTCTCATCATGCCTTCTCTCCTCCCTCTCATCACGCCTTCTCTCCTCCCTCTCATTGTGCCTTCTCTCCTCCCTCTCATCATGCCTTCTCTCCTCCCTCTCATTATGCCTTCTCTCCTCCCTCTCATCGTGTCTTCTCTCCTCCCTCTCATCATGACTTCGCTCCTCCCTCTCATTATGCCTTCTCTTCTCCCTCTCATCGTGCCTTCTCTCCTCCCTCTCATCATGCCTTCTCTCCTCCCTCTCATCATGCCTTCTCTTCTCCCTCTCATCGTGCCTTCTCTCCTCCCTCTCATTGTGCCTTCTCTCCTCCCTCTCATCATGCCTTCTCTCCTCCCTCTCATCATGCCTTCTCTCCTCCCTCTCATTGTGTCTTCTCTCCTCCCTCTCATCACACCTTCTCTTCTCCCTCTCATTATGCCTTCTCTCCTCCCTCTCATCATGCCTTCTCTTCTCCCTCTCATCATGCCTTCTCTTCTCCCTCTCATCATGCCTTCTCTTCTCCCTCTCATCATGCCTTCTCTTCTCCCTCTCATCATGCCTTCTCTCCTCCCTCTCATCATGCCTTCTCTCCTCCTTCTCATCATGCCTTCTCTCCTCCCTCTCATCATGCCTTCTCTTCTCCCTCTCATCATGCCTTCTCTCCTCCCTCTCATCATGCCTTCTCTCCTCCTTCTCATCATGCCTTCTCTCCTCCCTCTCATCGTGCCTTCTCTTCTCCCTCTCATCATGCCTTCTCTCCTCCCTCTCATCGTGCCTTCTCTCCTCCCTCTCATCGTGCCTTCTCTTCTCCCTCTCATCATGCCTTCTCTCCTCCCTCTCATCGTGCCTTCTCTTCTCCCTCTCATCGTGCCTTCTCTCCTCCCTCTCATTGTGACTTCTCTCCTCCCTCTCATCATGCCTTCTCTTCTCCCTCTCATCATGCCTTCTCTTCTCCCTCTCATCATGCCATCTCTCCTCCCTCTCATCATGCCTTCTCTCCTCCCTCTCATCGTGCCTTCTCTTCTCCCTCTCATCGTGCCTTCTCTCCTCCCTCTCATCATGACTTCTCTCCCTCCCTCTCATCTTGCCATCTCTCCTCCCTCTCATCATGCCTTCTCTCCTCCCTCTCATCATGCCATCTCTCCTCCCTCTCATCATGCCTTCTCTCCTCCCTCTCATCATGCCTTCTCTTCTCCCTCTCATCATGCCTTCTCTCCTCCCTCTCATCTTGCCTTCTCTCCTCCCTCTCATCTTGCCTTCTCTCCTCCCTCTCATCATGTCTTCTCTCCTCCCTCTCGTCATGCCTTCTCTCCTCCCTCTCATCATGCCTTCTCTCCTCCCTCTCATCATGCCTTCTCTCCTCCCTCTCATTGTGACTTCTCTCCTCCCTCTCATCGTGCCTTCTCTCCTCCCTCTCATCATGCCTTCTCTCCTCCCTCTCATCGTGACTTCTCTCCTCCCTCTCATCATGCCTTCTCTCCTCCCTCTCATCACGCCTTCTCTCCTCCCTCTCATTGTGCCTTCTCTTCTCCCTCTCATCATGCCTTCTCTCCTCCCTCTCATCATGTCTTCTCTCCTCCCTCTCATCACGCCTTCTCTCCTCCCTCTCATTGTGCCTTCTCTCCTCCCTCTCATCATGCCTTCTCTCCTCCCTCTCATTATGCCTTCTCTCCTCCCTCTCATCGTGTCTTCTCTCCTCCCTCTCATCATGACTTCGCTCCTCCCTCTCATTATGCCTTCTCTTCTCCCTCTCATCGTGCCTTCTCTCCTCCCTCTCATCATGCCTTCTCTCCTCCCTCTCATCATGCCTTCTCTTCTCCCTCTCATCGTGCCTTCTCTCCTCCCTCTCATTGTGCCTTCTCTCCTCCCTCTCATCATGCCTTCTCTCCTCCCTCTCATCATGCCTTCTCTCCTCCCTCTCATTGTGTCTTCTCTCCTCCCTCTCATCACGCCTTCTCTTCTCCCTCTCATTATGCCTTCTCTCCTCCCTCTCATCATGCCTTCTCTTCTCCCTCTCATCATGCCTTCTCTTCTCCCTCTCATCATGCCTTCTCTCCTCCCTCTCATTGTGTCTTCTCTCCTCCCTCTCATCACGCCTTCTCTCCTCCCTCTCATTGTGTCTTCTCTCCTCCCTCTCATCACGCCTTCTCTTCTCCCTCTCATTATGCCTTCTCTCCTCCCTCTCATCATGCCTTCTCTTCTCCCTCTCATCATGCCTTCTCTCCTCCCTCTCATCATGCCTTCTCTTCTCCCTCTCATCATGCCTTCTCTCCTCCCTCTCATCACGCCTTCTCTTCTCCCTCTCATTATGCCTTCTCTCCTCCCTCTCATCATGCCTTCTCTCCTCCTTCTCATCATGCCTTCTCTCCTCCCTCTCATCGTGCCTTCTCTTCTCCCTCTCATCATGCCTTCTCTCCTCCCTCTCATCGTGCCTTCTCTTCTCCCTCTCATCGTGCCTTCTCTCCTCCCTCTCATCATGACTTCTCTCCCTCCCTCTCATCTTGCCATCTCTCCTCCCTCTCATCATGCCTTCTCTCCTCCCTCTCATCATGCCTTCTCTTCTCCCTCTCATCATGCCTTCTCTCCTCCCTCTCATCTTGCCTTCTCTCCTCCCTCTCATCTTGCCTTCTCTCCTCCCTCTCATCATGCCTTCTCTCCTCCCTCTCGTCATGCCTTCTCTCCTCCCTCTCATCATGCCTTCTCTCCTCCCTCTCATCATGCCTTCTCTCCTCCCTCTCATTGTGACTTCTCTCCTCCCTCTCATTGTGCCTTCTCTCCTCCCTCTCATCATGCCTTCTCTCCTCCCTCTCATTGTGACTTCTCTCCTCCCTCTCATCATGCCTTCTCTCCTCCCTCTCATCACGCCTTCTCTCCTCCCTCTCATCGTGCCTTCTCTCCTCCCTCTCATTGTGCCTTCTCTTCTCCCTCTCATCATGCCTTCTCTCCTCCCTCTCATCATGCCTTCTCTCCTCCCTCTCATCACGCCTTCTCTCCTCCCTCTCATTGTGCCTTCTCTCCTCCCTCTCATCATGCCTTCTCTCCTCCCTCTCATTATGCCTTCTCTCCTCCCTCTCATCGTGTCTTCTCTCCTCCCTCTCATCATGACTTCGCTCCTCCCTCTCATTATGCCTTCTCTTCTCCCTCTCATCGTGCCTTCTCTCCTCCCTCTCATCATGCCTTCTCTCCTCCCTCTCATCATGCCTTCTCTTCTCCCTCTCATCGTGCCTTCTCTCCTCCCTCTCATTGTGCCTTCTCTCCTCCCTCTCATCATGCCTTCTCTCCTCCCTCTCATCATGCCTTCTCTCCTCCCTCTCATTGTGTCTTCTCTCCTCCCTCTCATCACGCCTTCTCTTCTCCCTCTCATTATGCCTTCTCTCCTCCCTCTCATCATGCCTTCTCTTCTCCCTCTCATCATGCCTTCTCTTCTCCCTCTCATCATGCCTTCTCTCCTCCCTCTCATTGTGTCTTCTCTCCTCCCTCTCATCACGCCTTCTCTCCTCCCTCTCATTGTGTCTTCTCTCCTCCCTCTCATCACGCCTTCTCTTCTCCCTCTCATTATGCCTTCTCTCCTCCCTCTCATCATGCCTTCTCTTCTCCCTCTCATCATGCCTTCTCTCCTCCCTCTCATCATGCCTTCTCTTCTCCCTCTCATCATGCCTTCTCTCCTCCCTCTCATCATGCCTTCTCTTCTCCCTCTCATCATGCCTTCTCTCCTCCCTCTCATCATGCCTTCTCTTCTCCCTCTCATTATGCCTTCTCTCCTCCCTCTCATCATGCCTTCTCTCCTCCCTCTCATCATGACTTCTCTCCTCCCTCTCATCATGCCTTCTCTCCTCCCTCTCATCATGCCTTCTCTCCTCCCTCTCATCATGCCTTCTCTCCTCCCTCTCATTGTGCCTTCTCTTCTCCCTCTCATCATGCCTTCTCTTCTCCCTCTCATCATGCCTTCTCTTACTCCCTCTCATTGTGCCTTCTCTCCTCCCTCTCATCATGCCTTCTCTCCTCCCTCTCATTGTGTCTTCTCTCCTCCCTCTCATCACGCCTTCTCTTCTCCCTCTCATTATGCCTTCTCTCCTCCCTCTCATCATGCCTTCTCTTCTCCCTCTCATCATGCCTTCTCTCCTCCCTCTCATCATGCCTTCTCTCCTCCCTCTCATCATGCCTTCTCTCCTCCCTCTCATCATGCCTTCTCTCCTCCCTCTCATTGTGACTTCTCTCCTCCCTCTCATTGTGACTTCTCTCATCCCTCTCATCGTGCCTTCTCTCCTCCCTCTCATCATGCCTTCTCTCCTCCCTCTCATCATGCCTTCTCTCCTCCCTCTCATCATGCCTTCTCTCCTCCCTCTCATTGTGCCTTCTCTTCTCCCTCTCATCGTGCCTTCTCTTCTCCCTCTCATCATGCCTTCTCTCCTCCCTCTCATCATGCCTTCTCTCCTCCCTCTCATCATGCCTTCTCTTCTCCCTCTCATTGTGCCTTCTCTCCTCCCTCTCATCATGCCTTCTGTCATCCCTCTCGTCAATCAAATGTATTTGCAATGCAGGTGTAGAAGCACGGTGGCTAGGAAAAACTCCCTAGAAATGCTGGAACCTAGGAAGAAACCTAGAGAGGAACCAGGCTCTGAGGTGTGGCCAGTCCTCTTCTGGCTGTGCCGGGTGGAGATTGTAACAGAACATGGCCAAGATGTTCAAACGTTCATAGATGACCAGCAGGGTCAGATAATAATAATCACAGTGGTTATAGAGGGTGCAACAGGTCAGCACCTCAGGAGTAAATGTCAGTTGGCTTTTCATAGCCGATCATTGAGAGTTCGAGACAGCAGGTGCGGTAGAGAGCGAGAGAGATGAAAACAACAGGTCCGGGACAAGGTAGCACGTCCAGTGAACAGGTCAGGGATCCATAGCCGCAGGCAGAACAGTTGAAACTGGAGCAGCAGCACGACCAGGTGGACTGGGGACAGCAAGGGGCCATCATGCCAGGTAATCCTGAGTTATGGTCCTAGGGATCAGGTCCTCCGGGAGGGAGAGAGAATTAGAGAGAGCATACTTAAATTCACACAGGACACCAGATAAGACAGGAGAATTACTCCAGATATAACAGACTGACCCTAGCCCCCCAACACATAAACTACTGCAGCATAAATACTGGAGGCTGAGACAGGAGGGGTCAGGAGACACTGTGGCCCCATCCGATGATACCCCCGGACAGGGCCAACCAGGCAGGATATAACCCCACCCACTTTGCCAAAGCCCCACACCACAATAAGGATATCAACAGACCACCAACTTCCTACCTTGAGATGATGCTGAGTATAGCCCACGTAGATCTCTGCCACAGCACGAACCTGAGGGGGCGCCAACCCGGACAGGAAGATCACGTCAGTGACTCAACCCACTCAAGTGACGCACCCCTCCCAGGAACGGCATGAAAGAGCACCAGTAAGCCAATGACTCAGCCCCTGTAATAGGGTTAGAGGCAGAGAATCCCAGTGGAGAGAGGGGAACCGGCCAGGCAGAGACAGCAAGGGCGGTTCGTCGCTCCAGTGCCTTTCCGTTCACCTTCACACTCCTGGGCCAGACTACACTCAATCATATGACCTATTGAAGAGATGTACAAATTTAAACGTCGAGACCGATTCTGCGTCTCTCACATGGATAGGCAGACCATTCCATAAAAATGGAGCTCTATAGGAGAAAGCCCTGCCTCCAGCTGTTTGCTTAGAAATTCTAGGGACAATAAGGAGGCCTGCGTCTTGTGACTGTAGCGTACGTGTAGGTATGTACGGCAGGACCAAATCGGAAAGATAGGTAGGAGCAAGCCCATGTAATGCTTTGTAGGTTAGCAGTAAAACCTTGAAAACCTCAGCCCTTGCCTTAACAGGAAGCCAGTGTAGGGAGGCTAGCACTGGAGTAATATGATCACATTGTTTGGTTCTAGTCCAGATTCTAGTAGCCGTGTTTAGCACTAACTGAAGATTATTTAGTGGCTTTATCCGGGTAGCCGGAAAGTAGAGCATTGCCGTAGTCTAATCTAGAAGTGACAAAAGCATGGATTCACTTTTCATTTTTGGACAGAAAGTTTCTCTCATCATGCCTCCCCTCCTCCCTCTCTCCTCTCCTTTCTCCTCCTTCTCATTCTTTCCTCTCCTCTCCTCTCCTCTCCTTTCTCTCTTCTCTTCTCTCCTCTCGTCTTCTTTCTCCCCCCCTCTTCTCCTCTTTCCCCCCTCTCCTCTCCTTTCTCCCCCCTCTCCTCCATCTATCCCCTCCCTTTTTCCCCTTCCCTCTCTCATTTCCTCTCTTCTCTGACAACACAAACACATCCTCAATGAGATGCTTCCTCAGCGTTTGGTGCTAACTTGTTGCTCCCATCTCCCTGAGCCAAAACGATCACAGATTAATGCTAAATCCACTCTCTCTCTCTCTCTCCTCTCTCTCCCTCTGCTCGCTCTCTTTTTCATCTCTCTCTCTCTCTCTCTCTCTCTCTCTCTCTCTCTCTCTCTCTCTCTCTCTCTCTCTCTCTCTCCTCTCTCTCCCTCTGCTCGCTCTCTTTTTCATCTCTCTCTCTCCTCTCTCTCCCTCTACTCGCTCTCTTTTTCATCTCTCTCTCCTCTCTCTCCCTCTACTCGCTCTCTTTTTCATCTCTCCCTCTCTCTCTCTCTCTCTCTCTCTCTCTCTCTCTCTCTCTCTCTCTCTCTCTCTCCTCTCTCTCCCTCTGCTCGCTCTCTTTGTCATCTCTCCCTCCTTCCCTCACTCTCTCTCTCTCTCACAATAGAGAGAGAGGAATAGAGAGAGAGAGAGAGGAATAGAGAGAGAGGAATAGAGAGAGGAATAGAGAGAGAGGAATAGAGAGAGAGGAATAGAGAGAGAGAGAGAGGAATAGAGAGAGAGAGAGAGAGAGAGAGAGAGAGAGAGAGAGAGAGAGAGAGAGAGAGAGAGAGAGAGAGAGAGAGAGAGAGAGAGAGAGAGAGAGAGAGAGAGAGAGAGAAAGACGCCTACGCCTTCACTATGGTGAATCACTACGCCTTCACTATGGTGAATCACTAAAACAATACAGAAATACACTATGGAAAAAGAAGGAACAGCACTTCAGTAATCAGCTCAATGTAATTGAAGAATCCATAGAAAATTTGAAAAAATTAAACAAACAACATGAAGAGTTATCTATCCAAAATAGGGATGTATGGATAAACCACTTCTCCAATCTTTTTGTCTCTATAACAAAGAACAAAATGCTAAAATATACACATGATCAATTACGTATCTTAGAATCAACTATTAAAGACTACCAGAACCCACTGGATTCTCCAATTACATTGACCCGAACTACAGGACAGAATACAAACCCTTCCAACCCAAAAAAGCCTGTCGTGTTGATGGTATCCTCAATGAAATTATAAAATATACAGTCCACAAAATCCAATTGGCTGCACTTAAACTCTTTAACATCATCCTTAGCTCTGGCATCTTACCAAATATTTGGAACCAAGGACTGATAACCCCAATCCACAAAAGACGAGACAAATTTGACCCAAATAACTACCGTGGGAAATGCGTCAACAGCAACCTTGGGAAAATCTTCTGCGTTATCATTTACCTTTCTGGTGCAGTCGTTCCGCTAGCGACCCACCTCGACAACATCCAGTGAAATTGCAGAGCGCCAAATTCAAAATACAGAAATAGTCATAAGAAACATTCATAAAAAATACAAGTGTTATACATCGGTTTAAAGATGAAGTTCTTGTTAATCCAGCAGCTTTGTCAGATTTTAAAAAGGTTTTACGGCGAAAGCACACCATGCGATTATCTGAGGACAGCGCCCCACATACAAAAGCATGAAAAACATTTTCCAACCAAACAGATGCATCACGAAAGTCAGAAATAGCGATAAAATAAATTGCTTACCTTTGAAGATCTTCATCTTTTTGCAATCTTAAAAGTCTCAGTTACACAATGAATCGTCGTTTTGTTCGATAAAGTCCTTCTTTATATCCCAAAAAAATGTCAGTTTATTTGGCTCGTTTGATTCAGAAATACACCGGTTCCAAATCGCCCAACATGACTACAAAGTATCTAATAAGTTACCTGTAAACTTGGTCCAAACATTTCAAACAACATTTCTAATCCAACCTCAGATACCCTAAAACGTAAATAATCAATAAAATTTAAGACGGAATAAACTGCTTCCAATACCCGGAGAAAAACAACACGGAGTGCGCTCTCATTCACGAATAGAGTCCACCTGAGTGACACTTAGAAAGAATACGACTACTTCTTCATACATTTTTTTTTTAAACATTGAACAATTTCTAAAGACTGTTGACATCTAGTGGAAGCCATAGGAACTGCAACCTGGGTCCTAATAATTCAGCTTCCCCAAAGAAAGATATTGTAAAGTCCAATGACCTCAACAACAACAAAAAAACCTGGATGGATTGTCCTCGGGGTTTCGCCTGCCAAATCAGTTCTGTTATACTCACAGACATTATTTTAACAGTTTTAGAAACTTTAGAGTGTTTTCTATCCAATACTACCATGCATATGTATATCCCAGTTTCTAACAGGCAGTTTGCTTTGGGCACCTCAGCCATCCAAACTTCCGAATACTGCCCCCTAACCATAAGATGTTTTAACAGCAGACTTGTACATTTCCTCAGTGAAAACAATATACTGAGCAAATGTCAAATTGGCTTTTTACCAAAAACACCATACGACAGACCACGTATTCACTCTGCACACCCTAACTGAGTAACAAACAAACCAAAACAAAGGCAAAGTCTTCTCATGCTTTGTTGATTTCAAAAAAGCTTTGACTCAATTTGGCATGAGGGTCTACTATACAAATTTATGGTAAGTGGTGTTGGGGGTAAAACATTATAAAATCCGTGTACACAAACAGCAAGTGTGCCGTTACAGCAAGATTTGTGACCTGTTGCCAAGAGAAAAGGGCAACTAGTGAAGAACAAACACCATTGTAAATACAATCCATATTGATGTTCATTTCATTTTCCCTTTTGTACTTTAACTATTTGCACATCGTTACAAAACTGTATATAGACATAATATGACAGTTGAAATGTCTTTATTCTTTTGGAACTTCTGTGAGTGTAATATTTACTGTTCATTTGTATTGTTTATTTCACTTTTGTATATTATCTACCTCACTTGCTTTGGCAATGTTAACATATGTTTCCCATACCAAAAAAGCCCTTAAATTGAAATTGAATTGAGGGAGGGAGGGAGTGAGAGAGAGAGGAAGACAGGGAGAGAGAGAAAGAGAGGGAGAGAGGGAAAGAGAGGGAGAGAGGGAGACAGTGAGAGAGGGAAAGAGGGAAAGAGAGGGAGAGAGGGAGACAGTGAGAGAGGAAGACAGGGAGAGAGGGAGACAGTGAGAGAGGGAGACAGTGAGAGAGGAAGACAGGGAGAGAGGGAGACAGGGAGAGAGGGAAAGAGAGGGAGAGAGGGAGAGAGGGAGACAGGGAGAGAGGGAGACAGGGAGAGAGGGAGACAGGGAGAGAGGGAGACAGGGAGACAGGGAGAGAGGGAGACAGTGAGAGAGGGAAAGAGAGGGAGAGAGGGAGACAGGGAGAGAGGGAGAGAGGGAGACAGGGAGAGAGGGAGACAGGGAGAGAGGGAAAGAGAGGGAGAGAGGGAGACAGGGAGAGAGGAAGACAGGGAGAGAGGGAGACAGGGAGAGAGGGAAAGAGAGGGAGGGAGGGAGTGAGAGAGGGAGACAGGGAGAGAGGGAGACAGGGAGAGAGGGAAAGAGAGGGAGAGAGGGAGACAGGGAGAGAGGAAGACAGGGAGAGAGGGAGACAGGGAGAGAGGGAAAGAGAGGAAGGGAGGGAGTGAGAGAGGAAGACAGGGAGAGAGGGAGACAGGGAGAGAGGGAAAGAGAGGGAGGGAGGGAGTGAGAGAGGGAGACAGGGAGACAGGGAGAGAGCTGTTAAGAGGTGTTTAGGGTCCAATAAGTCACTATAGTTTAGACTGGAGGACACAGTGGAAATGAGGAGAGAATGAGGGAAAGAAGAAAGAGAAACAGAGAAAGGGACTGGGGGACAGCTGTGATTACTGTGAAATAACAGAGACGGATGGAGAGAAAGAGAGATGGTGTAGAGAAAGAGAGATGGTGGAGGGAGGGAGGGAGGGAGGGAGGGAGGGAGGGAGGGAGGGAGGGAGGGAGGGAGGGAGGGAGGGAGGGAGGGAGGGAGGTGGAGAGAAAGAGAGGGAGAGAGAGAGGGGGAGAGACGTGAGGAGAGAAAGAGGGAAGAGAAGATGGTGAATGAGGAAGAGAGAAGGTATAGCAGTCTTTACAACGGTAATTATATAGTATAGTTCTGTGGTTACAGTTTTAGCTATAGGATGAAGGGATTATAGGGAATTGATGAGACACACACACAAACACACACACACACACACACACACACACACACACACACACACACACACACACACACACACACACACACACACACACACACACACACACACACACACACACACACACACACACACACACACACACACACACACACACACAAGGTACCTAGAGCCACTTCCGAGGAGCTTAGCTTCCTCTATTACCCAGATCCCTAGGGGTCCCCATCATTAACACTGAGGTCACCATCATTAACACTGAGTTCCCCATCATTAACACTGAGGTCCCATCATTAACACTGAGGTCCCCATCATTAACACTGAGGTCCTCATTCTTAACACTGAGGCCCCCATCATTAACACTGAGGTCCAATCATTAACACTGAGGTCCCCATCATTAACACTGAGGTCCCATCATTAACACTGAGGTCCCATCATTAACACTGATGCCCCCATCATTAACACTGAGGTCCCCGTCATTAACACTGAGGTCCAATCATTAACACTGAGGTCCCATCATTAACACTGAGGTCCAATCATTAACACTGAGGTCCCCATTCTTAACACTGAGGTCCCCATCATTAACACTGAGGTCCCATCATTAACACTGAGGTTCCCGTCATTAACACTGAGGTCCCATCATTAACACTGAGGTCCCAGTATTAACACTGAGGTCTCTCTCTCTCTCCCTCCATCTCTCTCTCCCCTCTCCATCTCTCTCTCCCCTTCCATCTCTCTCTCTCCCCCCTCCATCTCTCTCCCCCTCCATCTCTCTCCCTCCCCCTCCATCTCTCTCCCTCCCCTTCCATCTCTCTCTCTCCCCCTCCATCTTTCTCTCTCCCCCTCCATCCCTCTCTCTCCCCCTCCATCCCTCTCTCTCCCCCTCCATATCTCTCTCTCTCTCCCTCCATATCTCTCTCCCCCCTCCATCTCTCCCCCCTCCCTCCTTCTCTCTCTCTCCCCCTCCATCTCTCTCTCCCCCCCATCTCTCTCTCTCCCCCTCCATCTCTCTCTCTCCCCCTCCATCTCTCTCTCTTCCCCCTCCATCTCTCTCTCTCTCCCCCTCCATCTCTCTCTTCCCCCCTCCGTCTCTCTCTCTCCCCCCTCCGTCTCTCTTTCTCCCCCCGTCCATCTCTCTCTCTCTCACCCCCCCGTCTCTCTCTCTCCTCCCTCCATCTCTCTCTCTCCTCCCTCCGTCTCTCTCTCCCCCCTCCATCTCTCTCTCTCCCCCCTTCCTCTATCTCTCCCCCCTTCCTCTATCTCTCCCCCCTCCATCTCTCTTTCTCTCCCCCTCCATCTCTCTCCCCCTTCCTTTCCCCCTCAATCTCTCTCTCCCCCCTCCATCTCTCTCTCCCCCTTTCTCTCTCGCTCTCTCTCCCCCCCACCATCTCTCTCTCCCCCCTTCCTCTCCCCCCTACATCTCTCTCTCCCCCCTCCCTCTCTCCCCCCTCCGTCTCTCTCTAGGTGACTCCTAGCTCTAAGATTGTAGGAGACCTGGCTCAGTTCATGGTCCAGAACAACCTGACGAGAGAGGAGGTATGTACATTTATCTGTCTATATATTCACTATTATATTTCTGTCTATTTATTATTGCCGGGACCATTCTACCAGGTCAACCACAAGGTTGTGGTTGTGATTGTGGTTGTGATTGTGATTGTGATTGTGATTGTGGTTGTGATTGTGATTGTGATTGTGGTTGTGGTTGTGATTGTGATTGTGATTGTGATTGTGTTGTGGTTGTGGTTGTGGTTGTGATTGTGATTGTGGTTGTGGTTGTGATTGTGATTGTGGTTGTGGTTGTGATTGTGATTGTGATTGTGATTGTGGTTGTGGTTGTGATTGTGATTGTTGTTGCGATTCTGAATGTGATTGTGATTGTGGTTGTGATTGTGATTGTGATTGTGGTTGTGGTTGTGATTGTGTTGTGGTTGTGGTTGTGGTTGTGATTGCGATTGTTGTTGCGATTCTGAATGTGATTGTGATTGTGGTTGTGGTTGTGATTGTGATTGTGGTTGTGGTTGTGATTGTGATTGTGATTGTGATTGTGATTGTGGTTGTGGTTGTGATTGTGATTGTGATTGTGGTTGTGGTTGTGGTTGTGATTGTGATTGTGGTTGTGGTTGTGGTTGTGGTTGTGATTGTGGTTGTGGTTGTGATTGTGGTTGTGATTGTGATTGTGGTTGTGGTTGTGGTTGTGGTTGTGGTTGTGATTGTGGTTGTGGTTGTGGTTGTGATTGTGATTGTGATTGTGGTTGTGGTTGTGATTGTGATTGTGGTTGTGGTTGTGATTGTGATTGTGGTTGTGGTTGTGATTGTGGTTGTGGTTGTGGTTGTGATTGTGATTGTGGTTGTGGTTGTGATTGTGGTTGTGGTTGTGATTGTGGTTGTGGTTGTGATTGTGATTGTGGTTGTGGTTGTGATTGTGATTGTGGTTGTGATTGTGGTTGTGATTGTGGTTGTGGTTGTGATTGTGATTGTGGTTGTGATTGTGATTGTGATTGTGATTGTGGTTGTGGTTGTGATTGTGATTGTGGTTGTGATTGTGATTGTGGTTGTGATTGTGGTTGTGATTGTGATTGTGGTTGTGGTTGTGATTGTGGTTGTGATTGTGATTGTGGTTGTGATTGTGATTGTGGTTGTGATTGTGGTTGTGATTGTGGTTGTGGTTGTGATTGTGGTTGTGGTTGTGATTGTTCTTCAGGTGGAGGAAAGAGCTGATGAGCTGTCCTTCCCTCTGTCCGTGGTGGAGTTTCTACAAGGACACATTGGGATACCGCATGGAGGCTTCCCCGAACCATTCAGGACCAAGGTAACACACAACCACACACAGGGAGACACTCACACAGGGAGACACTCACACAGGGAGACACTCACACAGGGAGTCACTCACACAGGGAGACACTCACACAGGGAGACACTCACACAGGGAGTCACTCACACAGGGAGACACTCACACAGGGAGACACTCACACAGGGAGACACTCAACCAGGGAGACACTCACACAGGGAGACACTCACACAGGGAGTCACTCACACAGGGAGACACTCACACATTTCACATTCGAGCAAATACTCTTTTCCAAAGCACCTTACAGTCAGTGCATTCAACCGTTTAGTGGTAAAGAAACAACCACTCCCAGTATCACCGTTATTACAGTATCACCATTATTACAGTATCACCATTATTGCAGTATCACCCTTATTACAGTATCACCGTTATTACAGTATCACCAGTATTACAGTATCACCATTATTACAGTACCACCCTTATTGCAGTATCGCCATTATTACAGTATCACCATTATTACAGTATCACCATTATTGCAGTATCACCCTTATTACAGTATCACCGTTATTACAGTATCACCATTATTACAGTATCAACATTATTACAGTACCACCCTTATTGCAGTATCACCATTATCACCTACCACTCCCAGTATCACCATTATTACAGTATCACCCTTATTAAGTATCACCATTATTACAGTATCACCGTTATTACAGCACCACCATTATTACAGTATCACCGTTGTTACAGTATCACCCTTATTCCAGTATCACCCTTATTGCAGTATCACCCGTATTACAGTACCACCGTTATTACAGTATCATATTTATTACAGTATCACCCGTATTTATTACAGTATCACCCGTATTACAGTATCACCCTTATTACAGTATCACCATTGTTACAGTATCATATTTATTACAGTACCACCCTTATTACAGTACCACCCTTATTACAGTATCACCATTGTTACAGTATCACCCTTATTACAGTATCACCCGTATTTATTACAATATCACCCGTATTACAGTATCACCATTGTTACAGTATCACCCTTATTACAGTATCACCCTTATTACAGTATCACCCTTATTACAGTATCACCATTGTTACAGTATCATATTTATTACAGTATCACCCGTATTTATTACAGTATCACCCCTATTACAGTACCACCCTTATTACAGTATCACCCTTATTACAGTACCATCCGTATTACAGTACCACCCGTGTTACAGTACCACCCTTATTACAGTATCATATTTATTACAGTATCACCCTTATTACAGTACCATCCGTATTACAGTACTACCCTTAATACAGTATCATATTTATTACAGTACCACCCTTAATACAGTATCATATTTATTACAGTACCACCCTTAATACAGTATCATATTTATTACAGTACCACCCTTAATACAGTATCATATTTATTACAGTATCACCCATATTACAGTACCATCCGTATTACAGTACCACCCTTAATACAGTATCATATTTATTACAGTACCACCCTTAATACAGTATCATATTTATTACAGTACCACCCTTAATACAGTATCATATTTATTACAGTACCACCCTTACTACAGTATCATATTTATTACAGTACCACCCTTAATACAGTATCATATTTATTACAGTACCACCCTTAATACAGTATCATATTTATTACAGTACCACCCTTACTACAGTATCATATTTATTACAGTACCACCCTTACTACAGTATCATATTTAAGTCGCTCTGGATAAGAGCGTCTGCTAAATGACTTAAATGTAAATGTAAATTACAGTATCACCATTGTTACAGTATCATATTTATTACAGTATCACCCGTATTTATTACAGTATCACCCCTATTACAGTACCACCCTTATTACAGTATCACCCTTATTACAGTACCATCCGTATTACAGTACCACCCGTGTTACAGTACCACCCTTATTACAGTATCATATTTATTACAGTATCACCCTTATTACAGTACCATCCGTATTACAGTACTACCCTTAATACAGTATCATATTTATTACAGTACCACCCTTAATACAGTATCATATTTATTACAGTACCACCCTTAATACAGTATCATATTTATTACAGTACCACCCTTAATACAGTATCATATTTATTACAGTACCACCCTTATTACAGCATCTTTCTGCTATCAGCAGAATTTGTTCCTGGAAGAAAACAACTAATACGCAACACACACTCAAACATTACACACATACAGACACACACACACACAAACATTACACACAGACAGACACACACACACACAAACATTACACACACACACACACACACACACACACACACACACACACTCAAACATTACACACAGACAGACACACACACACACACACAAACGTTACACACACACACACACACACACACACACACACACACACACACACACACACACTCAAACACGACACACAGACAGACACACACACACACACACACAAACATTACACACACACACACACAAACACTCAAACATTACACACAGACACACACACACACACACACATTACACACAGACAGACACACACACACTCAAACATTACACACACACACTCGAACATTACACACAGACAGACACACACACACTCAAACATTACACACACACACACACACACAAACATTACACACACACACACACACACGCAAACACGACACACACACACACACACACACGCAAACATTACACACAGACACACACACTCAAACATTACACACACACACACACCCTCAAACATTACACACACACACACACTCAAACATTACACACACACACTCAAACATTACACACACACACACACACACACTCAAACATTACACACACACACACTCAAACATTACACACACACACTCAAACATTACACACACACACACTCAAACATTACACACACACACACATACTCAAACGTTACACACAGACACACACACACTCAAACATTACACACACACTCAAACATTACACAGACACACACACACTCAAACATTACACACAGACACACACTCACTCAAACATTACACACAGAAACACACACAGTCAAACATTACACACACACACACTCAAACATTACACACAGACACACACACACACACTCAAACATTACACACAGAAACACTCAAACATTACACACAGACACACACACACACTCAAACATTACACACCTACACACTCAAACATTACACACAGACACACACACACTCAAACATTACACACCTACACACTAAAACATTACACACAGACACACACACACACTCAAACATTACACACCTACACACTCAAACATTACACACAGACACACACACACTCAAACATTACACACCTACACACTCAAACATTACACACATACACACACACACTCAAACATTACACACAGACACACTCAAACATTACACACAGACACACACACACACTCAAACATTACACACCTACACACACACACTCAAACATTACGCACCTACACACTCAAACATTACACACAGACACACACACACTCAAACATTACACACAGACACACTCAAACATTACACACAGACACACACACACACTCAAACATTACACACCTACACACACACACTCAAACATTACACACCTACACACTCAAACATTACACACAGACACACACACACTCAAACATTACACACAGACACACTCAAACATTACACACAGACACACACACACACTCAAACATTACACACCTACACACTCAAACATTACACACAGACACACACACACTCAAACATTACACACCTACACACTCAAACATTACACACAGACACACTCAAACATTACACACACACACACTCAAACATTACACACACACACACTCAAACATTACACACACTCAAACATTACACACAAATTTCCCACTTGTGTCAGTATCTCTCAAGAGAAAAAGAGGTGGGGAGAAAGCAGTCCTCCAGGAGTGTTAAATCAACCATGTTGAGAAGATTTGGGGAATATTGATGGTTAAAGGGACAATCTGGGATTCAAATAACAGCAAAGTGGTCACACTTCACTTACTAAAAAATACGCAGCAATCCCAGATGTCCCTTTAAATGTGGTGTCTCTGTCTCTGTCTCTGTCTCTGTCTCTCTGTCTCTCTGTCTCTCTGTCTCTCTGTCTCTCTGTCTCTCTGTCTCTCTCTCTCTCTCTCTCTCTCTCTGTCTCTCTGTCTCTCTGTCTCTCTCTCTCTCTCTCTCTCTCTCTCTCTCTCTCTCTCTCTCTCTCTCTCTCTCTCTCTCTGTCTCTGTCTCTGTCTCTGTCTCTGTCTCTGTCTCTGTCTCTAACTCTCTCTCTCTCTCTCTCTCTCTCTCTCTCTCTCTCTCTCTCTCTCTCTCTCTCTCTCTCTCTCTCTCTCTCTGTCTCTGTCTCTGTCTCTGTCTCTCTGTCTCTGTCTCTGTCTCTGTCTCTGTCTCTCTCTCTCTCTCTCACAGAAGGAAAATAACAACCTTTGCTGTGGCGTCCCCTCAAAGTCAGACACACACCGTTACTAGGGGGGCACAGTAGGGGAACTGGAGGTGTTTGTATTGGGAACATAATGTACTGTGACTTCAGAGACATATAGATTTATATCCTTAACTAACTTAGAGCTCTACTGAGGCTATCTCTCGCTAGCGGGACACCAGTCAACAACATCCGGTGAAATTGGAGGGCGCGCAATTCAAATAAATTATCGTAATATTAAAGATTCATGAACATACAAGTATCTTATATCGGAAAATTCAGGAAAATAGACCCGTTCCCTAAGAAAATATTTACCAAATAAACTAAAGTAAAAAATTATTTAAAAAAGTAACACAATAACATAACAGTAACGAGGCTTTATACAGGTGGTACCAGTACAGAGTCAGTGTGGAGGCTATATACAGGGTGTTACGGTACCGAGTCAATGTGGAGGCTATATACAGGGTGTTACGGTACAGAGTCAATGTGGAGGCTATATACAGGGTGTTACGGTACCGAGTCAATGTGGAGGCTATATACAGGGTGTTACGGTACAGAGTCAATGTGGAGGCTATATACAGGGGGTACCAGTACAGAGTCAATGTGGAGGCTATATACAGGGTGTTACGGTACCGAGTCAATGTGGAGGCTATTTACAGGGGGTACCGGTACAGAGTCAATGTGGAGGCTATATACAGGGTGTTACGGTACAGAGTCAATGTGGAGGCTATATACAGGGGGTACCGGTACAGAGTCAATGTGGAGACTATATACAGGGGGTACCGATACAGAGTCAATGTGGAGGCTATATACAGGGGGTACCGGTACAGAGTCAATGTGGAGGCTATATACAGGGGGTACTGGTACAGAGTCAATGTGGAGGCTATATACAGGGGGTACCGGTACAGAGTCAATGTGGAGGCTATATACAGGTTGTTACGGTACAGAGTCAATGTGGAGGCTATATACAGGTGGTACCGGTACAGAGTCAATGTGGAGGCTATATACAGGGGGTACCGGTACAGAGTCAATGTGGAGGCTATATACAGGGTGTTACGGTACAGAGTCAATGTGGAGGCTATATACAGGGGGTACCGGTACAGAGTCAATGTGGAGGCTATATACAGGGTGTTACGGTACAGAGTCAATGTGGAGGCTATATACAGGTGGTACCGGTACAGAGTCAATGTGGAGGCTATATACAGGGGGTACCGGTACAGAGTCAATGTGGAGGCTATATACAGGGTGTTACGGTACAGAGTCAATGTGGAGGCTATATACAGGGGGTACCGGTACAGAGTCAATGTGGAGGCTATATACAGGGTGTTACGGTACAGAGTCAATGTGGAGGCTATATACAGGTGGTACCGGTACAGAGTCAATGTGGAGGCTATATACAGGGTGTTACGGTACAGAGTCAATGTGGAGGCTATATACAGGGGGTACCGGTACAGAGTCAATGTGGAGGCTATATACAGGGGGTACCGGTACAGAGTCAATGTGGAGGCTATATACAGGGGGTACCGGTACAGAGTCAATGTGGAGGCTATATACAGGGGGTACCGGTACAGAGTCAGTGTGGAGGCTATATACAGGTGGTACCAGTACAGAGTCAGTGTGGAGGCTATATACAGGGTGTTACGGTACAGAGTCAATGTGGAGGCTATATACAGGGGGTACCGGTACAGAGTCAATGTGGAGGCTATATACAGGGGGTACCGGTACAGAGTCAATGTGGAGACTATATACAGGGGGTACCGATACAGAGTCAATGTGGAGGCTATATACAGGGGGTACCGGTACAGAGTCAGTGTGGAGGCTATATACAGTTGGTACCAGTACAGAGTCAGTGTGGAGGCTATATACAGGGTGTTACGGTACCGAGTCAATGTGGAGGCTATATACAGGGGGTACCAGTACAGAGTCAATGTGGAGACTATATACAGGGTGTTACGGTACAGAGTCAATGTGGAGGCTATATACAGGGTGTTACGGTACAGAGTCAATGTGGAGGCTATATACAGGGTGTTACGGTACAGAGTCAGTGTGGAGGCTATATATAGGGTGTTACGGTACAGAGTCAATGTGGAGGCTATATACAGGTGGTACCGGTACAGAGTCAATGTGGAGGCTATATACAGGTTGTTACGGTACAGAGTCAATGTGGAGGCTATATACAGGGTGTTACGGTACAGAGTCAATGTGGAGGCTATATACAGGTGGTACCGGTACAGAGTCAATGTGGAGGCTATATACAGGGGGTACCGGTACAGAGTCAATGTGGAGGCTATATACAGGTTGTTACGGTACAGAGTCAATGTGGAGGCTATATACAGGGTGTTACGGTACAGAGTCAATGTGGAGGCTATATACAGGGGGTACCGGTACAGAGTCGATGTGGAGGCTATATACAGGGGGTACCGGTACAGAGTCAATGTGGAGACTATATACAGGTGGTACCGGTACAGAGTCAATGTGGAGGCTATATACAGGGTGTTACGGTACAGAGTCAATGTGGAGGCTATATACAGGGGGTACCGGTACAGAGTCGATGTGGAGGCTATATACAGGGGGTACCGGTACAGAGTCAATGTGGAGACTATATACAGGTGGTACCGGTACAGAGTCAATGTGGAGGCTATATACAGGGTGTTACGGTACAGAGTCAATGTGGAGGCTATATACAGGGGGTACCGGTACAGAGTCAATGTGGAGGCTATATACAGGGTGTTACGGTACAGAGTCAGTGTGGAGGCTATATACAGGGTGTTACGGTACAGCGTTAATGTGGAGGCTATATACAGGGGGTACCGGTACCGAGTCAGTATGGAGGCTATATACAGGGGGTACCGGTACCAGGTCAATTTGCGGGGGTACAGGTTAGTCGAGGTAATTTGTACATATACTGTAGGCAGGGGTAATGTGACTATGCATAGATAATAAACAGCGAGTAGCAGCAGTGTAAAAACAAAAACAAAAAACAAAGGGAGGGGGGTCTCAATGTAAATAGTCCCGGTGGCCATTTGATTAATTGTTCAGCAGTCTTATGGCTTGGGGGTAGAAGGTGTTAAGGAGCCTTTTGGTCCTAGACTTGGCGCTCCGGTACCGCTTGCCGTGCGGTAGCAGAGAAAACAGTCTATAACTTTGGGTGACTGGAGTCTCTGACAATTTTTTGGGCCTTCCTCTGACACCGCCTATTATATAGGTCCTGGATGGCAGGAAGCTTGGCCCCAGTGATGTACTTGGACGTACGCACTACTCGGTCAGATGTACACGGTCAGATGCCGAGCAGTTGCCATACCAGGCGGTGATGCAACCGGTCAGGATGCTCTCGATGGTGCAGCTGTAGAACTTTTTGAGTATCTGGGGACCCATGACAAATCCGTTCAGTCTTTTCAGTCTTCACATCACACAGAGCTTTTTTGCGGTGACCGTATTATCACAACATCGTAATGACCGCAGTAAAATTCCATATTACCGTTGAGTCTAGGTAATCTCCTCTTGCATTCAGGACATGCGTTGGTAGTACCCAACTCTCTAACGACCATCAGGTCCTAATGGCCTGGTACGCAGGGCTCTAACGACCATCAGGTCCTAACGGCCTGGTACTCAGGGCTCTAATGACCATCAGGTCCTAATGGCCTGGTCCTCAGGGCTCTAACGACCATCAGGTCCTAATGGCCTGGTACTCAGGGCTCTAACGACCATCAGGTCCTAATGGCCTGGTACTCAGGGATCTAACGACCATCAGGTCCTAATGGCCTGGTACTTAGGGCTCTAACGACCATCAGGTCCTAATGGCCTGGTACTCAGGGCTCTAACTACCATCAGGTTTGAATGGCCTGGTACTCATTGCTCTAACTATCATCAGGGCTCTATTGTCCTTCTAACCGCTCTGACATCAATACAATCGAAAATCACCACAAAACACTTATCATTGAAACAGTATCCTGCTTTTACCCTTCACCTCCCAGTATGTGCTATTAAAACTATTACAACTATTAAAACTATTAAAACTCACCTCACGTTGATGATCAGTGTGAAGAAAGAAGGTCAACAGCAGGTTGAAACTGGAAAACATGGTCGTAGTGGATGTTGTTTCAAAATCTAACACAATGAAATGGACAGCGCTTTCTAAGGTGATGATTAATACAAAACAACCATATGCATATTAGAGCTTATGCATTTAAATATTTTCTATAAAAAAAAAAATTATTTAACCTTTATTTAACTAGGCAAGTCAGTTAAGAACAAATTTTTATCATTAAAATAATGATTGTGCCATTATACAATACATAGCCTACGGGATATTACGCATGGCTGAAAAATATAAAACAAGACTGATTCAAGAGGTCTTTGGTACATAATTGGTCTGGCCTTTAAGTGCTGATGGTGTTATTTTGCACACTGGATGGACTAGTTACCTGATGCTACGAACTTTCTATCCATGAGTCTGGGAGACAACGTAGAGCCCCAGGCCATGTTGTTGGTTCATTGATTGTGGAGGCTTACAGAGTTCATTAATAGGTTGACTCATTTCCTTTAACTACAGAATATCTCAGTAGCGTGTGTTTCCATCTCCTCCTCTCTCTCCTTCATTCCTTTAACTACAGAATATCTCAGTACCGTGTGTTTCCATCTCCTTCTCTCCCTCCTTCATTCCTTTAACTACAGAATATCTCAGTACCGTGTGTTTCCATCTCCTTCTCTCCCTCCTTCATTCCTTTAACTACAGAATATCTCAGTACCGTGTGTTTCCATCTCCTCTCTCTCTCCTTCATTCCTTTAACTACAGAATATCTCAGTACCGTGTGTTTCCATCTCCTCCTCTCTCTCCTTCATTCCTTTAACTACAGAATATCTCAGTACCGTGTGTTTCCATCTCCTTCTCTCTCTCCTTCATTCCTTTAACTACAGAATATCTCAGTACCGTGTGTTTCCATCTCCTCCTCTCTCTCTCCTTCATTCCTTTAACTACAGAATATCTCAGTACTGTGTGTTTCCATCTCCTTCTCTCTCTCCTTCATTCCTTTAACTACAGAATATCTCAGTACCGTGTGTTTCCATCTCCTTCTCTCTCTCCTTCATTCCTTTAACTATACTCCAGAATATCTCAGTACCGTGTGTTTCCATCTCCTCTCTCTCTCTCCTTCATTCCTTTAACTACAGAATATCTCAGTACCGTGTGTTTCCATCTCCTCCTCTCTCTCTCCTTCATTCCTTTAACTACAGAATATCTCAGTACTGTGTGTTTCCATCTCCTTCTCTCTCTCCTTCATTCCTTTAACTACAGAATATCTCAGTACCGTGTGTTTCCATCTCCTTCTCTCTCTCCTTCATTCCTTTAACTACAGAATATCTCAGTACCGTGTGTTTCCATCTCCTCCTCTCTCTCCTTCATTCCTTTAACTGCAGGAACAGGGTTAAGGAGAGACCGTGGTGTACAGAGTACTGGGTAGCTGCAGGAACAGGGTTGGAGAGACCGTGGTGTACAGAGTACTGGGTAGCTGCAGGAACAGGGTTGGAGAGACCGTGGTGTACAGAGTACTGGGTAGCTGCAGGAACAGGGTTGGAGAGACCATGGTGTACAGAGTACTGGGTAGCTGCAGGAACAGGGTTAAGGAGAGACCGTGGTGTACAGAGTACTGGGTAGCTGCAGGAACAGGGTTGGAGAGACCGTGGTGTACAGAGTACTGGGTAGCTGCAGGAACAGGGTTGGAGAGACCGTGGTGTACAGAGTACTGGGTAGCTGCAGGAACAGGGTTGGAGAGACCATGGTGTACAGAGTACTGGGTAGCTGCAGGAACAGGGTTGGAGAGACCATGGAGTACAGAGTACTGGATAGCTGCAGGAACAGGGTTGGAGAGACCACGGTGTACAGAGTACTGGGTAGCTGCAGGAACAGGGTTGGAGAGACCATGGTGTACAGAGTACTGGGTAGCTGCAGGAACAGGGTTGTAGAGACCATGGAGTACAGAGTACTGGGTAGCTGCAGGAACAGGGTTGGAGAGACCGTGGTGTACAGAGTACTGGGTAGCTGCAGGAACAGGGTTGGAGAGACCACGGTGTACAGAATACTGGGTAGCTGCAGGAACAGGGTTGGAGAGACCATGGTGTACAGAGTACTGGGTAGCTGCAGGAACAGGGTTGGAGAGACCGTGGTGTACAGAGTACTGGGTAGCTGCAGGAACAGGGTTGGAGAGACCACGGTGTACAGAGTACTGGGTAGCTGCAGGAACAGGGTTGTAGAGACCATGGAGTACAGAGTACTGGGTAGATGCAGGAACAGGGTTGTAGAGACCATGGAGTACAGAGTACTGGGTAGCTGCAGGAACAGGGTTGGAGAGACCACGGTGTACAGAGTACTGGGTAGCTGCAGGAACAGGGTTGTAGAGACCATGGAGTACAGAGTACTGGGTAGCTGCAGGAACAGGGTTGGAGAGACCATGGTGTACAGAGTACTGGGTAGCTGCAGGAACAGGGTTGTAGAGACCATGGAGTACAGAGTACTGGGTAGATGCAGGAACAGGGTTGTAGAGACCATGGAGTACAGAGTACTGGGTAGCTGCAGGAACAGGGTTGGAGAGACCACGGTGTACAGAGTACTGGGTAGCTGCAGGAACAGGGTTGGAGAGACCGTGGTGTACAGAGTACTGGGTAGCTGCAGGAACAGGGTTGGAGAGACCACGGTGTACAGGGTTTGGGTGGAATATCACCTATGTTGCAGCGAGAGGCTCCTCAAACAGAGGTTGATGTAGAGCAAAATAACCAGAGTAGCCAACCAGGCAGGATGCAACAAACCAACCAGGCAGGATGCAACAAACCAACCAGGCAGGATGGAGCAAACCAACCAGTCAGGATGGAACAAACCAACCAGGCAGGATGGAACAAACCAACCAGGCAAGATGGAGCAAACCAACCAGTCAGGATGGAACAAACCAACCAGGCAGGATGGAACAAACCAACCAGGCAGGATGGAGCAAACAAACCAGGCAGGATGGAGCAAACCAACCAGGCAGGATGCAACAAACCAACCAGGCAGGATGCAACAAACCAACCAGGCAGGATGGAGCAAACCAACCAGGCAGGATGGAACAAACCATCCAGGCAGGATGGAACAAACCAACCAGGCAAGATGGAGCAAACCAACCAGTCAGGATGGAACAAACCAACCAGGCAGGATGGAACAAACCAACCAGGCAGGATGGAACAAACCAACCAGGCAGGATGGAACAAACCAACCAGGCAGGATGGAGCAAACAAACCAGGCAGGATGGAGCAAACCAACCAGTCAGGATGGAGAAAACCTACCAGGCAAGATGGAGCAAACCAACCAGACAGGATGCAACAAACCAACCAGTCAGGATGGAGCAAACCAACCAGTCAGGATGGAACAAACCAACCAGGCAGGATAGAACAAACCAACCAGGCAGGATAGAACAAACCAGGCAGGCAGGATGGAACAAACCAACCAGGTAGGATAGAACATACCAACCAGGCAGGATGGAGCAAACCAACCAGGCAGGATGGAGCAAACCAACCAGGCAGGATGGAACAAACCAACCAGTCAGGATGGAACAAACCAACCAGGCAGGATGGAACAAACCAACCAGGCAGGATGGAGCAAACAAACCAGGCAGGATGGAGCAAACCAACCAGTCAGGATGGAGAAAACCTACCAGGCAAGATGGAGCAAACCAACCAGACAGGATGCAACAAACCAACCAGTCAGGATGGAGCAAACCAACCAGTCAGGATGGAACAAACCAACCAGGCAGGATAGAACAAACCAACCAGGCAGGATAGAACAAACCAACCAGGCAGGATGGAACAAACCAACCAGGTAGGATAGAACATACCAACCAGGCAGGATGGAGCAAACCAACCAGGCAGGATGGAGCAAACCAACCAGGCAGGATGGAACAAACCAACCAGGCAGGATGGAACAAACCAACCAGGCAGGATGGAACAAACCAACCAGGCAGGATGCAACAAACCAACCAGGCAGGATGGAACAAACCAACCAGGCAGGATGGAACAAACCAACCAGGCAGGATGGAACAAACCAACCAGGCAGGATGGAGCAAACAAACCAGGCAGGATGGAGCAAACCAACCAGGCAGGATGGAACAAACCAACCAGGCAGGATGGAACAAACCAACCAGGCAGGATGGATCAAACCTACCAGGCAGGATGGAACAAACCAACCAGTCAGGTTGGAACAAACCAACCAGTCAGGATGGAACAAACCAACCAGGCAGGATAGAACAAACCAACCAGGCAGGATGGAACAAACCAACCAGGCAGGATGGAGCAAACCAACCAGGCAGGATGGAACAAACCAACCAGGCAGGATGGAACAAACCAACCAGGCAGGTGGAATATCACCTATGGTGCAGCGACCAAGTAAATACAGAATTACCACAAAAATGGATGAGTCAAGTGGAAAGGGGGAGAAAGGAAGGAACTTGTCTGTCGGCCCTGAATTAAAGACCAACATTGGTTAAAGAAAACTGGGATGAATTATAAAGTATACCAGCTTCATTTAAGGACCACCAAATCGACAGCTGTGCCATACAGATTGCAAAATATTTGGTTTGATATTTTATTGAACTGATACGTAAAAACGACACCAGATCCGAAACTTAGAGTTTTTCAATTTAATTTATTAAAACAAAATTCTTGCAACCAATAGAATGGTATATATATATATATATATATATATATATATATGGGAGGTACAACAATTCTCAGCTCTGCAGATTTTGCTGCAAAGAGACAGAATCATTAGATCATTTGTTTTGGTTCTGTCCATATGTAGCTTGTTTTTGGTCACAGGTTCAGGAACGGCTGGAGAATTACATTTACCTGGAGATAACTCTGCAGATCTGAAAAGTCATTCAGTAATATAGTAATACTCTCATTCAGTAATATAGTAATATAGTAATACTCTCATTCAGTAATATAGTAATACTCTCATTCAGTAATATAGTAATACTCTCATTCGGTAATACCAACCAATCATTCAGTAATATAGCAATACTCTCATTCAGTAATATAGTAATACTCTCATTCAGTAATATAGTAATACTCGTATTCAGTAATATAGTAATACTCTCATTCAGTAATATAGTAATACTCTCATTCGGTAATATAGTAATACTCGTATTCAGTAATATAGTAATACTCGTATTCAGTAATATAGTAATACTCTCATTCAGTAATATAGTAATACTCGCATTCAGTAATATAGTAATACTCTCATTCAGTAATATAGTAATACTCTCATTCAGTAATATAGTAATACTCTCATTCGGTAATACAGTAATACTCTCATTCAGTAATATAGTAATACTCGTATTCAGTAATATAGTAATACTCGTATTCAGTAATATAGTAATACTCTCATTCAGTAATATAGTAATACTCGTATTCAGTAATATAATAATACTCTCATTCAGTAATATAGTAATACTCTCATTCAGTAATATAGTAATACTCTCATTCAGTAATATAGTAATACTCTCATTCGGTAATATAGTAATACTCTCATTCAGTAATATAGCAATACTCTCATTCAGTAATATAGTAATACTCTCATTCAGTAATATAGTAATACTCGTATTCGGTAATATAGTAATACTCTCATTCGGTAATATAGTAATACTCTCATTCAGTAATATAGTAATACTCTCATTCAGTAATATAGTAATACTCTCATTCGGTAATACAGTAATACTCTCATTCAGTAATATAGTAATACTCTCATTCAGTAATATAGTAATACTCGTATTCAGTAATATAGTAATACCCTCATTCAGTAATATAGTAATACTCTCATTCAGTAATATAGTAATACTCTCATTCAGTAATATAGTAATACTCGTATTCAGTAATATAGTAATACTCTCATTCAGTAATATAGTAATACTCGTATTCAGTAATATAGTAATACTCTCATTCAGTAATATAGTAATACTCTCATTCGGTAATACAGTAATACTCTCATTCAGTAATATAGTAATACTCGTATTCAGTAATATAGTAATACTCTCATTCAGTAATATAGTAATACTCTCATTCAGTAATATAGTAATACTCTCATTCAGTAATATAGTAATACTCTCATTCAGTAATATTGTAATACTCTCATTCAGTAATATAGTAATACTCTCATTCAGTAATATAGTAATACTCTCATTCAGTAATATAGTAATTGTCACGTTCGTTGTATGAGTGAGACCAAGGCGTGAGTAGAGTTCCACATATTTTTTAATAAACCGAAATTCACTGAACAAAAACAACAAACCAAATGAAACGTGAAGCTATACAAAATAGTGCAGACAGGCAACTAAACATAGTCAAGATCCCACAAACACAAAAGGGAAATGGCTGCCTAAATATGATCCCCAATCAGAGACAACGATAAACAGCTGTCTCTGATTGGGAACCATATCAGGCAACCATAGACATACAAATACACCTAGATAACCCACCCAAGTCACCATCACGCCCCAACCCCAACACAGAGAAAAAACAGCTTACTATGTTCAGGGCGTGACAGTAATACACTTAGCAAAAAAAAAAATATCTTTAATTTACAATCTTTAGTAACTATGAGAATCGAAAGTTTTAGAAATTTTTGTGAAAACACCACACCTCAGGGTTGAGTGGAGCTGAAAGGTGGAACTAATAACCAGATAACTAATGTAAAATATACTGTGTCTGTAAAATGTGTATAGTTCGTATAAGCTGTAAGAAGAAGCCTAAGTGTTGTTGTCCATTAGTTTACTACAATTAGGAGAGGGGCGGTAGGGTTAGAGGAACATAATAAAGGAAAACATATTTTTTAAACATATCTATACAGTACCAGTCAAAAGGTTGGACACACCTACTCCTACACACCTACTCCTACACACCTACTCCTACACACCTACTCCTACACACCTACTCCTACACACCTACTCCTACACACCTACTACACACCTACTCCTACACACCTACACACCTACTCCTACACACCTACTCCTACACACCTACTCCTACACACCTACTCCTACACACCTACTCCTACACACCTACTCCTACACACCTACTCCTACACACCTACTCCTACACACCTACTCCTACACACCTACTACACACCTACTCCTACACACCTACACACCTACTCCTACACACCTACTCCTACACACCTACTCCTACACACCTACTCCTACACACCTACTCCTACACACCTACTCCTACACACCTACACACCTACTCCTACACACCTACTCCTACACACCTACTCCTACACACCTACTCCTACACACCTACTCCTACACACCTACTCCTACACACCTACTCCTACACACCTACTCCTACACACCTACTCCTACACACCTACTACACACCTACTCCTACACACCTACACACCTACTCCTACACACCTACTCCTACACACCTACTCCTACACACCTACTCCTACACACCTACTCCTACACACCTACTCCTACACACCTACTCCTACACACCTACTCCTACACACCTACTACACACCTACTCCTACACACCTACTCCTACACACCTACTCCTACACACCTACTCCTACACACCTACTCCTACACACCTACTTATTCATGGTTTTTACTTTATTTGTACTATTTTCTACATTGTAGAATAATAGTGAAGATGTCATTTACAAAATAGCCTCCAACACTCTACTCTGCAAACTGGATGCAGTCTATCACAGTGCCATCCGTTTTGTCACCAAAGCCCCATATACCACCCACCACTGCGATCTGTACGCTCTCGTTGGTTCGCCCTCGCTTAATACTCGTCACCAAACCCACTGGCTCCCGGTCATCTACAAGACCCTGCTAGGTAAAGTCCCCCCTTATCTCAGCTCGCTGGTCACCATAGCAGAACCCACCTGTAGCACGCGCTCCAACAGGTATATCTCACTGGTCACCCCCAAAACCAATTCTTCCTTTGGCCGCCTCTCCTTCCAGTTCTCTGCTTCCAATGAGTGGAACGAACTACACAAATCTCTGAAGCTGGAGACACATATCTCCCTCACTAGCTTTAAGCACCAGCTGTCAGAGCAGCTCACAGATTACTGCACCTGTACATAGCCCATCTATAATTTAGCCCAAACAACTACCTCTCCCCCTACTGTATTTATTTATTTTGCTCCTTTGCACCCCATTATTTATATCTCTACTTTGCACATTCTTCCACTGCAAATCTACCATTCCAGTGTTTTACTTGCTATATTGTATTTACTTTGCCATAGTATAGTTGTTATATACAGTATACAGTATAGTTGTGTATATGTTTATATATATATGTATATTTGGGGTTCTGGGTAAAACTACTTTACACAAGCTCATGAGGCATTCATAAACTATATCTTCAAGAATATATAATCCATTTAAAAGTCCAAACATGGGATTGTACTAATCCCAGATTGCCCCTAGATCATCAAAGCAAACTGTTCTCAGATTATAATACACACCCCAGTGAGGGACAATCAGTGAAGCCTGAGTGAGGATCCCCATAGATCAACTCTTTTAGAGGTTTTTAACATATGTTATGTTGTTATTTCAAACACACGCTTAACTCTTCTGGCTAATTTCCTAGCATACTAATTGCATAGCATACTAATTTCCTAGCATAATAATTTCCTAGCATACTAATTGCCTAGCATACTAATTTCCTAGCATACTAATTTCCTAGCATACTAATTGCCTAGCATACTAATTGCCTAGCATACTAATTTCCTAGCATACTAATTTCCTAGCATACTAATTTCCTAGAACAAATTCAAGAAAGCGTACAGTATAATATAGAGCAACGATTGAACTCTGTCTTGGTTTTCCAAAAACTAGAAACTGGAAACACCACGTCTCTTCCCCTCTGTGTCTGTATAGACATGTTTAACTGATAGATAGATACACACACACACATTAACACACAGACATTAACACACACTCTACACAATCCCACACATTGTTAAACTAGATGTCTCCGTTGGGTAATGGAGATCAATCTAATCATCCTTACGTAAATGCTGTTGTTCTGTCTCTGTCTCTGTCTCTGTCTCTGTCTCTCTCTCTCTGTCTCTCTCTCTCTCTCTCTCTCTCTCTCTCTCTCTCTCTCTCTCTCTCTCTCTCTCTCTCTCTCTCTCTCTCTCTCTCTCTCTCTCTCAATTCAATTCAATTCAAGGGGCTTTATTGGCATGGGAAACATGTGTTAACATTGCCAAAGCAAGTGAGGTAGATTCTCTCTCTCTCTCTCTCTCTCTCTCTCTCTCTCTCTCTCTCTCTCTCTCTCTCTCTCTCTCTCTCTATCTCTCTCTACCTCTCTCTCTCTCTCTCTCTCTCTCTCTCAATTCAATTTTAATTAAATTCAATTGACTTTGACAAAATACAAATCAAATATATATGTATATATATACAAAATATATATATATTTATATATAAATAAATGGTGGGACCAACAGCAATAATAATAGTAGTAGTGGACATGTAGTGTAGTGGACACATTACCATTAACAACAACTACAACAACAATATTAATCAGAACAAGAACAGCCTGTCCTCTCTGGGCAGCCAGGTTTGTCTGTGACGACCGGTCTCTATTGCCAGACTGTGCTCACTGAGTCTGTACCTAGTCAATGTTTTCCTCAGTTTTCTATCAGTCACAGTGGTCAGATAGTCTGCCACCATGTACTGTCTGTTTAGAGCCAAATAGCATTGAAGTTTACTTTGATTTTTTGTGGTGTCTTTCCAATAGGTGATATATTTTTCTTTTTGTTTTGTGATGATTTGGTTGGGCCAGATTTTCTGAGGGCTGTCCCGAGGCTCAATGGGGTTGGTTTGGGTTGGTGAACTGAGCCTCAGAACCAGCTGGCTGAGGGGACTCTTCTCTGGTTTCATCTCTTGACATTGTAGAGCTGTGTGATGGAATGTTTTGGGGTCACTTGTTTTTAGATGGTTGTAAAATTTGATGGCTCTTTTTTCTATTTTTATGAGGAGGGGGTATTGGCCCAATTCTGCCCTACATGAGTTATTTGGAGTTTTTCTTTGTACTTGCAATATGGTCTTGCAAAACTCTGCATGCAATATTTCAATTGGATGTTTGTCCCATTTAGTAAATTCATTATTAGAGAGTGGACCCCATACTTCACTGCCATATAGAGCAATTGGTTCTATAACTGATTGAAAATTTTTGAGCCAGATTGTAATTGTAATTTCGACTTTGATGTTTAATGGCATAGAATGCTCTTCTTGCTTTGTCTCTCAGCTCATTCACAGCCATGTGAAAGCTACCTGTGTTGCTGATATTTAGTCCTAGATATGTGTAGTTTTTGGTGTGTTCTAATAGAACTGTGTCCAAATAGAATTTATATTTGTCATCCTTATTTCCGGACCTTTTTTTGGAATATCATTATATATATTTTTTTTTTAGGTTAACGGTCAGAGCCCAAGTCTGACAGAACCTGTGAAGACGATCTAGGTGCTGCTGTAACCCCTCTTTAGTGGGAGACAGCAGCACCAGGTCATCTGCGTACAGCAGACACTTGATTTCAGTGTTGTGTAGGGTGATACCAGGTGCTGCCGATTCTTCTAATGTTTTTGCCAATTCATTAATGTAGATGTTAAATAATGTTGGACTTATTGGGCAGCCCTGTTTCACTCCACGCCCCTGAGAGAAGAAGTCTGTTTGCTTGTTGCCAATTTTAACCACACTATTAGTTTATAAAAAATACCTTTGTGCCAAATTGAATCAAATGCTTTCTTGAAATCTACAAAACACGAGTAGATTTTGCCTTTGTTTTGGTTAACTTGTTTATCAATTAGAGTGTGGAGGGTGTAAATGTGGTCTGTTGTACGATCATTTTTTAGAAATCCAATCTGGCTTCTGCTCAGGACGTTGTGTTCGTCAAGGGAATGATGTAGTCTGCTATTTATAATACCGCAGAGATTTTTCCCCAAGTTGCTGTTAACGCAAATTCCTCTGTAATTATTTGGGTCAAATTTGTCTCCATTTTTATAGATTGTGTGTGATCAATCCTTGGTTCCAAATATCGGGGAAAATACCTGCAGTGAGGATAATGTTGAGGAGTTTGTGTCACGTTCTGACCAGAGTTCTTGTGTGTTTTACTTGTTTTAGTGTTGGTCAGGACGTGAGCTGGGTGGGCATTCTATGTTGTGTGTCTAGTTTGTCTGTTTCTATGTTTGGCCTAATATGGTTCTCAATCAGAGGCAGGTGTTTTGTGTTGTCTCTGATTGGGAATCATATTTAGGTGGCTTGTTTTGGTTTGGGGTTTGTGGGTGGTTGTCTTCTGTCTTTGTGATAGGACTGTCTCGGTTTTCACGTTTGTTATTTTGTATAGTGTTCACGTTATCGTCTCTTGTTTATTAAACATGTTGAACACTAGCCGCGCTGCATTTTGGTCCTCTCCTTCATCAACGGAAGAAAACCGTTACAGTTTGAGCCAATATAGCCAATTTGAATTTGTGGTCTGCATATTTGATCATTTCATTTAAAATACCATCAGCACCACAGGCCTTTTTGGGTTGGAGATTGCATAGTTTTTCCAATAATTCTTCTTCTGTAATTGGGGTATCCACAGGATTCTGATAGTCTTTGACTGCTAAATCAAGGATTTGTAATTTTTCTTGTATGTCTTTTTGTTCTGGGCTCTCTCTCTCTCTCTCTCTCTCTCTCTCTCTCTACCTTTACTTCTCTCTCTCTCTCTCTCTCTCTCTCTCTCTCTCTCTCTCTCTCTCTCTCTCTCTCCGTCTCTCTCTCTCTCTCTCTCTCTCTCTGAGAGCCCTCCAGAATGTCCATGTAATTTCTCCTGCTGTTGTGGCACACTGACTTTGGTTAGAAATGCACTCTTCTAGGAACGCCCTTTCATATGACCCCTGGTTGACTCCTTTTACTGTGAGAGAGAGAGAGAGAGAGAGAGAGAGAGAGAGAGAACCAGTCATTTTCCTGTATGAACCTACGAAACTACGAGTCCTTTCCTATAAAGGAATGTGTGTGTGCGCACACACGTATTGAATTAGCCAATTATCAACCAGGGTGGTCCTGTATTGGCCAATCGTCACAGGGGAACTGCGGAGGTTCTTAGAACACTTGAGTGGAACTCCTGGAACACAATAGAATGTTCCTTTTTTCTATTTTATACACCACATTCTTTTTGAGGAGGCCTACTGTCAGTTAATTAACGTTGGCACGGCAACCATGTCCAACTTATAACACTTCTTTGTTTTTGAAAAACACCACCAAGAAAAAGGAGACATAATGTCCTTGAGACTGTAGACGACAGCAGCAGAACGAGGAAGATGAGGAAGTCCTCGAAAAAGGAGGAAAAAATGAACTATTCTGGCAATGTAAAATGACCAATACGAAGTCTTTACGATGGCTGTATCTCCTCTCCTCTCTCCCCCCTCACAGGTTCTAAAATCCCTCCCCCGTATCGAGGGCCGTCCCGGCGCCACCCTTCCCCCCCTGGACTTCGATGCCCTGGAAGCCGGGCTTCGTTTGCAGCACGGTGATGACATCACAGAGGAGGATGTGATGTCAGCGGCCATGTATCCCAAGGTATTTTATATTTATATTTATATTACACACACACACGGCATCCCTAACCGCGTCCTCAGACAGCATCCCCAACCGCGTCCTCAGACAGCATCCCTAACCACGTCCTCAGACAGCATCCCTAACCGCGTCCTCAGACAGCATCCCTAACCGCGTCCTCAGACAGCATCCCTAACCACGTCCTCAGACGGCATCCCTAACCACGTCCTCAGACGGCATCCCTAACCACGTCCTCAGACAGCGTCCCTAACCACGTCCTCAGACAGCATCCCTAACCACGTCCTCAGACGGCATCCCTAACCACGTCCTCAGACGGCATCCCTAACCACGTCCTCAGACAGCATCCCTAACCACGTCCTCAGACAGCATCCCTAACCACGTCCTCAGACAGCATCCCTAACCACGTCCTCAGACAGCATCCCTAACCACGTCCTCAGACGGCATCCCTAACCACGTCCTCAGACGGCATCCCTAGCCACGTCCTCAGGCGGCGTCCCTAACCACGTCCTCAGACGGCATCCCTAACCACGTCCTCAGACAGCATCCCTAACCACGTCCTCAGACAGCATCCCTAACCACGTCTTCAGACAGCGTCCCTAACCACGTCCTCAGACAGCGTCCCTAACCACGTCCTCAGACAGCGTCCCTAACCACGTCCTCAGACAGCATCCCTAACCACGTCCTCAGACAGCATCCCTAACCACATCCTCAGACAGTATCCCTAACCACGTCCTCAGACAGCATCCCTAACCACGTCCTCAGACAGCATCCCTAACCACGTCCTCGGACAGCATCCCTAACCACGTCCTCAGACAGCGTCCCTAACCACGTCCTCAGACAGCGTCCCTAACCACGTCCTCAGACAGCATCCCTAACCACGGCATCCCTAACCACGTCCTCAGACAGCATCCCTAACCACGTCCTCAGACAGCATCCCTAACCACGTCATCAGACAGCATCCATAACCACGTCCTCAGACAGCATCCCTAACCACGGCATCCCTAACCACGTCATCAGACAGCATCCATAACCACGTCCTCAGACAGCATCCCTAACCACGGCATCCCTAACCACGTCCTCGGACAGCATCCCTAACCACGTCCTCAGACAGCATCCCTAACCACGTCCTCGGACAGCATCCCTAACCACGTCCTCAGACAGCGTCCCTAACCACGTCCTCAGACAGCATCCCTAACCACGTCCTCAGACAGCATCCCTAACCACGGCATCCCTAACCACGTCCTCAGACAGCATCCCTAACCACGTCCTCAGACGGCATCCCTAACCACGTCCCCAGACAGCATCCCTAACCCCGTCCTCAGACAGCATCCCTAACCACGTCCTCGGACAGCATCCCTAACCACGTCCTCAGACAGCATCCCTAACCACGGCATCCCTAACCCCGTCCTCAGACAGCATCCCTAACCACGTCCTCAGACAGCATCCCTAACCACGGCATCCCTAACCACGTCCTCAGACAGCGTCCCTAACCCCGTCCTCAGACAGCGTCCCTAACCGCGTCCTCAGACAGCATCCCTAACCACGTCCTCAGACGGCATCCCTAGCCACGTCCTCAGACGGCATCCCTAACCACGTCCTCAGACAGCATCCCTAACCACGTCCTCAGACAGCATCCCTAGCCACGTCCTCAGACGGCATCCCTAACCACGTCCTCAGACAGCATCCCTAACCACGTCCTCAGACAGCATCCCTAACCACGGCATCCCTAACCACGTCCTCAGACGGCATCCCTAACCACGTCCTCAGACAGCATCCCTAACCACGGCATCCCTAACCACGTCATCAGACAGCATCCCTAGCCACGTCCTCAGACGGCATCCCTAACCACGTCCTCAGACAGCGTCCCTAACCACGTCCTCAGACAGCATCCCTAACCACGTCCTCAGACAGCATCCCTAACCACGTCCTCAGACAGCATCCCTAACCACGTCCTCAGACAGCGTCCCTAACCACGTCCTCAGACAGCATCCCTAACCACGTCCTCAGACAGCGTCCCTAACCGCGTCCTCAGACAGCATCCCTAACCACGTCCTCAGACAGCATCCCTAGCCACGTCCTCAGACGGCATCCCTAGCCGCGTCCTCAGACGGCATCCCTAGCCGCGTCCTCAGACAGCGTCCCTAACCCCGTCCTCAGACAGCGTCCATAACGGCGTCCTCAGACAGCATCCCTAACCACGGCATCCCTAACCACGTCCTCAGACGGCATCCCTAACCACGTCCTCAGACAGCATCCCTAACCACGGCATCAGACAGCATCCCTAACCACGTCATCAGACAGCATCCCTAGCCACGTCCTCAGACGGCATCCCTAACCACGTCCTCAGACAGCGTCCCTAACCACGTCCTCAGACAGCATCCCTAACCACGTCCTCAGACAGCGTCCCTAACCACGTCCTCAGACAGCATCCCTAACCACGTCCTCAGACAGCGTCCCTAACCACGTCCTCAGACAGCGTCCCTAACCGCGTCCTCAGACAGCATCCCTAACCACGTCCTCAGACAGCATCCCTAGCCACGTCCTCAGACGGCATCCCTAGCCGCGTCCTCAGAGCATGCGCGGACCAGCTGGCTGGTGTGTTTACGGACATATTCAATCAATCCCTATCCCAGTTTGCTGTTCCTACATGCTTCAAGAGGGCCACAATTGTTCCAGAGAAAGCTAAGGTAACTGAGCTAAACGACTACCGCCCCGTAGCACTCACTTCCGTCATCATGAAGTGCTTTGAGAGACTAGTCAAGGACCATATCACCTCCACCCTACCTGACACCCTAGACCCACTCCAATTTGCTTACCGACCCAATAGGTCCACAGACGACGCAATCGCCACCACACTGCACACTGCCCTAACCCATCTGGACAAGAGGAATACCTATGTGAGAACGCTGTTCATTGACTACAGCTCAGTATTTAACACCATAGTACCCTCCAAGCTCATCATCAAGCTGGAGACCCTGGGTCTCAACCCCTCCCTGTGCAACTGGGTCCTGGACTTTTTGACGGGCCGCCCCCCAGGTTTTGAAGGTAGGAAACAACATCTCCACCCCGCTGATCCTCAACACTGGGGCCCCAAAAGAGTGCGTTCTCAGCCCTTTCCTGTATTCCCTGTTCACCCATGACTGCGTGGCCATGCACGCCTCCAACTTGATCATCAAGTTTGCAGACGACACAACAGTGGTAGGCTTGATTACCAACAACGACGAGACGGCCTACAGGGAGGCGGTGAGGGGCCCTCGGAGTGTGGTGTCAGGAAAATAACCTCACACTCAACGTCAACAAAACAAAGGAGATGATTGTGGACTTCAGGAAACAGCAGAGGGAGCAGCCCCCTATCCACATCGACGGGACAGCAGTGGAGAAGGTGGAAAGTTTCAAGTTCCTCGCCGTACACATCACAGACAAACTGAAATGGTCCACCCACACAGACAGTGTGGTGAAGAAGGCTCAACAGCACCTCTTCAACCTCAGTAGGCTGAAGAAATGTGGCTTGTTAACGAAAACACTCACAAACTTTTACAGATGCACAATCGAGAGCATCCTGTCGGGCTGTATCACCGCCTGGTACGGCAACTGCTCCGCCCACAACCGTAAGGCTCTCCAGAGGGTAGTGAGGTCTGCACAACGCATCACCGGGGGCAAACTACCTGCCCTCCAGGACACCTACAGCACCCAATGTCACAGGAAGGCCAAAAAGATCATCAAGGACAACAACCACCCGAGCCACTGCCTGTTCACCCCGCTATCATCCAGAAGGCGAGGTCAGTACAGGTGCATCAAAGCTGGGACCGAGAGACTTAAAAACAGCTTCTATCTCAAGGCCATCCGACTGTTAAACAGCCATCACTAACATAGTGGCTGCTGCCAACATACTGACTCAATCTCTAGCCACTTTAATAATTAAAAATTGGATGTAATAAATGTTTCACTAGCCACTTTAAACGATGCCACTTTATATGATGTTTACATACCCTACATTACTCATCTCATATGTATATACTGTACTCTATACCATCTACTGCATCTTGCCTATGCCGTTGCTCATTCATATATGTATATGTACATATTCTTATTCATTCCTTTACATTTGTGTGTATTAGGTAGTTGTTGGGGAATTGTTAGATTACTTGTTAGATATTACTGCATGGTCGGAACTAGAAGCACAAGCATTTCGCTACACTCGCATTAACATCTGCTAACCATGTGTATGTGACCAATACAATTTGATTTGATTAGACACACACACACACTGTTGATTTGTTGAATCAGGTACGGATGATAGTGAGAATAGATGCTCATGTTATCCTATGTCTTTCTTCCTCTACCTTTCTCTCTGTGTCCTCTCTCTGTGTCCTCTCTCTGTGTCCTCTCCCTGTGTCCTCTCCCTGTGTCCTCTCCCTGTGTCCTCTCCCTGTGTCATCTCCCTTTCTCTCTGTCCTCTCTCTGTGTACTCTCTCTGTGTCCTCTCTCTGTGTCCTCTCTCTGTGTCCTCTCTCTGTGTCCTCTCCCTGTGTCCTCTACCTTTATCTCTGTCCTCTCTCTGTGTCCTCTCTCTGTGTCTTTTCCCTGTGTCATCTCCCTTTCTCTCTGTCCTCTCTCTCTGTCCTCTCTCTGTGTCCTCTCTCTGTGTCCTCTCTCTGTGTCCTCTCTCTGTGTCCTCTCCCTGTGTCATCTCCCTTTCTCTCTGTCCTCTCTCTCTGTCCTCTCTCTGTGTCCTCTCTCTGTGTCCTCTCTCTGTGTCCTCTCCCTGTGTCATCTCCCTGTGTCCTCTACCTTTATCTCTGTCCTCTCTCTGTGTCCTCTATCTGTGTCTTCTCCCTGTGTCATCTCCCTTTCTCTCTGTCCTCTCTCTCTGTCCTCTGTGTCTTCTCCCTGTGTCATCTCCCTTTCTCTCTGTCCTCTCTCTGTGTCTTCTCCCTGTGTCATCTCCCTTTCTCTCTGTCCTCTCTCTCTGTCCTCTCTCTGTGTCTTCTCCCTGTGTCATCTCCCTTTCTCTCTGTCCTCTCTCTGTCCTCTCTCTATGTCCTCTCCCTTTCTCTCTGTCCTCTCCCTTTCTCTCTGTCCTCTCTCTTTCTCTCTGTTCTCTCTCTCTGTCCTCTCTCTGTCCTCTCTCTGTGTCCTCTCCCCTTCTCTCTGTCCTCTCCCCTTCTCTCTTCTTTCTCTCTGTCCTTCTCTCTTTTTTCTCTCTGTCCTTCTCTCTTTTCTCTCTGTCCCCTCTCTGTCTTCTCCCTTTCTCTCTGTCCTTCTCTCTTCTCTTTCTCTCTTCTCTTTCTCTCTGTCCCCCCATATTTTTTCTCTCTGTCCTCTGTGATTCTCGCATCTCTTTCTCTCTGTCCTTTCCCTTTCTCTCTCACGCTCTTTCTCTTTATCTCTGTCCTTCTCTCTCTCTCGCTCTCTCTCAGGTGTTCGAGGAGTACAAGGAGTTCACAGGGAGCTTCGGTCCCGTCGACTGCCTCAGCACACGACTCTTCCTGGACGGGCCCAAGATAGCAGAGGAGTTTCAGGTTGGTGGTAATATCTTGGTTTCTTTTTAAGCATCTTTGGTATAGTTCTATTTTTGTTTCAGCTGAGCAGTTTGAGGTGTATTGTAGTGTATAATAATGTGAATTAATAATTCACATTTATCCTGAGAGTCCCAGGAAATACCACAAAAATCAGAAGCACCCATTTAAGGTGTTTAATTTAAAACCAAGATATGGTTTTAATGCCCGAGACGGCTTGGCTGCCCCACTATGGAAAGACTTCAGATTAAACTGATATTTAGTGAGTATAGAGTAACTATCTTTGATCGGCAGTTACATTGTTGTCAATTGCGGAACAGGCTTTTCATAAATTCAGAGCGTTATTACAGTGGGGGGAAAAAGTATTTAGTCAGCCACCAATTGTTTAAGTTCTCCCACTTAAAAAGATGAGAGAGGCCTGTAATTTTCATCGTAGGTACACTTCAACTATGACAGACAAAATGAGGGAAAAAATCCAGAAAATCACATTGTAGGATTGTTTATGAATTTATTTGCAAATTATGGTTTTTGCCCCACTGTATGTTCCTCAATTAATTCAGCGCATTTCAGACGTAAGGCTATCTCGACACAGAGCGTGTTCAGGACCCACAGAGCGTGTTCAGGACCCACGGAGCGTGTCCAGGACCCACGGAGCGTGTCCAGGACCCACGGAGCGTGTTCAGGACCCACGGAGCGTGTTCAGGACCCACGGAGCGTGTTCAGGACCCACGGAGCGTGTCCAGGACCCACGGAGCGTGTCCAGGACCCACGGAGCGTGTCCAGGACCCACGGAGCGTGTTCAGGACCCACGGAGCGTGTCCAGGACCCACGGAGCGTGTTCAGGACCCACGGAGCGTGTCCAGGACCCACGGAGCGTGTCCAGGACCCACGGAGCGTGTCCAGGACCCACGGAGCGTGTTCAGGACCCACGGAGCGTGTTCAGGACCCACGGAGCGTGTTCAGGACCCACGGAGCGTGTCCAGGACCCACGGAGCGTGTTCAGGACCCACGGAGCGTGTCCAGGACCCACGGAGCGTGTCCAGGACCCACGGAGCGTGTTCAGGACCCACGGAGCGTGTTCAGGACCCACGGAGCGTGTTCAGGACCCACGGAGCGTGTTCAGGACCCACGGAGCGTGTTCAGGACCCACGGAGCGCAGCCGGAGTATAGACTATTAGCCTCTTTGTAACAGCAGTCAAACAAAAGTCAAGTGACCAAAGTTGTTAAGCTTGCTAGATAATATCCTTCAATAAATTACAAGATATCTCCTATATTTGTCACCATCTAGTTGATGATTCTACAGACAGCAGATCAGCTTATGAATAAACGGGGAGATGAAGCGAGGAAATAGTTTAAATATCAACGTATCTTAACGTGGAACCATGGAAAAAAAATATCCATATCTCCTCTCATACTGTTTGTTGATCACACATTCTCTACCGAAGCTCTCATATGAGCAGCAATAGGGGACAGCGCAGAGAAGCGAGGGGGGGAGGGAGGGCGGGGGGGTGTTATAGCTGTATTTTGACAAGCGTAAGCGAGAGACGTGCTTTGATAATGCCACCTATGAAATACAGAATAAAGTAAAGCATTTTCATGTGAGACAGGAGTCAGGATTGTTTTGGGGGGGTTTCAGTGGAACAGGACAATAACAAAGACTTTTCCCTCGTGTCTCTATGAATTGTTAACCGACTTCCTGTCTGTGTCAGAAAACGTAGTGAATTATGCATAGGACTGTCAACAGTGGTGGCTACCAAAAAGGCACACGTTATTATACAGGCTATAAAGTCTGGGGGCTTATTAAAACGGTGTTTAGTTAGCGTTCGGGTCACGTGTGCTTTTGAATTCAATGGCGACTTTAGAGGGTGAAGTGCAGACTGTCAGCTTTAATTTGAGGGTGTTTTCATACATATCGGATGAACCGTTTAGAAATTATAGAAGCTTTTGTACATAGTCCCCCCCCCCCCCATTTTTTGGGCATCAAAAAACATTGGACAGTTTAACATGATGAAGAATAAAGTAATCATTGTTAATATTTGGTCACAATGACTCCATTACATAGAATGACTGCTTGAAGTCTGCGAAGCATCGACATCACCAGACGCTGGGTATCTTCCCTGGTGATGCTCTGCCAGGCCTGTAACATCACCAGACGCTGGGTATCTTCCCTGGTGATGCTCTGCCAGGCCTGTAACATCACCAGACGCTGGGTATCTTCCCTGGTGATGCTCTGCCAGGCCTGTAACATCACCAGACGCTGGGTATCTTCCCTGGTGATGCTCTGCCAGGCCTGTAACATCACCAGACGCTGGGTATCTTCCCTGGTGATGCTCTGCCAGGCCTGTAACATCACCAGACGCTGGGTATCTTCCCTGGTGATGCTCTGCCAGGCCTGTAACATCACCAGACGCTGGGTATCTTCCCTGGTGATGCTCTGCCAGGCCTGTACTGCAGCCATCTTCAGTTCCTGCTTGTTTCGGGGACTTATTGCCTTCAGTCTCCTCTTCAGCATGTAAAATGCATGTTCAATTGGATTCAGATCCGGTGATTGACTCGGCCAAGTCAAGGATTTTCCACTTTTTGGCCATCAAAAACCCCTTCGTTGCTCTAGCAGTATGTTTAGGGTCATTGCCTTGTTGCGTGATGAAGTGCCGTCCAATGAATTTGGAGGCATTTGGTTTTATCTGAGGAGATAAAATATGTCTGTATTTCTTCAGAATTCATTGTTCTACTTCTGTCTGCAGTCACATCATCGATGAAGACAAGTGAGCCTGTTCCACTGGCAGCCATACAGGCCCAAGCCATAACACCCCCTCCACCATGTTCCACTGACAGCCATACAGGCCCAAGCCATAACACCCCCTCCACCATGTTCCACTGGCAGCCATACAGGCCCAAGCCATAACACCCCCTCCACCATGTTCCACTGACAGCCATACAGGCCCAAGCCATAACACCCCCTCCACCATGTTTCACTGGCAGCCATACAGGCCCAAGCCATAACACCCCCTCCACCATGTTCCACTGGCAGCCATACAGGCCCAAGCCATAACACCCCCTCCACCATGTTTCACTGGCAGCCATACAGGCCCAAGCCATAACACCCCCTCCACCATGTTCCACTGGCAGCCATACAGGCCCAAGCCATAACACCCCCTCCACCATGTTCCACTGGCAGCCATACAGGCCCAAGCCATAACACCCCCTCCACCATGTTTCACTGGCAGCCATACAGGCCCAAGCCATAACACCCCCTCCACCATGTTCCACTGGCAGCCATACAGGCCCAAGCCATAACACCCCCTCCACCATGTTCCACTGACAGCCATACAGGCCCAAGCCATAACACCCCCTCCACCATGTTTCACTGGCAGCCATACAGGCCCAAGCCATAACACCCCCTCCACCATGTTCCACTGACAGCCATACAGGCCCAAGCCATAACACCCCCTCCACCATGTTCCACTGGCAGCCATACAGGCCCAAGCCATAACACCCCCTCCACCATGTTTCACTGGCAGCCATACAGGCCCAAGCCATAACACCCCCTCCACCATGTTTCACTGGCAGCCATACAGGCCCAAGCCATAACACTCCCTCCACCATGTTCCACTGGCAGCCATACAGGCCCAAGCCATAACACCCCCTCCACCATGTTCCACTGGCAGCCATACAGGCCCAAGCCATAACACCCCCTCCACCATGTTCCACTGGCAGCCATACAGGCCCAAGTCATAACACCCCCTCCACCATGTTCCACTGGCAGCCATACAGGCCCAAGCCATAACACCCCCTCCACCATGTTTCACTGGCAGCCATACAGGCCCAAGCCATAACACCCCCTCCACCATGTTCCACTGGCAGCCATACAGGCCCAAGCCATAACACCCCCTCCACCATGTTCCACTGGCAGCCATACAGGCCCAAGCCATAACACCCCCTCCACCATGTTTCACTGGCAGCCATACAGGCCCAAGCCATAACACCCCCTCCACCATGTTTCACTGGCAGCCCTACAGGCCCAAGCCATAACACCCCCTCCACCATGTTCCACTGGCAGCCATACAGGCCCAAGCCATAACACCCCCTCCACCATGTTCCACTGGCAGCCATACAGGCCCAAGCCATAACACCCCCTCCACCATGTTCCACTGGCAGCCATACAGGCCCAAGCCATAACACCCCCTCCACCATGTTTCACTGGCAGCCATACAGGCCCAAGCCATAACACCCCCTCCACCATGTTTCACTGGCAGCCATACAGGCCCAAGCCATATCACCCCCTCCACCATGTTTCACTGGTAGCCATACAGGCCCAAGCCATAACACCCCCTCCACCATGTTTCACTGGCAGCCATACAGGCCCAAGCCATAACACCCCCTCCACCATGTTCCACTGGCAGCCATACAGGCCCAAGCCATAACAACCCCTCCACCATGTTCCACTGGCAGCCATACAGGCCCAAGCCATAACACCCCCTCCACCATGTTCCACTGGCAGCCATACAGGCCCAAGCCATAACACCCCCTCCACCATGTTCCACTGGCAGCCATACAGGCCAAAGCCATAACACCCCCTCCACCATGTTCCACTGGCAGCCATACAGGCCCAAGCCATAACACCCCCTCCACCATGTTCCACTGGCAGCCATACAGGCCCAAGCCATAACACCCCCTCCACCATGTTTCACTGGCAGCCATACAGGCCCAAGTCATAACACCCCCTCCACCATGTTCCACTGGCAGCCATACAGGCCCAAGTCATAACACCCCCTCCACCATGTTTCACTGGCAGCCATACAGGCCCAAGCCATAACACCCCCTCCACCATGTTTCACTGATGAGGTGTTATGCCTTTGGATTATGGGCATGTCTTTTTCTCCTCCACACTTTCCTCTTTCCATCACTCCCGTACATGTTCATCTTTGTCTCATCTGTCCAAAATACTTTTTTCCAGACCTCTTGGTGCTCTTTTAGCAAACTGTAATCTGGCCTTTCTGTTCTTCAGGCTTGTCAGTGGTTTGCATCTTGTAGTGTACCCTCTGTCGTCCTGCTGGTGTAGTCTTCTACGTATGGTAGACTTTGACACATCTACACCTGCATCCAGGAGAGTGTTTTTGATCTGTTGGACTGTTGTCAGGGGGGGGTTTCTTCACCATAGAGAGTATTCTCCCGTCATCCACTACAGTGGTCTTCCTCAGTCTACCGGGTCTTTTGACATAATTGAGTTCACCGGTTGTTTTTTGTCTTGTTAATGACGAACCAAACTGTTGACATGGGCATGCCCAGGGTTTTTGTAATGTTCCCGATTTGATTGATTTTCATTTCTGAGCCTTATGGCGGCCAGCTTCATTTGCATCGACACTGCCGTCTTCCTCATGTTGTCACACCCCAACAACAACCTCCAAAGGCAACAGCAAAGTCTAGAATCAATACTATTCATCAACAGCTCTCCTGCATTCACTAACGACACAAATTAATACACCTGCCTAACGACACACATCTGTGAAGCCAATTCAACGAATACTTGTAGTACCTTAAAATGGGGGGGGGGGGGGGACCATGTACAAAAGGTGCTGCCATTTCTAAACGGTTCATCCGATATGTATGAAAACACCCTCAAATTAAAGCTGACAGTCTGCACTTCACCCTCATTGTCATTGTATCCTTTCAAACTCAAAGTGCTAGAGTGCAGAACCAAAATAACAAAGAAATGGTCACTGTCCAAGGAATTATGGTGCTCACTGTATCTACAGGAGAGATGGCTTAACAGTATGACAGCCATGTTGCCTATAGCAACATACCACTAGCTACAGGGGAAATGGATTAACAGTATGGCAGCCATGTTGCCTATAGCAACATACCACTAGCTACAGGGGAGATGGAATAACAGTATGACAGCCATGTTGCCTATAGCAACATACCACTAGCTACAAGGGAGATGGAATAACAGTATGACAGCCATGTTGCCTATAGCAACATACCACTAGCTACAAGGGAGATGGAATAACAGTATGACAGCCATGTTGCCTATAGCAACATACCACTAGCTACAGGGGAGATGGAATAACAGTATGACAGCCATGTTGCCTATAGCAACATACCACTAGCTACAGGGGAGATGGAATAACAGTACGACAGCCATGTTGCCTATAGCAACATACCACTAGCTACAGGGGAGATGGATTAACAGTACGACAGCCATGTTGCCTATAGCAACATACCACTAGCTACAGGGGAGATGGATTAACAGTACGACAGCCATGTTGCCTATAGCAACATACCACTAGCTACAAGGGAGATGGAATAACAGTATGACAGCCATGTTGCCTATAGCAACATACCACTAGCTACAGGGGAGATGGAATAACAGTATGACAGCCATGTTGCCTATAGCAACATACCACTAGCTACATGGGAGATGGATTAACAGTACGACAGCCATGTTGCCTATAGCAACATACCACTAGCTACAAGGGAGATGGAATAACAGTATGACAGCCATGTTGCCTATAGCAACATACCACTAGCTACAGGGGAGATGGAATAACAGTATGACAGCCATGTTGCCTATAGTAACATACCACTAGCTACAGGGGAGATGGAATAACAGTACGACAGCCATGTTGCCTATAGCAACATACCACTAGCTACAGGGGAGATGGATTAACAGTACGACAGCCATGTTGCCTATAGCAACATACCACTAGCTACAGGGAAGATGGATTAACAGTATGACAGCCATGTTGCCTATAGCAACATACCACTAGCTACAGGGGAGATGGAATAACAGTATGACAGCCATGTTGCCTATAGCAACATACCACTAGCTACAGGGGAGATGGATTAACAGTACGACAGCCATGTTGCCTATAGCAACATACCACTAGCTACAAGGGAGATGGAATAACAGTATGACAGCCATGTTGCCTATAGCAACATACCACTAGCTACAGGGGAGATGGAATAACAGTATGACAGCCATGTTGCCTATAGTAACATACCACTAGCTACAGGGGAGATGGAATAACAGTACGACAGCCATGTTGCCTATAGCAACATACCACTAGCTACAGGGGAGATGGATTAACAGTACGACAGCCATGTTGCCTATAGCAACATACCACTAGCTACAGGGAAGATGGATTAACAGTATGACAGCCATGTTGCCTATAGCAACATACCACTAGCTACAGGGGAGATGGAATAACAGTACGACAGCCATGTTGCCTATAGCAACATACCACTAGCTACAGGGGAGATGGAATAACAGTACGACAGCCATGTTGCCTATAGCAACATACCACTAGCTACAGGGGAGATGGAATAACAGTATGACAGCCATGTTGCCTATAGTAACATACCACTAGCTACAGGGGAGATGGAATAACAGTACGACAGCCATGTTGCCTATAGTAACGTACCACTAGCTACAGGGGAGATGGAATAACAGTATGACAGCCATGTTGCCTATAGCAACATACCACTAGCTACAGGGGAGATGGAATAACAGTATGACAGCCATGTTGCCTATAGTAACATACCACTAGCTACAGGGGAGATGGAATAACAGTATGACAGCCATGTTGCCTATAGCAACATACCACTAGCTACAGGGGAGATGGAATAACAGTATGACAGCCATGTTGCCTATAGCAACATACCACTAGCTACAGGGAAGATGGATTAACAGTATGACAGCCATGTTGCCTATAGCAACATACCACTAGCTACAGGGAAGATGGATTAACAGTATGACAGCCATGTTGCCTATAGCAACATACCACTAGCTACAGGGGAGATGGAATAACAGTATGACAGCCATGTTGCCTATAGCAACATACCACTAGCTACAGGGGAGATGGAATAACAGTATGACAGCCATGTTGCCTATAGCAACATACCACTAGCTACAGGGGAGATGGAATAACAGTATGACAGCCATGTTGCCTATAGCAACATACCACTAGCTACAGGGAAGATGGATTAACAGTATGACAGCCATGTTGCCTATAGCAACATACCACTAGCTACAGGGGAGATGGAATAACAGTATGACAGCCATGTTGCCTATAGCAACATACCACTAGCTACAGGGGAGATGGAATAACAGTATGACAGCCATGTTGCCTATAGCAACATTCCACTAGCTACAGGGGAGATGGAATAACAGTATGACAGCCATGTTGCCTATAGCAACATACCACTAGCTTCAGGGGAGATGGATTAACAGTATGACAGCCATGTTGCCTATAGCAACATACCACTAGCTACAGGGGAGATGGATTAACAGTATGACAGCCATGTTGCCTATAGCAACATACCACTAGCTTCAGGGGAGATGGAATAACAGTATGACAGCCATGTTGCCTATAGCAACGTACCACTAGCTACAGGGGAGATGGAATAACAGTACGACAGCCATGTTGCCTATAGCAACATACCACTAGCTACAGGGGAGATGGAATAACAGTATGACAGCCATATTGCCTATAACAACATACCACGAGGTACAGAGAGAGAGTATAACAAACACTGAGGTACAGAGAGAGAGTATAACAAACACTGAGGTACAGAGAGAGAGTATAACAATACTGAGGTACAGAGAGAGAGTATAGCAACACTGAGGTACAGAGAGAGAGTATAGCAACACTGAGGTACAGAGAGAGTATAACAACACTGAGGTACAGAGAGAGAGAGTATAACAACACTGAGGTACAGAGAGAGTATAGCAACACTGAGGTACAGAGAGAGAGAATAACAACACTGAGGTACAGAGAGAGAGTATAACAACACTGAGGTACAGAGAGAGAGTGTAGCAACACTGAGGTACAGAGAGAGAGTATAGCAACACTGAGGTACAGAGAGAGAGTATAACAACACTGAGGTACAGAGAGAGTATAGCAACACTGAGGTACAGAGAGAGAGTATAGCAACACTGAGGTACAGAGAGAGAGTATAACAACACTGAGGTACAGAGAGAGTATAGCAACACTGAGGTACAGAGAGAGAGTATAACAACACTGAGGTACAGAGAGAGAGTGTAGCAACACTGAGGTACAGAGAGAGAGTATAGCAACACTGAGGTACAGAGAGAGAGTATAACAACACTGAGGTACAGAGAGAGAGTATAACAACACTGAGGTACAGAGAGAGAGTATAACAACACTGAGGTACAGAGAGAGTATAACAACACTGAGGTACAGAGAGAGAGAATAGCAACACTGAGGTACAGAGAGAGAGTATAGCAACACTGAGGTACAGAGAGAGAGTATAACAACACTGAGGTACAGAGAGAGAGTATAGCAACACTGAGGTACAGAGAGAGAGTATAGCAACACTGAGGTACAGAGAGAGAGTATAACAACACTGAGGTACAGAGAGAGAGTATAACAACACTGAGGTACAGAGAGAGAGTATAACAACACTGAGGTACAGAGAGAGAGTATAGCAACACTGAGGTACAGAGAGAGAGTATAGCAACACTGAGGTACAGAGAGAGAGTATAACAACACTGAGGTACAGAGAGAGAGTATAACAACACTGAGGTACAGAGAGAGAGTATAACAACACTGAGGTACAGAGAGAGAGTATAACAACACTGAGGTACAGAGAGAGAGTATAACAACACTGAGGTACAGAGAGAGAGTATAACAACACTGAGGTATAGAGAGAGTATAGCAACACTGAGGTACAGAGAGAGAGTATAGCAACACTGAGGTACAGAGAGAGAGTATAGCAACACTGAGGTACAGAGAGAGAGTATAGCAACACTGAGGTACAGAGAGAGAGTATAACAACACTGAGGTACAGAGAGAGAGTATAACAACACTGAGGTACAGAGAGAGTATAGCAACACTGAGGTACAGAGAGAGAGAATAACAACACTGAGGTACAGAGAGAGAGTATAACAACACTGAGGTACAGAGAGAGTATAGCAACACTGAGGTACAGAGAGAGAGTATAACAACACTGAGGTACAGAGAGAGTATAACAACACTGAGGTACAGAGAGAGAGTATAGCAACACTGAGGTACAGAGAGAGAGTATAACAACACTGAGGTACAGAGAGAGAGTATAACAACACTGAGGTACAGAGAGAGTATAACAACACTGAGGTACAGAGAGAGAGTATAGCAACACTGAGGTACAGAGAGAGAGTATAGCAACACTGAGGTACAGAGAGAGAGTATAGCAACACTGAGGTACAGAGAGAGAGTATAACAACACTGAGGTACAGAGAGAGAGTATAGCAACACTGAGGTACAGAGAGAGTATAACAACACTGAGGTACAGAGAGAGAGTATAACAACACTGAGGTACAGAGAGAGAGTATAGCAACACTGAGGTACAGAGAGAGTATAACAACACTGAGGTACAGAGAGAGAGTATAACAACACTGAGGTACAGAGAGAGAGTATAACAACACTGAGGTACAGAGAGAGAGTATAACAACACTGAGGTACAGAGAGAGTATAGCAACACTGAGGTACAGAGAGAGAGTATAGCAACACTGAGGTACAGAGAGAGAGTATAGCAACACTGAGGTACAGAGAGAGAGTATAGCAACACTGAGGTACAGAGAGAGAGTATAACAACACTGAGGTACAGAGAGAGAGTATAACAACACTGAGGTACAGAGAGAGTATAGCAACACTGAGGTACAGAGAGAGAGAATAACAACACTGAGGTACAGAGAGAGAGTATAACAACACTGAGGTACAGAGAGAGTATAGCAACACTGAGGTACAGAGAGAGAGTATAACAACACTGAGGTACAGAGAGAGTATAACAACACTGAGGTACAGAGAGAGAGTATAGCAACACTGAGGTACAGAGAGAGAGTATAACAACACTGAGGTACAGAGAGAGAGTATAACAACACTGAGGTACAGAGAGAGAGTATAACAACACTGAGGTACAGAGAGAGAGTATAGCAACACTGAGGTACAGAGAGAGAGTATAACAACACTGAGGTACAGAGAGAGTATAACAACACTGAGGTACAGAGAGAGAATAACAACACTGAGGTACAGAGAGAGAGTATAGCAACACTGAGGTACAGAGAGAGAGTATAACAACACTGAGGTACAGAGAGAGTATAACAACACTGAGGTACAGAGAGAGAGTATAGCAACACTGAGGTACAGAGAGAGAGTATAGCAACACTGAGGTACAGAGAGAGAGTATAGCAACACTGAGGTACAGAGAGAGAGTATAACAACACTGAGGTACAGAGAGAGAGTATAGCAACACTGAGGTACAGAGAGAGTATAACAACACTGAGGTACAGAGAGAGAGTATAACAACACTGAGGTACAGAGAGAGTATAACAACACTGAGGTACAGAGAGAGAGTATAACAACACTGAGGTACAGAGAGAGAGTATAACAACACTGAGGTACAGAGAGAGAGTATAACAACACTGAGGTACAGAGAGAGAGTATAGCAACACTGAGGTACAGAGAGAGAGTATAACAACACTGAGGTACAGAGAGAGAGAATAGCAACACTGAGGTACAGAGAGAGAGTATAACAACACTGAGGTACAGAGAGAGAGAATAGCAACACTGAGGTACAGAGAGAGAGTATAACAACACTGAGGTACAGAGAGAGAGAATAGCAACACTGAGGTACAGAGAGAGAGTATAACAACACTGAGGTACAGAGAGAGAGAATAGCAACACTGAGGTACAGAGAGAGAGTATAACAACACTGAGGTACAGAGAGAGAGAATAGCAACACTGAGGTACAGAGAGAGAGTATAACAACACTGAGGTACAGAGAGAGAGTATAACAACACTGAGGTACAGAGAGAGAGTATAACAACACTGAGGTACAGAGAGAGTATAACAACACTGAGGTACAGAGAGAGAGTATAGCAACACTGAGGTACAGAGAGAGAGTATAACAACACTGAGGTACAGAGAGAGAGTATAGCAACACTGAGGTACAGAGAGAGAGTATAACAACACTGAGGTACAGAGAGAGTATAACAACACTGAGGTACAGAGAGAGAGTATAGCAACACTGAGGTACAGAGGGAGAGTATAACAACACTGGGGTACAGAGAGAGTATAACAACACTGAGGTACAGAGAGAGTATAACAACACTGAGGTACAGAGAGAGAGTATAGCAACACTGAGGTACAGAGAGAGTATAACAACACTGAGGTACAGAGAGAGAGTATAGCAACACTGAGGTACAGAGAGAGTATAACAACACTGAGGTACAGAGAGAGAGTATAACAACACTGAGGTACAGAGAGAGAGTATAACAACACTGAGGTACAGAGAGAGAGTATAACAACACTGAGGTACAGAGAGAGTATAACAACACTGAGGTACAGAGAGAGAGTATAGCAACACTGAGGTACAGAGAGAGAGAATAGCAACACTGAGGTACAGAGAGAGAGTATAACAACACTGAGGTACAGAGAGAGAGTATAACAACACTGAGGTACAGAGAGAGTATAACAACACTGAGGTACAGAGAGAGAGTATAACAACACTGAGGTACAGAGAGAGAGTATAACAACACTGAGGTACAGAGAGAGAGAATAGCAACACTGAGGTACAGAGAGAGAGTATAACAACACTGAGGTACAGAGAGAGAGTATAACAACACTGAGGTACAGAGAGAGAGTATAACAACACTGAGGTACAGAGAGAGAGTATAACAACACTGAGGTACAGAGAGAGTATAACAACACTGAGGTACAGAGAGAGTATAACAACACTGAGGTACAGAGAGAGAGTATAACAACACTGAGGTACAGAGAGAGAGTATAACAACACTGAGGTACAGAGAGAGAGTATAACAACACTGAGGTACAGAGAGAGTATAACAACACTGAGGTATAGAGAGAGAGTATAACAACACTGAGGTACAGAGAGAGAGTATAACAACACTGAGGTACAGAGAGAGAGTATAACAACACTGAGGTACAGAGAGAGAGTATAACAACACTGAGGTACAGAGAGAGAGTATAACAACACTGAGGTACAGAGAGAGTATAGCAACACTGAGGTACAGAGAGAGAGTATAACAACACTGAGGTACAGAGAGAGAGTATAACAACACTGAGGTACAGAGAGAGAGTATAGCAACACTGAGGTACAGAGAGAGAGTATAACAACACTGAGGTACAGAGAGAGAGTATAACAACACTGAGGTACAGAGAGAGTATAACAACACTGAGGTACAGAGAGAGAGTATAGCAACACTGAGGTACAGAGAGAGAGTATAGCAACACTGAGGTACAGAGAGAGAGTATAACAACACTGAGGTACAGAGAGAGTATAACAACACTGAGGTACAGAGAGAGAGTATAGCAACACTGAGGTACAGAGAGAGAGTATAACAACACTGAGGTACAGAGAGAGAGTATAACAACACTGAGGTACAGAGAGAGAGTATAACAACACTGAGGTACAGAGAGAGAGTATAACAACACTGAGGTACAGAGAGAGAGTATAACAACACTGAGGTACAGAGAGAGTATAACAACACTGAGGTACAGAGAGAGTATAACAACACTGAGGTACAGAGAGAGAGTATAACAACACTGAGGTACAGAGAGAGAGTATAACAACACTGAGGTACAGAGAGAGTATAGCAACACTGAGGTACAGAGAGAGAGTATAGCAACACTGAGGTACAGAGAGAGAGTATAACAACACTGAGGTACAGAGAGAGAGTATAACAACACTGAGGTACAGAGAGAGTATAGCAACACTGAGGTACAGAGAGAGAGTATAGCAACACTGAGGTACAGAGAGAGAGTATAGCAACACTGAGGTACAGAGAGAGAGTATAGCAACACTGAGGTACAGAGAGAGAGTATAGCAACACTGAGGTACAGAGAGAGTATAACAACACTGAGGTACAGAGAGAGAGTATAACAACACTGAGGTACAGAGAGAGTATAACAATACTGAGGTACAGAGAGAGTATAGCAACACTGAGGTACAGAGAGAGAGTATAGCAACACTGAGGTACAGAGAGAGTATAGCAACACTGAGGTACAGAGAGAGAGTATAGCAACACTGAGGTACAGAGAGAGAGTATAGCAACACTGAGGTACAGAGAGAGTATAGCAACACTGAGGTACAGAGAGAGAGTATAGCAACACTGAGGTACAGAGAGAGAGTATAGCAACACTGAGGTACAGAGAGAGAGTATAGCAACACTGAGGTACAGAGAGAGAGTATAGCAACACTGAGGTACAGAGAGAGAGTATAGCAACACTGAGGTACAGAGAGAGTATAGCAACACTGAGGTACAGAGAGAGAGTATAACAATACTGAGGTACAGAGAGAGAGTATAGCAACACTGAGGTACAGAGAGAGAGTATAACAACACTGAGGTACAGAGAGAGTATAACAACACTGAGGTACAGAGAGAGTATAACAACACTGAGGTACAGAGAGAGAGTATAACAACACTGAGGTACAGAGAGAGAGTATAACAACACTGAGGTACAGAGAGAGAGTATAACAATACTGAGGTACAGAGAGAGAGTATAGCAACACTGAGGTACAGAGAGAGAGTATAACAATACTGAGGTACAGAGAGAGAGTATAGCAACACTGAGGTACAGAGAGAGAGTATAACAACACTGAGGTACAGAGAGAGTATAACAACACTGAGGTACAGAGAGAGTATAACAACACTGAGGTACAGAGAGAGAGTATAGCAACACTGAGGTACAGAGAGAGAGTATAGCAACACTGAGGTACAGAGAGAGAGTATAACAACACTGAGGTACAGAGAGAGAGTATAGCAACACTGAGGTACAGAGAGAGTATAACAACACTGAGGTACAGAGAGAGAGTATAGCAACACTGAGGTACAGAGAGAGAGTATAACAACACTGAGGTACAGAGAGAGAGTATAACAACACTGAGGTACAGAGAGAGTATAACAATACTGAGGTACAGAGAGAGTATAGCAACACTGAGGTACAGAGAGAGTATAACAACACTGAGGTACAGAGAGAGTATAACAATTTTGAGGTACAGAGAGAGAGTATAACAACACTGAGGTACAGAGAGAGAGTATAGCAACACTGAGGTACAGAGAGAGAGTATAACAACACTGAGGTACAGAGAGAGAGTATAACAACACTGAGGTACAGAGAGAGAGTATAACAACACTGAGGTACAGAGAGAGTATAACAACACTGAGGTACAGAGAGAGAGTATAGCAACACTGAGGTACAGAGAGAGAGTATAGCAACACTGAGGTACAGAGAGAGTATAACAACACTGAGGTACAGAGAGAGAGTATAGCAACACTGAGGTACAGAGAGAGAGTATAGCAACACTGAGGTACAGAGAGAGTATAACAACACTGAGGTACAGAGAGAGTATAACAACACTGAGGTACAGAGAGAGAGTATAGCAACACTGAGGTACAGAGAGAGAGTATAGCAACACAGAGGTACAGAGAGAGTATAACAACACTGAGGTACAGAGAGAGAGTATAGCAACACTGAGGTACAGAGAGAGAGTATAACAACACTGAGGTTCAGAGAGAGAGTATAACAACACTGAGGTACAGAGAGAGAGTATAGCAACACTGAGGTACAGAGAGAGTATAACAACACTGAGGTACAGAGAGAGAGTATAACAACACTGAGGTACAGAGAGAGAGTATAGCAACACTGAGGTACAGAGAGAGAGTATAACAACACTGAGGTACAGAGAGAGTATAACAACACTGAGGTACAGAGAGAGAGTATAACAACACTGAGGTACAGAGAGAGTATAACAACACTGAGGTACAGAGAGAGAGTATAACAATACTGAGGTACAGAGAGAGTATAGCAACACTGAGGTACAGAGAGAGAGTATAGCAACACTGAGGTACAGAGAGAGTATAGCAACACTGAGGTACAGAGAGAGTATAACAACACTGAGGTACAGAGAGAGAGTATAGCAACACTGAGGTACAGAGAGAGAGTATAACAACACTGAGGTACAGAGAGAGAGTATAGCAACACTGAGGTACAGAGAGAGAGTATAGCAACACTGAGGTACAGAGAGAGAGTATAGCAACACTGGTTGTAATGTTCAAATTAAATCAAATCATATTTTATTTGTCACATGCGCCGAATACAACAGATGTAGGTAGAACTTACAGTGAAATGCTTACTTACAAGCCCTTAATTAACCAGCAATGCAGTTTTAAGAATAATATGTTTTATGTAACAAATAGATACGTTTTTAAAAAATCTAATAAAAGTAAGAAATAATTAAAGAGCAGCAGTAAAATAACAATAGTGATGCTATATACAGGATATTACGGTACAGAGTCAATGTGGAGGCTATATACAGGGTATTACGGTACAGAGTCAATGTGGAGGCTATATACAGGGTGTTACGGTACAGAGTCAATGTGGAGGCTATATACAGGGTATTACGGTACAGAGTCAATGTGGAGGCTATATACAGGGTGTTACGGTACAGAGTCAATGTGGAGGCTATATACAGGGTTTTACGGCACAGAGTCAATGTGGAGGCTATATACAGGGTGTTACGGTACAGAGTCAATGTGGAGGCTATATACAGGGTATTACGGTACAGAGTCAATGTGGAGGCTATATACAGGGTGTTACGGTACAGAGTCAATGTGGAGGCTATATACAGGGTATTACGGTACAGAGTCAATGTGGAGACTATATACAGGGTGTTACGGTACAGAGTCAATGTGGAGGCTATATACAGGGGGTACCGGTACAGAGTCAATGTGGAGGCTATATACAGGGGGTACCGGTACAGAGTCAATGTGGAGGCTATATACAGGGGGTTCCGGTACAGAGTCAATGTGGGGGGGCACCGGTACAGAGTCAATGTGGGGGGGCACCGGTACAGAGTCAATGTGGGGGGGTACCAGTACAGAGTCAATGTGGGGGGGCACCGGTACAGAGTCAATGTGGGGGGGCACCGGTACAGAGTCAATGTGGGGGGGTACCAGTACAGAGTCAATGTGGGGGGGCACCGGTACAGAGTCAATGTGGGGGGGCACCGGTACAGAGTCAATGTGGGGGGGCACCGGTACAGAGTCAATGTGGGGGGGCACCGGTACAGAGTCAATGTGGGGGGGCACCGGTACAGAGTCAATGTGGGGGGGCACCGGTACAGAGTCAATGTGGGGGGGCACCGGTACAGAGTCAATGTGGGGGGGTACCGGTACAGAGTCAATGTGGGGGTGCACCGTTACAGAGTCAATGTGGGGGGGTACCGGTACAGAGTCAATGTGGGGGGGTACCGGTACAGAGTCAATGTGGGGGGGTACCGGTACAGAGTCAATGTGGGGGGATACCGGTTAGTTGAAGTAATTGAGGTAATATGTACATGTAGGTAGAGTTAAAGTGACTATGCATAGATAATAACAGAGAGTAGCAGCAGCTTAGAAGAGGGGTCTGGGTATCCATTTTATTAGCTGTTTAGGAGTCTTATGGCTTGGGGGTAGAAGCTGTTAAGAAGTCTTTTGGACCTAGACTTGGCGCCCGGTACCGCTTGCCGTGCGGTAGCAGAGAGAACAGTCTGTGACTTGGGTGACTGGAATCTTTGACAATTTTTAGAGCCTTCCTCTGACACCGCCTGGTGTAGAGGTCCTGGATGGCAGGAAGCTTGTCCCCGGGGATGTACTGGTCCGTACGCACTACAGAGGTAGTGCCTTGCGGTTGGAAGGTCGAGCAGTTGCCGTACCAGGCGGTGATGCAACCCGTCAGGATGCTCTCGGTGGTGCAGCTGTAGAACTTTTTGAGGATCTGAGGACCCATGCCAAATGTTTTCAGTCTCCTGAGTAGGCTTTGTCGTGCCCTCTTCATGACCGTCTTGGTGTGCTTGGACCATGATAGTTTGTTGGTGATGTAGACATCAAGGAACTCGAAGCTCTCAAGCTGCTCCACTACAGCCCTGTAGTGAGAATGGGGGGCGTGCTCTGTCCTCCTTTTCCTGTAGTCCACAATCATCTCCTTTGTCTTGATCGCATTGAGAGATCATACAGCCAGGTCTCTGACCTTCTCCCTATAGGCTGTCTCGTCGTTGTCGGTGATCAGGCCTACAACTGTTGTGTGATCGCAAACTTAATGATGGTGTTGGAGTCGTGCCTGGTCATGTTGGCATGAGTGAGCAGGGAGTACAGGAGGGGGCTGAGCACGCACCCCTGAGGGGCCCCCGTGTTGAGGATCAGCGTGGCGGATGTGTTGTTACCTACCCGTATCACCTGGGGGCGGCCCGTCAGGAAGTCCAGGATCCAGTTGCAGAGGGATGTGTTTAGTCCCAGGGTCCTTAGCTTAGTGATGAGCTTTGAGACCACTATGTTGTTGAACACTGAGCTGTAGTCAATGAATAGCATTCTCACATAGGTGTTCCTTTTGTCCAGGTGTGAAAGGGCAGTGTGTAGTGCAATAGAGATTGCATCGTCTGTGGATCTGTTGGGGCGGTATGCAAATTGGAGTTAATCTTGGGTTTCTGGGATGATGATGTCGATGTGAGCCATGACCAGCCTTTCAAAGCATTTCTTGGCTACAGATGTGAGTGCTACGGGTCGGTAGTCATGTAGGTGTCACGCTGGTATAAAGGATTTGGAGACAGACGGCAGGAATACACAATAGGGGTTTTTAATGCACCCAAAACAAACACGTACACAAAAACACTGGGCTGTACCTTAACAAAAGAGTGAGGATAAACCTCGTTGAACGACACGGGACGATACCCGTAATACATACTATATAAAGCACGCAGCATAACAGCTGCACCAACGCATAGGTACTCACACCACCAACGGACATGGGTACTCACACCACCAACGGACATGGGTACTCACACCACCAACGGACATGGGAACTCACACCACCAACGGACATGGGTACTCACACCACCAACGGACATGGGTACTCACACCACCAACGGACATGGGTACTCACACCACCAACGGACATGGGTACTCACACCACCAACGGACATGGGTACTCACACCACCAACGGACATGGGTACTCACACCACCAACGGACATGGGTACTCACACCACCAACGGACATGGGTACTCACACCACCAACGGACATGGGTACTCACACCACCAACGGACATGGGTACTCACACCACCAACGGACATGGAAACAATAACCGACAGGACAAATGGTGAACAAAGGACACACTTATACAAGTACTAATTACGTGGAATTGGGAGCAGGTGTGCGTAATGACAGGTCCGGAGGGATCCGTGACAGCAGGTTACCTTCGTGTTCTTGGGCATAGGGACTATGGTGGTCTGCTTGAAGCATGTTGGACTCAGTCAGGGACAGGTTGAAAATGTCAGTGAAGACACCTGCCAGTTGGTCAGCGCATGCTCGGAGTGCACATCCTGGTAGTCCGTCTGGCCATGCAGCCTTGTGAATGTTGACCTGTTTAAAGGTCTTCCTCACATTGGCTACGGAGCGCGTGATCACAGAGTCGTCCGGAACAGCTGATGATCTCATTCATGTTTCATTGTTGCTTGCCTAGAAGCGAGCATAGAAGGAATTTAGCTCGTGTTACTGTGCAGCTTGTGGCTGTGCTTCCCTTTGTAGTCTGTAATAGTTTGCATGCTCTGCCACATCCGTCGAGTGTCGGAGCCGGTGTAAAACAATTCAATCTTAGTCCTGTTTTTACGCTTTTCCTGTTTGATGTTTCGTCGGAGGGAATAGCGGGATTTCTTATAAGCTTCTGGGTTAGAGTCCCGCTCCTTGAAGCGGCAGCTCTACCCTTTAGCTCAGTAGGGATGTTGCCTGTAATCCATGGCTTCTGGTTGGGGTATGTACGTACTGTCACTGTGGGGACTACGTCATCGATGCACTTATTGATGAAGCCAGTAACTGATGTGGTGTACTCCACAATGCCATCGGAAAAATCCCGGAACATATTCCAGTCTGTGCTAGAAAAACAGTCCTGTAGCTTAGCATCTGCGTCATCTGACCACTTTTTATTGACCGAGTCACTGGTGCTTCCTGCTTTAATTTTTGCTTTTAAGCAGGAATCAGGAGGATATAATTATGGTCAGATTTGCCAAATGGAGGGCGGGGGAGAGATTTGTATGTGTCTCTGTGTGTGGAGTAAAGGTGGTCTAGGATTTTTTTTCTTCTGGTTTCACATCTAATATGCTGATAGAAATGAGGTAAAACGGATTTAAGTTTCACTGCATTAATGTCCCCGGCCACTAGGAGCGCCGCCTCTGGATGAGCGGTTTCCTGTTTGCTTATGGCCGTATACAGCTCATTGAGTGTGGTCTTAGTGCCAGCATCGGTTTGTGGTGGTAAATAGACGGCTACGAAGAATATAGACAAACTCTCTAGGTAGATAGTGTGGTCTACAGCTTATCATGAGATACTCTACCTCAGGCGAGCAAAACCTTGAGACTTCCTTAGATTTCCAAATTCTCAGGTTTTCCCAAAATTCCGGTAGGAAAAATCCCGGAATCAGAAGGGGATAAGCAAGAAATCCGGAATCCCAAATCCCATATTAATCTGGAATCCCATGTTAATCTGGAATCCAATGTTAATCCGGAATGCCATGTTTTTAAAATAGCGGTTCTGTTCAGGAACAATATAGGTCACTTTCATTCCTGGTTTTGTTTCTGTTCCTCGAAAAATATAATTTTTCCAGTTTTCTGTTCTGTTCCCTGAAACAGTTCAAACCCCTGACTAAAATAGACTGAAATAGTCTCTGAAATCATGCATGCACAGAGGACAGAGTGATTCTGGAGACAGTACAGATTCATATACGAGATACAGAGGACTGAAAATAGCTACTGTACATTACAGCTCTCTCTCTCTCTACATCTCTCCCCCTCTCCTCTTTCTCTCCATCCCCCTCTTCCTCCCTTTCCCTCCCAGGTGGAGATAGAGAGGGGGAAGACGTTACACATCAAGGCCCTAGCGGTGGGAGACCTGAATAAGACAGGTCAGAGAGGAGTGTTCTTTGAGCTCAACGGTCAGCTGCGGTCAGTCCTGGTCAAAGATAATGTGGCCATGAAGGTAAGTCTGATTTATTGGTTAATTAATAGACGGATTGAAGGTTGAAGTCTGGACTGGACAAGACTAGACTGGACCGGACCGGACCGGACTGGACTGGACTGGACAAGACTAGACTGGACCGGACCGGACCGGACTGGACTGGACTGGACAAGACTGTGAACGTTTGATCTCAAGGTTGAAGGGAGCATTGCTGTTACCTTGCTCTCTTTATTCATATCCTCATGACATCAATCTAGGTCTCACTGTTGAAGAGCAAAGACACCATGGATCTTATAGATCCATCAAATCTTTGATAGATTGATGATTGATTTGATCTCCCCACCTCCCCCTTCTACAGGAGATGAAGTTCCATCCTAAGGCTCTGAAGTCCGTCCGGGGTCAGGTGGGGGCACCCATGCCCGGAAAGGTCATCGAGGTCAAAGTTGAGCCTGGTCAGAAGGTGGAGAAGGGTCAGCCACTTTGTGTTCTGTCAGCTATGAAGATGGAGACTGTGGTCAACTCTCCGCTGACTGGGGTTGTCACGGTGATCCATGTGAACACTGATACTAGTCTGGAAGGAGATGACTTGATATTGGAAATCACTGCAGAGGAGTAGAGAGGAGTAGAGAGGAGTAGAGAGGAGGAGGAGAGAGAGAGAGAGAGAGAGAGAGAGAGAGAGAGAGAGAGAGAGAGAGAGAGAGAGAGAGAGAGAGAGAGAGAGAGACAGAGACAAGAGGAGGAGAAATTGGTTTTATTTTAGCTGAGTAATTATTCGTTGGTGAATTAATTACCTTTACTAATGATGTTTATATTAGCAGCAATAACGTGGTGACTCTGGGGATAGAGTGTATTTAGCTGTTGATATTTTCCTGTGTGTGTGTGTCTTTGCGCTTTTGTGTGTGTTTGTGTTTGTCACCCGCTGCAAACTTGTTTTAATGTTAAATCTAGCGGAGCGGGAAAACCTATTCCTGAGGCTTTGAAATATTAATGGTAACATTTTGTTAGCCGCTGCCTGACGCTACACGCGCGCAATACATCGTGGGACAGTTGTCATGGCAACGTCACTGTCGTCATCTCACACATTTTGGAATAGAATCAAGCAATCAGGTTAAGTTAGGTTATAATAATTGTTATAATCATATTATGTTGATGTTACTTTGTTTATAATGATTGGATTTCTAATTTAGTTTTTGACTGTTTTCCATTGTGTCTTAATAAGGTAGTCTGCGTCTACTGTAGGACTTGAATATTACTTTACTTTAAAATGTTTAAAAATGTTTTTCCAGCACAGACTTAAATGTTTTATTGAAATGAGCTGACTTATGAGATGAATATTTTGTACCAGATGCTTTGAACATGAACAGGTCTGAATTATATATTATATATTATATTGGTACGTTTTTCTCAAAAGCTACTTTTCACCTAATTCCCCCTACCCTCCCTCTCTCCCTCTCTCCCTCCCTGCCTCCTTCCTGCCTCCCTCCCTGCCTCCCTGCTGCCTCCCTGTCTCCCTGCCTCCCTCTCTCCCTGCCTCCCTCCCTCTCTCCCTGCCTCCCTCCCTCCCTCCCTCTCTCCCTCCCTCCCTCCCTCTCTCCCTGTCTCCCTCCCTGTCTCCCTCCCTCTCTCCCTGCCTCCCTGCCTCCCCTCCCTCTCTCCTTCTCTCCCTGCCTCCCTCTCTCCCTGCCTCCCTCTCTCCCTGTCTCCCCCCCTCCCTGTCTCCCTCCCTCCCTCTCTCCCTGCCTCCCTGTCTCCCTCCCTCCCTCTCTCCCTGCCTCCCTGTCTCCCTCCCTCCCTGTCTCCCTCCCTCCCTCTCTCCCTGCATCCCCTCCCTCCCTCCCTCTCTCCCTGCCTCCCTCTCTCCCTGCCTCCCTGTCTCCCTCCCTCCCTCTCTTCCTGCCTCCCCTCCCTCTCTCCCTCTCTCCCTGCCTCCCTCCCTGTCTGTCTCCCTCCCTCCCTCACTCCCTGCCTCCCTGTCTCCCTGCCTCCCTCCCTCCATCTCTCCCTGCCTCCCTCCCTGTCTCCCTCCCTGCCTCTCTCCCTGCCTCCCTGTCTCCCTCCCTCCCTCCCTGCCTCCCTCTCTCCCTTCCTCCCTCCCTCCCTCTCTCCCTTCCTCCCTCCCTCTATCTCTCCCTTCCTCCCTCCCTCCCTGCCTCCCTCCCTGCCTCCCTCCCTCCCTCCCTCCCTCCCTCCCTCCCTCCCTGTCTCCCTCCCTCCCTGTCTCCCTCCCTCCCTCTCTCCCTCCCTCCCTGTCTCCCTCCCTCCCTCTCCTCCCTCCCTCCCTCTCTCCCTGCCTCCCTGCTCTCCCTGCCTCCCTGTCTCCCTCCCTCCCTCTCTCCCTGCCTCCCTCTCTCCCTCTCTCCCTCTCTCCCTGCCTCCCTCCCTGCCTCTGTCTCCCCTCCCTCCCTCTCTCCCTGCCTCCCTGTCTCCCTGCCTCCCTCCCTCCCTCTCTCCCTGCCCTCCCTCCCTGTCTCCCTCCCTCCCTCTCTCCCT
>NC_092116.1:31017715-31037715 GCF_045679555.1 Salvelinus alpinus
CAGACTCATCTAGAGAATAGTGGACCAGAACAGACTCATCTAGAGAGTAGTGGACCAGAACAGACTCATCTAGAGAGTAGTGGACCAGAACAGACTCATCTAGAGAGTAGTGGACCAGAACAGACTCATCTAGAGAGTAGTGGACCAGAACAGACTCATCTAGAGAGTAGTGGACCAGAACAGACTCATCTAGAGAGTAGTGGACCAGAACAGACTCATCTAGAGAGTAGTGGACCAGAACAGACTCATCTAGAGAGTAGTGGACCAGAACAGACTCATCTAGAGAGTAGTGGACCAGAACAGACTCATCTAGAGAGTAGTGGACCAGAACAGACTCATCTAGAGAGTAGTGGACCAGAACAGACTCATCTAGAGAGTAGTGGACCAGAACAGACTCATCTAGAGAGTAGTGGACCAGAACAGACTCATCTAGAGAGTAGTGGACCAGAACAGACTCATCTAGAGAGTAGTGGACCAGAACAGACTCATCTAGAGAGTAGTGGACCAGAACAGACTCATCTAGAGAATAGTGGACCAGAACAGACTCATCTAGAGAGTAGTGGACCAGAACAGACTCATCTAGAGAGTAGTGGACCAGAACAGACTCATCTAGAGAGTAGTGGACCAGAACAGACTCATCTAGAGAGTAGTGGACCAGAACAGACTCATCTAGAGAGTAGTGGACCAGAACAGACTCATCTAGAGAGTAGTGGACCAGAACAGACTCATCTAGAGAGTAGTGGACCAGAACAGACTCATCTAGAGAGTAGTGGACCAGAACAGACTCATCTAGAGAGTAGTGGACCAGAACAGACTCATCTAGAGAGTAGTGGACCAGAACAGACTCATCTAGAGAGTAGTGGACCAGAACAGACTCATCTAGAGAGTAGTGGACCAGAACAGACTCATCTAGAGAGTAGTGGACCAGAACAGACTCATCTAGAGAATAGTGGACCAGAACAGACTCATCTAGAGAGTAGTGGACCAGAACAGACTCATCTAGAGAGTAGTGGACCAGAACAGACTCATCTAGAGAGTAGTGGACCAGAACAGACTCATCTAGAGAGTAGTGGACCAGAACAGACTCATCTAGAGAGTAGTGGACCAGAACAGACTCATCTAGAGAGTAGTGGACCAGAACAGACTCATCTAGAGAGTAGTGGACCAGAACAGACTCATCTAGAGAGTAGTGGACCAGAACAGACTCATCTAGAGAGTAGTGGACCAGAACAGACTCATCTAGAGAGTAGTGGACCAGAACAGACTCATCTAGAGAGTAGTGGACCAGAACAGACTCATCTAGAGAGTAGTGGACCAGAACAGACTCATCTAGAGAATAGTGGACCAGAACAGACTCATCTAGAGAGTAGTGGACCAGAACAGACTCATCTAGAGAGTAGTGGACCAGAACAGACTCATCTAGAGAGTAGTGGACCAGAACAGACTCATCTAGAGAGTAGTGGACCAGAACAGACTCATCTAGAGAGTAGTGGACCAGAACAGACTCATCTAGAGAGTAGTGGACCAGAACAGACTCATCTAGAGAATAGTGGACCAGAACAGACTCATCTAGAGAGTAGTGGACCAGAACAGACTCATCTAGAGAGTAGTGGACCAGAACAGACTCATCTAGAGAGTAGTGGACCAGAACAGACTCATCTAGAGAGTAGTGGACCAGAACAGACTCATCTAGAGAGTAGTGGACCAGAACAGACTCATCTAGAGAGTAGTGGACCAGAACAGACTCATCTAGAGAGTAGTGGACCAGAACAGACTCATCTAGAGAGTAGTGGACCAGAACAGACTCATCTAGAGAGTAGTGGACCAGAACAGACTCATCTAGAGAGTAGTGGACCAGAACAGACTCATCTAGAGAGTAGTGGACCAGAACAGACTCATCTAGAGAGTAGTGGACCAGAACAGACTCATCTAGAGAGTAGTGGACCAGAACAGACTCATCTAGAGAGTAGTGGACCAGAACAGACTCATCTAGAGAGTAGTGGACCAGAACAGACTCATCTAGAGAGTAGTGGACCAGAACAGACTCATCTAGAGAGTAGTGGACCAGAACAGACTCATCTAGAGAGTAGTGGACCAGAACAGACTCATCTAGAGAGTAGTGGACCAGAACAGACTCATCTAGAGAGTAGTGGACCAGAACAGACTCATCTAGAGAGTAGTGGACCAGAACAGACTCATCTAGAGAGTAGTGGACCAGAACAGACTCATCTAGAGAGTAGTGGACCAGAACAGACTCATCTAGAGAATAGTGGACCAGAACAGACTCATCTAGAGAGTAGTGGACCAGAACAGACTCATCTAGAGAGTAGTGGACCAGAACAGACTCATCTAGAGAGTAGTGGACCAGAACAGACTCATCTAGAGAGTAGTGGACCAGAACAGACTCATCTGGTAGTGGACCGACGACACTAGTGGACCAGAACAGACTCATCTAGAGAGTAGTGGACCAGAACAGACTCATCTAGAGAGTAGTGGACCAGAACAGACTCATCTAGAGAGTAGTGGACCAGAACAGACTCATCTAGAGAGTAGTGGACCAGAACAGACTCATCTAGAGAATAGTGGACCAGAACAGACTCATCTAGAGAGTAGTGGACCAGAACAGACTCATCTAGAGAGTAGTGGACCAGAACAGACTCATCTAGAGAATAGTGGACCAGAACAGACTCATCTAGAGAATAGTGGACCAGAACAGACTCATCTAGAGAGTAGTGGACCAGAACAGACTCACCTAGAGAGTAGTGGACCAGAACAGACTCATCTAGAGAGTAGTGGACCAGAACAGACTCATCTAGAGAATAGTGGACCAGAACAGACTCATCTAGAGAGTAGTGGACCAGAACAGACTCATCTAGAGAATAGTGGACCAGAACAGACTCATCTAGAGAGTAGTGGACCAGAACAGACTCATCTAGAGAGTAGTGGACCAGAACAGACTCATCTAGAGAATAGTGGACCAGAACAGACTCATCTAGAGAGTAGTGGACCAGAACAGACTCATCTAGAGAGTAGTGGACCAGAACAGACTCATCTAGAGAGTAGTGGACCAGAACAGACTCATCTAGAGAGTAGTGGACCAGAACAGACTCATCTAGAGAGTAGAGGACCAGAACAGACTCATCTAGAGAATAGTGGACCAGAACAGACTCATCTAGAGAGTAGAGGACCAGACCAGACTCATCTAGAGAGTAGTGGACCAGAACAGACTCATCTAGAGAGTAGTGGACCAGAACAGACTCATCTAGAGAATAGTGGACCAGAACAGACTCATCTAGAGAGTAGTGGACCAGAACAGACTCATCTAGAGAGTAGTGGACCAGAACAGACTCATCTAGAGAATAGTGGACCAGAACAGACTCATCTAGAGAATAGTGGACCAGAACAGACTCATCTAGAGAGTAGTGGACCAGAACAGACTCACCTAGAGAGTAGTGGACCAGAACAGACTCATCTAGAGAGTAGTGGACCAGAACAGACTCATCTAGAGAATAGTGGACCAGAACAGACTCATCTAGAGAGTAGTGGACCAGAACAGACTCATCTAGAGAATAGTGGACCAGAACAGACTCATCTAGAGAGTACTGGACCAGAACAGACTCATCTAGAGAGTAGTGGACCAGAACAGACTCATCTAGAGAATAGTGGACCAGAACAGACTCATCTAGAGAGTAGTGGACCAGAACAGACTCATCTAGAGAGTAGTGGACCAGAACAGACTCAACTAGAGAGTAGTGGACCAGAACAGACTCATCTAGAGAGTAGTGGACCAGAACAGACTCCTTTAGAGAATAGTGGACCAGAACAGACTCATCTAGAGAGTAGTGGACCAGAACAGACTCATCTAGAGAGTAGTGGACCAGAACAGACTCATCTAGAGAGTAGTGGACCAGAACAGACTCATCTAGAGAGTAGTGGACCAGAACAGACTCATCTAGAGAATAGTGGACCAGAACAGACTCATCTAGAGAGTAGTGGACCAGAACAGACTCATCTAGAGAATAGTGGACCAGAACAGACTCATCTAGAGAGTAGTAGACCAGAACAGACTCATCTAGAGAGTAGTGGACCAGAACAGACTCATCTAGAGAGTAGTGGACCAGAACAGACTCATCTAGAGAATAGTGGACCAGAACAGACTCATCTAGAGAGTAGTGGACCAGAACAGACTCATCTAGAGAATAGTGGACCAGAACAGACTCATCTAGAGAGTACTGGACCAGAACAGACTCATCTAGAGAGTAGTGGACCAGAACAGACTCATCTAGAGAATAGTGGACCAGAACAGACTCATCTAGAGAGTAGTGGACCAGAACAGACTCATCTAGAGAGTAGTGGACCAGAACAGACTCAACTAGAGAGTAGTGGACCAGAACAGACTCATCTAGAGAGTAGTGGACCAGAACAGACTCCTTTAGAGAATAGTGGACCAGAACAGACTCATCTAGAGAGTAGTGGACCAGAACAGACTCATCTAGAGAGTAGTGGACCAGAACAGACTCATCTAGAGAGTAGTGGACCAGAACAGACTCATCTAGAGAGTAGTGGACCAGAACAGACTCATCTAGAGAATAGTGGACCAGAACAGACTCATCTAGAGAGTAGTGGACCAGAACAGACTCATCTAGAGAGTAGTGGACCAGAACAGACTCATCTAGAGAGTAGTGGACCAGAACAGACTCATCTAGAGAGTAGTGGACCAGAACAGACTCATCTAGAGAGTAGTGGACCAGAACAGACTCACCTAGAGAGTAGTGGACCAGAACAGACTCATCTAGAGAATAGTGGACCAGAACAGACTCATCTAGAGAATAGTGGACCAGAACAGACTAATCTAGAGAGTAGTGGACCAGAACAGACTCATCTAGAGAGTAGTGGACCAGAACAGACTCATCTAGAGAGTAGAAGACCAGAACAGACTCATCTAGAGAATAGTGGACCAGAACAGACTCATCTAGAGAGTAGAGGACCAGACCAGACTCATCTAGAGAGTAGTGGACCAGAACAGACTCATCTAGAGAGTAGTGGACCAGAACAGACTCATCTAGAGAATAGTGGACCAGAACAGACTCATCTAGAGAGTAGTGGACCAGAACAGACTCATCTAGAGAATAGTGGACCAGAACAGACTCATCTAGAGAGTAGTGGACCAGAACAGACTCATCTAGAGAGTAGTGGACCAGAACAGACTCATCTAGAGAATAGTGGACCAGAACAGACTCATCTAGAGAGTAGTGGACCAGAACAGACTCATCTAGAGAGTAGTGGACCAGAACAGACTCATCTAGAGAGTAGTGGACCAGAACAGACTCATCTAGAGAATAGTGGACCAGAACAGACTCATCTAGAGAGTAGTGGACCAGAACAGACTCATCTAGAGAATAGTGGACCAGAACAGACTCATCTAGAGAGTACTGGACCAGAACAGACTCATCTAGAGAGTAGTGGACCAGAACAGACTCATCTAGAGAATAGTGGACCAGAACAGACTCATCTAGAGAGTAGTGGACCAGAACAGACTCATCTAGAGAGTAGTGGACCAGAACAGACTCAACTAGAGAGTAGTGGACCAGAACAGACTCATCTAGAGAGTAGTGGACCAGAACAGACTCCTTTAGAGAATAGTGGACCAGAACAGACTCATCTAGAGAGTAGTGGACCAGAACAGACTCATCTAGAGAGTAGTGGACCAGAACAGACTCATCTAGAGAGTAGTGGACCAGAACAGACTCATCTAGAGAGTAGTGGACCAGAACAGACTCATCTAGAGAATAGTGGACCAGAACAGACTCATCTAGAGAGTAGTGGACCAGAACAGACTCATCTAGAGAGTAGTGGACCAGAACAGACTCATCTAGAGAGTAGTGGACCAGAACAGACTCATCTAGAGAGTAGTGGACCAGAACAGACTCATCTAGAGAGTAGTGGACCAGAACAGACTCATCTAGAGAGTAGTGGACCAGAACAGACTCATCTAGAGAGTAGTGGACCAGAACAGACTCATCTAGAGAGTAGTGGACCAGAACAGACTCATCTAGAGAGTAGTGGACCAGAACAGACTCATCTAGAGAGTAGTGGACCAGAACAGACTCATCTAGAGAGTAGTGGACCAGAACAGACTCATCTAGAGAGTAGTGGACCAGAACAGACTCACCTAGAGAGTAGTGGACCAGAACAGACTCATCTAGAGAGTAGTGGACCAGAACAGACTCATCTAGAGAGTAGTGGACCAGAACAGACTCATCTAGAGAGTAGTGGACCAGAACAGACTCATCTAGAGAGTAGTGGACCAGAACAGACTCATCTCGAGAGTAGTGGACCAGAACAGACTCATATAGATAATAGTGGACCAGAACAGACTCATGGTTTGTGTTCTAAGAGACATTTTATTAATTCCATGAATAATCTATATAAAGTTAGATCTTAAACTAGTTTAGTTTCATTTCAGCTCAGGTCATTAACTTGTCCCTAATATGGCCGACCTTCTGTTATGAGTTTTAATTTAATAAAAAAACATGCATGAGAAGAAAAACATAATAATTTTGCCCCCAAAAAACCCTGATACATGTTAAAAACTATTCATTTTTCCATGTTAATTTTGGTAAAGTATTCGAAAAAATATATAGATTTAATGTTAATATTTCCAATATTGTGTTTTTTCATTAAATCACCATTAATATTTATAAGTATGGTTGCTGACTTGAGGAAAGGATTTAATACGTAAAGTATGTATTTTTATCTGTTTTGGAGAGTGTGGATGTTTTGTGTTATTTCGGGGGGGGGTGGGGGGTAGACACAATCACTCACACGCACGCATGTACGCACACACGTACACACACACACACCTCATGTGCATAGAGGTGCCCTCCTCCAATACATTTGCCTGTGTCACACACACACACACACACACACACACACACACACACACACACACACACACACACACACACACACACACACACACACACACACACACACACACACACACACACACACACACACGTTAAGGGAGGCGTGTGTATTGATCAGTGGAATCATCCAACGACCGTATGGGAACAAACCTTTAATGACCTCACATGCCTGCCTTAGGGCAAGGGACACGTCTGTGTGTGCGTGCATTCTGTTTTCATATTTCATTGTTGTTATTTCATAGTGAATCTCTGGCTCATTGGGAAAGTATCACTTGTTTATTTCTTAGTCACGACTGTGTTGAGCTATCTTTACAATGCCAACATTTGTAGTCCACTGAATTTGTATTTTGGCCAAGATATTTTATATAGTGTCCCAAATAGCCCTCTAGTCCTGGTATAGACCACTACTTTAGACCAGAGCCGAACAGGAAACAGGATGCCACTACTTTAGAACAGAGACCTACAGGAAACAGGATGCCACTACTTTAGACCAGAGCCGAACAGGAAACAGGATGCCACTACTTTAGACCAGGGACCTTTCAGGAAACAGGATGCCACTACTTTAGACCAGAGACCTACAGGAAACAGGATGCCACTACTTTAGACCAGGGACCTTTCAGGAAACAGGATGCCACTACTTTAGACCAGAGCCGAACAGGAAACAGGATGCCACTACTTTAGACCAGAGCCGAACAGGAAACAGGATGCCACGACTTTAGACCAGAGCCGAACAGGAAACAGGATGCCACTACTTTAGACCAGAGCCGAACAGGAAACAGGATGCCACTACTTTAGACCAGAGCCGAACAGGAAACAGGATGCCACTACTTTAGAACAGAGACGAACAGGAAACAGGATGCCACTACTTTAGACCAGAGCCGAACAGGAAACAGGATGCCACTACTTTAGACCAGAGACGAACAGGAAACAGGATGCCACTACTTTAGACCAGAGCCGAACAGGAAACAGGATGCCACTACTTTAGAACAGAGACGAACAGGAAACAGGATGCCACTACTTTAGAACAGAGACGAACAGGAAACAGGATGCCACTACTTTAGACCAGAGCCGAACAGGAAACAGGATGCCACTACTTTAGACCAGAGACCTACAGGAAACAGGATGTCACTACTTTAGACCAGGGACCTTTCAGGAAACAGGATGCCACTACTTTAGACCAGAGACCTACAGGAAACAGGATGCCACTACTTTAGACCAGAGCCGAACAGGAAACAGGATGCCACTACTTTAGACCAGAGACCTTTCAGGAAACAGGATGCCACTACTTTAGACCAGAGCCGAACAGGAAACAGGATGCCACTACTTTAGACCAGAGACCTACAGGAAACAGGATGCCACTACTTTAGACCAGAGGCGAACAGGAAACAGGATGCCACTACTTTAGACCAGAGACCTACAGGAAACAGGATGCCACTACTTTAGACCAGAGACCTAAAGGAAACAGGATACCACTACTTTAGACCAGAGACCTACAGGAAACAGGATGCCACTACTTTAGACCAGAGACCTAAAGGAAACAGGATACCACTACTTTAGACCAGAGCCGAACAGGAAACAGGATGGCACTACTTTAGACCAGAGACCTAAAGGAAACAGGATGACACTACTTTAGACCAGAGCCGAACAGGAAACAGGATGCCACTACTTTAGACCAGAGACCTACAGGAAACAGGATGCCACTACTTTAGAACAGAGCCGAACAGGAAACAGGATGCCACTACTTTAGACCAGAGACCTAAAGGAAACAGGATGCCACTACTTTAGACCAGAGACCTACAGGAAACAGGATGCCACTACTTTAGACCAGAGACCTACAGGAAACAGGATGCCACTACTTTAGACCAGAGACCTAAAGGAAACAGGATGCCACTACTTTAGACCAGAGCCGAACAGGAAACAGGATGCCACTACTTTAGACCAGAGCCGAACAGGAAACAGGATGCCACTACTTTAGACCAGAGCCAAACAGGAAACAGGATGCCACTACTTTAGAACAGAGCCGAACAGGAAACAGGATGCCACTACTTTAGACCAGAGCCGAACAGGAAACAGGATGCCACTACTTTAGACCAGAGCCGAACAGGAAACAGGATGCCACTACTTTAGACCAGAGCCGAACAGGAAACAGGATACCACTTCGGAAGTACCTTTCATTCTGTTCTATTCAGGAGCCCCACACTGTGCAAAAACTAGTTAATGTTGTTTCCATGCCATCAACGTAAGAGAAATTCTTATTTTTTTCACACAACTTTTAACCTAAATACTGTTTTTTGTTGTTGACGTCTGTGCCCAGTTGGAGGGTTCCACCTAAACTAGTGGATCTGTGGATCTATATATATATAATATCTCTCTGTTCTCTCTCTCTAGCAAGTGAAATGGATAAACAATCAAAAGTATTACACTTGCACAAGTTCCAAAAGAATAAAGACATTTCAAACGTCATATTATGTCTATATACAGTGTTGTAATAAATGAACATAAATATGGGTTGTATTTACAATGGTGTTTGTTCGTCACTGGTTGCCCTTTTCTTGTGGTAACAGGTCACAAATCTTGCTGCTGTGATGGCACACTGTGGTATTTCACCCGGTAGATATGGGAGTTTATCAAAATTGGATTTGTTTTCGAATTCTTTGTGGATCTGTGTAATCTGAGGGAAATATGTGTCTCTAATATGGTCATACATTTGACAGGAGGTTAGGAAGTGCAGCTCAGTTTCCACCTCATTTTGTGGGCAGTGAGCACATAGCCTGTCTTCTCAGGAGAGCCAGGTCTGCCTACGGCAACCTTTCTCAATAGCAAGGCTATGCTCACTGAGTCTGTACATAGTCAAAGCTTTCCTTAAGTTTGGGTCAGTCACAGTGGTCAGGTATTCTGCCACTGTGTACTCTCTGTTTAGGGCCAAATAGCATTCTAGTTTGCTCAGTTATTTTGTTAATTCTTTCCAATACGTCGTTACTATCTTTTTGCTTTCTCATGATTTGCTTGGGTCTAATTGTGTTGCTGTCCTGGGGTTCTGTAGGGTCTGTTTGTGTTTGTGAACAGAGCCCCAGGACCAGCTTGCTAAGGGGACTCTTCTCCAGGTTCATCTCTCTGTAGGTGATGGCTTTGTTATGGAAGGTTTGGGAATCGCTTCCTTTTAGGTGGTTGTAGAATTTAACAGCTCTTTTATGGATTTTGATAATTAGCGGGTATCGGCCTAATTCTGCTCTGCATGCATTATTTGGTGTTTTATGTTGTACACCGAGGATATTTTTTCAGAATTTTGCAGAGTCTCAATTTGGTGTTTGTCCCATTTTGTGAATTCTTGGTTGGTGAGCGGACCCCAGAACTCACAACCATAAAGGTCAATCAGTTGTATAACTGATTCAAGTATTTTTTGCCAGATCCTAATTGGTATTTCGAATTGTATGTTCCTTTTGATGGCATAGAATGCCCTTCTTGCCTTGTCTCTCAGATTGTTCACTGCCTTGTGGAAGTTACCTGTGGCGCTGATGTTTAGGCAAAGGTATGTATAGTTTTATGTGTGCTCTAGGGCAACGGTGTCTAGATGGAATTTGTATTTGTGGTCCTGGCGACTGGACCTTTTTTGGAACACCATTATTTTGGTCTTAATGAGATTTACTGTCAGGGCCCAGGTCTGACAGAATCTGTGCAGAAGATCTAGGTGCTGCTGTAGGCCCTCCTTGGTTGGTGACAGAAGCAACAGATCATCAGGAAACAGTAGACATTTGACTTCAGATTCTAGTATGGTGAGGCCGGGTGCTGCAGACTGTTCTAGTGCCCTCTCCAATTAAATTATTATAATTTTTTGAAGAGGGTGGGGCTTAAGCTGCATCCCTGTTTCACCCCACAGCCCTGTGGAAAGAAATGTGTTTGTTTTTTGCCAATTTTGTTTGAGTACGTAGATTTTATAATGTTGTATGTTTTCCCCCCAACACCACTTCCTATCACTTTGTTTAGCAGACCCTCATGCTAAATTGAGTCAAAAGCTTTTTTGAAGTCAACAAAGCATGAGAAGACTTTGCCGTTGTTTTGGTTTGTTCGTTTGTCAATTAGGGTGTGCAGGGTGAATACGTGGTCTGTCGTGTGATAATTTGTCAAAAAGTCAATTTGACATTTGCTCAGTACATTGTTTTCACTGAGTAAGTGTACAAGTTTGCTGTTAATGATAATGCAGAGGATTTTCCCAAGGTTGCTGTTGACGCAAGTTAATGGGGTCAAATTTGTCTCCGCTTTTGTGGATTGGGGTGATCAGTCCTTGGTTCCAAATAATGGGGAAGATGCCAGAGCTAAGGATGATGTTAAATAGTTTTAGTATAGCCAATTGAAATTTGTTGTCTGTATATTTTATCATTTCATTGAGGATATATCATTAACACCACAGGCCTTTTTGGGTTGGAGGGTTTGTATTTTGTCCTGTAGTTCATTCAATGTAATTGGAGAATCCAGTGGGTTCTGTTAGTCTTTAATAGTTGGTTCTAAGGTTTGTATTTGATCATGTATATGTTTTTGCTGTTTGTTCTTTGTTATAGAGCCTAAATGATTGGAGAAGTGGTTTATCCACACATCTCCATTTTGGATAGATAACTCTTCGTGTTGTTGTTTGTTTGGTGTTTTCCAATTTTCCCAGAAGTGGTTAGATTCTATGGATTCTTTAATTACATTGAGCTGATTTCTGACGTGCTGTTCCTTCTTTTTCCGTAGTGTATTTCTGTATTGTTTTCTGTATGCCAAATTAGTATACCCCCTGAGTCTCTTCCCTGTTTCACACCTGGTAGTTTGGTGGATGGGACTACCAGCTCTCTGTAACCTAGAGGGCAACCAGTGGGTCCGTCTCCTCTATACCAGGTTTCGTACCTGGTAGTTTGGTGGATGGGACTACCAGCTCTCTGTAACCTAGAGGGAAACCAGTGGGTCTGTCTCCTCTATACCATGTTTCTTGTAAGATGACAGTGTCTGTATTTCCAAATAATTTGATGTAGTCTGGGTTCCTGCTCTTTAGGCCAAAGACAAATGACCTCAGACCTTGTATGTTCCAGGATGAGATAGTAAAAGCTTTGTGTTCCATATTGTCTAGTGTTGTTTTTGTTTGGTTTAGGCCCGGACCATCACAGTAGGTGTGAGCAGAGCATGTTGAGCATCTGATACATACCTCTTAGGTTGCAGGATGGGGCTTGGGGGGTGCAATAGCGGGGGTTGAGCCTGTTGCTCTGCTCACTGCCTGGGCAAATGTTCTGCTGTCATGTTGAGGTCCTTGCTGCAGGGGTAAGTGGCATGGGGGGTGGGGCAGAAGGTATAATCTTGGGGGGCCTATATAAGGTGTTGCCAGGGTTTGCTTGGGGTGGTCTAAGCTGGTTGGGCTGTGGCTTGCGAAGCTGTGGTCTGGGTGTAGGTCCTCTTGTTGTGGGTTCTCTCAGTGCAGGTCCTTCGGGAGGGTGTCTCGCTGGTCCGGGCGGGTAGTTCGCTGCTCTGTTGTTCCTGTGTGAGGTGCTGGGGGCTACGTTTCAGGGTGACGTCCTTCAGGGTCCTGGCAAAAATTGGGATTGCTGCCTTGTAGAGGTGGACCTGGTCGTAAAGGCTGTTCAAGTCCAGGGTGGAGTGGTGGGCCAGGTAGACACTAGGTTTAGAGGCACAGTCCTCATGAAATGCTTGCGTTCAACCACTGTATGGTTGCAGGGTGAAAGTATTTTCGTGGTAGCAGGGTGGAGAAAACCACTTGTGCGTTGGGGAAAGTGGAAAAAGCTTTTTCAATCACTCCCTTGAGTGCTGTGTCCACCCTTTCCTGCTGGTCCCTCAGATAATTTGTGCCCGTGTGAATTATGATGTGTCTGGAGGGCCCTAGTCTGTCCTCTGATAACAGCTCCAGGGCATGGGTACCGTGTTTGGGCACCAGAGTTTAGCCACTTTGTATTTGGGAAAAAGTTTATTGTCTTGAATATATTTGTCATTTGAGTCAATGAGGAGCACAATCTCTGGCTTTTGTGTGTCCTCAGTGGATGTGGGGGGGGGGGGGGGGTTGTCAGGATGTGCTGTCGGGGGAGCTGACAGGAGGGCTGTTAGGGGGGGTGGGGTCTGTTGGGTTGGTGGGTCCAGTATTGTCTGTCCCATTGTGGTGTTGAGGTTGTGGTACGGGTCGGAGGTGGGCAGTTCTGCTGGCTTCTCTGGGGGAGTGTCCTGCTCTCTGTCACACCTCAGCTTTCTCTCCTCCTCCTTCACTGCTGTTATCTGTTCCATGTGTCCCTCTCCCTCCTCCTTCACTGCTGTTATCTGTTCCATGTGTCCCTCTCTCTTCTCCTTCACTGCTGTTATCTGTTCCATGTGTACCTCTCTCTCCTCCTTCACTGCTGTTATCTGTGCCATGTGTTCCTCTCTCTCCTCCTTCACTGCTGTTATCTGTGCCATGTGTTCCTCTCTCTCCTCCTTCACTGCTGTTATCTGTGCCATGTGTTCCTCTCTCTCCTCCTTCACTGCTGTTATCTGTGCCATGTGTTCCTCTCTCTCCTCCTTCACTGCTGTTAGCTGTTCCATGTGTTCCTCTCTCTCCTCCTTCACTGCTGTTATCTGTGCCATGTGTTCCTCTCTCTCCTCCTTCACTGCTGTTATCTGTGCCATGTGTCCCTCTCTCTCCTCCTTCACTGCTGTTAGCTGTGCCATGTGTTCCTCTCTCTCCTCCTTCACTGCTGTTATCTGTGCCAATGTGTCTCTCTCTCTCCTCCTTCACTGCTGTTATCTGTGCCATGTGTTCCTCTCTCTCCTCCTTCACTGCTGTTATCTGTGCCATGTGTTCCTCTCTCTCCTCCTTCACTGCTGTTATCTGTGCCATGTGTTCCTCTCTCTCCTCCTTCACTGCTGTTATCTGTGCCATGTGTTCCTCTCTCTCCTCCTTCACTGCTGTTATCTGTTCCATGTGTTCCTCTCTCTCCTCCTTCACTGCTGTTATCTGTGCCATGTGTCTCTCTCTCTCCTCCTTCACTGCTGTTATCTGTGCCATGTGTTCCTCTCTCTCCTCCTTCACTGCTGTTATCTGTGCCATGTGTTCCTCTCTCTCCTCCTTCACTGCTGTTATCTGTGCCATGTGTTCCTCTCTCTCCTCCTTCACTGCTGTTATCTGTTCCATGTGTTCCTCTCTCTCCTCCTTCACTGCTGTTATCTGTTCCATGTGTTCCTCTCTCTCCTCCTTCACTGCTGTTATCTGTTCCATGTGTTCCTCTCTCTCTCCTCCTTCACTGCTGTTATCTGTTCCATGTGTTCCTCTCTCTTCTCCTTCACTGCTGTTATCTGTTCCATGTATTCCTCTCTCTCCTCCTTCACTGCTGTTATCTGTGCCATGTGTCCCTCTCTCTCCTCCTTCACTGCTGTTATCTGTGCCATGTGTTCCTCTCTCTCCTCCTTCACTGCTGTTATCTGTGCCATGTGTTCCTCTCTCTCCTCCTTCACTGCTGTTATCTGTTCCATGTGTCCCTCTCTCTCCCTCCTTCACTCCTGTTAGCTGTTCCATGTGTCCCTCTCTCTTCTCCTTCACTGCTGTTATCTGTGCCATGTGTTCCTCTCTCTCCTCCTTCACTGCTGTTATCTGTGCCATGTGTTCCTCTCTCTCCTCCTTCACTGCTGTTATCTGTGCCATGTGTTCCTCTCTCTCCTCCTTCACTGCTGTTATCTGTTCCATGTGTCCCTCTCTCTCCCTCCTTCACTCCTGTTAGCTGTTCCATGTGTTCCTCTCTCTTCTCCTTCACTGCTGTTATCTGTGCCATGTGTTCCTCTCTCTCCTCCTACACTGCTGTTATCTGTGCCATGTGTTCCTCTCTCTCCTCCTACACTGCTGTTATCTGTGCCATGTGTTCCTCTCTCTCCTCCTTCACTGCTGTTATCTGTGCCATGTGTTCCTCTCTCTCCTCCTACACTGCTGTTATCTGTGCCATGTGTCCCTCTCTCCTCCTTCACTGCTGTTATCTGTGCCATGTGTTCCTCTCTCTCCTCCTTCACTGCTGTTATCTGTGCCATGTGTTCCTCTCTCTCCTCCTTCAGTTCTCTCCTCTCAGTCCGTAGAGCAGCCAGGGGGGTGTTGTGCTGCCCTGCTCTGTGGGTTTGTTCTGTCTGGATTGTGTGGACCAGCTCTCTGAGCTCCAACATGTCTCTCTCCAGCTCTGTGAATTTATCCCTCTCAATGACGGAGGAGCAGTGCAGTTGTGGGACCCAGGGTGTGTTCAGTGCTGGGGGGGGGGGGGGGGGGGGGGGGGGTGACTATCCTCGCCTGCAGGGCAGTTTGAAGAGGTGTGATCAGACTCACTCAGGATGGGGGAGTCGTCACAGAGAGAGAGCTTTTCCTGCTGTACTCTCTGTTTGATCCCGTAAAAGTCCAGCTGGAACTGCATCAGGATGTCCTGCACCATTACTGTCCCAGACTTGTACACGTTGACAGAGGTTGTTTCAGTTGGTCTGTGTAGACAATTAAGTTGCTTGCGTTTCCCTCTTTGTAGCAGTCAGCAAATAGTGCTTCTGGATTGTCCTTGAGGAGTTTATTTTGTACTCGCTCCGTGCAGTGTTGTTTTTAATATCCAAGGGGTACTGTATTGTACTGTGGTGACATCTGCACAGGGATACACCATGGTGCAGGGAGCTTCAAAGGCCTCTGTATTGTACTGTGGTGACATCTGCACAGGGATACACCATGGTGCAGGGAGCTTCTCAAAGGCCTCTGTATTTGGGTGGGGAGGGGCAGCTAAACTCTGCTGCTATTGTTGGGCTCAAGAGTTCACACATTTCACTTCACACTTCAGTGCTAATTGAAGATGCAGCCAGGTCTGTTCTTTCCTAGACGCTTGGTAGCTTAGTAGCCTTATTTACTAAGCTTTATATAACAAAATGACCTAGAGATGATTGTCTTTTACTTTTTGGCTTCAGAAGTACCTTCAGACTGAACATTACTCACTCAGTGTTGTGTTGGATGGGGTTTCCACGGTGATGTGTTGGATGGGGTTTCCACGGTGATGTGTTGGATGGGATTTCCAGGTTTCCACGGTGTTTCTTCTGCACCTTTTGGTTTGTTCGAAGATTTTTATTGATAGTCCTTGGTGGTAAAAATCCATTCAGGTAATTTTGTCCAAAATCAAGGTTTTATGTACGGAATTTGCATTTGGTTTGAAGGTTTTGATGTAGAGGGTCTTATCTTAATATATGATATATATAATCTATATGATATATATAATCTATATGATATATATAATCTTAACTATAATTCAATTTTTTTGCAGAGGAAAGTAGCTCATGATCTCTCTCTCCCCCATCTCCCTCTCCATCCCTCCCTCCCTCCCCATCTCTCTCCCTCCCTCCCCCTCCCTCTCCATCCCTCCCTCCCCATCTCTCTCCCTCTCCATCCCTCCCTCCCTCCCCATCTCTCTCCCTCCTTCCCCCCCTTTCCCCATCTCCCTCTCCATCCCTCCCTCCCCATCTCTCTCCCTCCCTCCCCCTCTCTTTCTCTCACTCTCTCCCCCCTCTCCCCCATCTCCCTCTCCATCCCTCCCTCCCTCCCCCATCTCCCTCTCCATCCCTCCCTCCCTCCCCATCTCTCTCCCTCCCTCCCCCTCTCTTTCTCTCACTCTCTCCCTCCCTCCCCCTCTCTCTCACTCCCCCCTCCCTCTCCATCCCTCCCTCCCCATCTCTCTCCCTCTCCATCCCTCCCTCCCTCTCCATCTCTCTCCCTCCCTCCCCCCTCTCTCCCCCATCTCCCTCTCCATCCCTCCCTCCCCATCTCTCTCCCTCCCTCCCCATATCTTTCTCTCACTCTCTCCCTCTCTCCCCCTCTGCCTCTCCATCCCTCCCTCCCTCCCCCATCTCCCTCTCCATCCCTCCCTCCCCATCTCTCTCCCTCCCTCCCCCTCTCTTTCTCTCACTCTCTCCCTCCCTCCCCCTCTCTCTCACTCCCCCCCTCCCTCTCCATCCCTCCCTCCCCATCTCTCTCCCTCTCCATCCCTCCCTCCCTCTCCATCTCTCTCCCTCCCTCCCCCATCTCTCTCCCTCTCCATCCCTCCCTCCCTCCCCATCTCTCTCCATCCCTCCCCCATCTCCCTCTCCATCCCTCCCTCCCCATCTCTCTCCCTCCCTCCCCCTCTCTTTCTCTCACTCTCTCCCTCCCTCCCCCTCTCTCTCACTCCCCCCTCTCTCCCCCATCTCGCTCTTCATCCCTCCCTCCCTATTTCCCCCCTCTCTCTCCCTCCCCACCTCTCTCCCCATCTCCCTCTCCACCTCTCCCTCCCCCCTCTTTCCCCCATCTCCCTCTCCATCCCTCCCTCCCTCCCCATCTCTCTCCCTCCCTCCCTCTCTCTTTCTCTCACTCTCTCCCTCCCTCCCTCCCCCTCTCTCTATCTCCCTCCCTCCCCCATCTCTCCCCCTATCTCCCTCCCTCCCCCTCTCTCTCCCCCCTCTTCCTACCTCCTCCCATATCTCTCGCTCTTTCTCTTTCTCTCTCTCTCTGTCCCTCCCCATCTCTCTCTCCCTCCTCCTCTCTCTCCATCCCTCCATCCCTCCCTCCCCCCTCTCTCTCTCTCATTCTCCCCCTCCCTCCTCCTCTCTCTCCCTACCGCCACTCGCACTCTTCTCTGATCCTCTCTTCCGTCCTGTGCATTTTTTGGGTTCTCGCCTCCAGCTTTTCATCCTTCACTCTGTTTCGCCCAAACAAGAGGAGAGCAGAGCACGCAAGGAGAGAGGGGGGTGAGGGGGGAGAGAGAGGGCGGGAGATAGATGGAGGGAGAGAGATAATGAGGGAGAAAGAGAGAGAGAAGGGAGGAAGGAAGGAGGGAGGGAGAGGGGGAGAGAGAGCGGGATTGAGGGAGAGAGAAGGGAGAGAGAGAGATGGACAGATGAGAGAGAGAGCGATGGATGAGAGAGAGAGGAATGGAGGTAGAGAGATAGGGGAGAAGAGAGAGAGATGATAGAGAGAGAGAGATGAAGGAAAGAGAGGGGAGAAGAGAGAGAAAGAAAGCTCACCTTGAGGCACTGCTTTGTCTCTGTCTCTTTCACTCATATCTCTCTCTCTGTCCCCATATGCCCTGTCTTTTTCTGAACCTCTGACAAGCTTCTCAACACCAATGGAACAGATAGTTTGTACAATAGTTATGTTGCAATGTGAAATCTCTCTCTGTCTCTCTGTCTCTCTCTCTCTCTCTCTCTCTCTCTCTCTCTCTCTCTCTCTCTCTCTCTCTCTCTCTCTCTCTCTCTCTCTCTCTCTCTCTCTCTCTCTCTCTCTCTCTCTCTCTCTCTCTCTCTCTCTCTCTCTCTCTCTCTCTCCCTTCCTTCCTTCCTTCATTCCTTCCTTCTAGGCAGAGTTGCAAATACAAATACATATCTCAGACTGGCCAATAAAAATAAAATATTTAGATGGGCAAAAGAACACAGACACTGGACAGAGGAACTCTGCCTAGAAGGCCTCCCTCCCGGAGTCGCCTCTTCACTGTTGACGTTTAGACAAGTCACTCTAATGTACTTGTCCTCTTGCACCAGGGGACTCACACTCCTCTTTATATTCTGGTTAGCGCCAGTTTGCGATGTTCTGTGAAGCGAGTAGTACACAGCGTTGTACGAGATCTTGAGTTTCTTGGCAATTTCTCGCATGGAATATGCTATATACTAAGTTATACTCTACAGTATACTTATATACTAAGTTATACTCTACAGTATACTATATACTAAGTTATACTCTACAGTATACTTATAAACTAAGTTATACTCTACAGTATATTTATATACTATATAATGTCCACTGAGTTATACTCTACAGTATACTATATAATGTCCACTAAGTTATACTCTACAGTATACTATATACTATATAATGTCCACTAAGTTATACTCTGCAGTATACTATATACTATATAATGTCCACTAAGTTATACTCTACAGTATACTATATACTATATAATGTCCACTAAGTTATACTCTACAGTATACTATATAATGTCCACTAAGTTATACTCTACAGTATACTATATACTATATAATGTCCACTAAGTTATACTCTACAGTATACTATATAATGTCCACTAAGTTATAGTCAGGTGAAGTATTATATGTCAGGGTTATTGATCCGTACAACAGGGCTGTAATGTGAAAGCATTAGGATAATATATGTTGCAATAATATGTTTCAATGTCACCTAGTTATGTTCAATTTGTTATAATATGTATATCTGAGTGTGACATGACAACACTTGTGGCATTCCATAGGGTTGTTAAGAGTCCACTTTGACATCATTAGAACATTTGGTATGGTTCAAAGAGCAGTTACCTTTCAGATATACTATATATCTCCATGCCAACTGTCTACCTGCATGCCAACTGTCAACTGTCTACCTGCATGTCAACTGTCAACTGTCTACCTGCATGTCAACTATATATATCTACATGTCAACTGTCAACTGTCTACCTGCATGTCAACTATATATATCTACATGTCAACTGTCAACTGTCTACCTGCATGTCAACTATATATATCTACATGTCACCTGTCAACTGTCTACCTGCATGTCAACTATATATATCTCCATGCCAACTGTCAACTGTCTACCTGCATGCCAACTGTCAACTGTATATCTACATGCCAACTGTCAACTGTCTACCTGCATACCAACTGTCAACTGTATATCTACATGCCAACTGTCAACTGTCTACCTGCATACCAACTGTCAACTGTATATCTGTATGTCAACTGTCAAATGTCTACCTGCATGTCAACTGTCAACTGCCTACCTGCATGTCAACTGTCAACTGTCTACCTGCATACCAACTGTCAACTGTATATCTGTATGTCAACTGTCAAATGTCTACCTGCATGTCAACTGTCAACTGCCTACCTGCATGTCAACTGTCAACTGTCTACCTGCATGCCAACTGTCAACTGTCTACCTGCATGTCAACTGTCTACCTGCATGCCAACTGTCAACTGTATATCTGCAAGTCAACTGTCAACTGTCTACCTGCATGCCAACTGTCAACTGTCTACCTGCATGCCAACTGTCAACTGTCTACCTGCATGTCAACTGTCTACCTGCATGTC
>NC_092116.1:31042715-31142715 GCF_045679555.1 Salvelinus alpinus
CTGGTTCAACCCTAACCCTAGCGTCATGTCCACATCCTGGTTCAACCCTAGCTCCATGTCCACTTCCTGGTTCAACCCTAAACCTAGCTTCATGTCCACATCCTGCTTCAACCCTAACCCTAGCTTCATGTCCACATCCTGGTTCAACCCTAACCCTAGCTTCATGTCCACATCCTGGTTACCCTAGCTTCATGTCCACGTCTGGGTTCAACCCTAGCTTCATGTCCACATCCTGGTTCAACCCTAACCCTAGCTTCATGTCCACATCCTGGTTCAACCCTAGCTTCATGTCCACATCTTGGTTCAACCCTAACCCTAGCTTCATGTCCACATCCTGGTTCAACCCTAACCCTAGCTTCATGTCCTCATCCTGGTTCAACCCTAACCCTAGCTTCATGTCCACATCTGGGTTCAACCCTAACCCTAGCTTCATGTCCACATCCTGGTTCAACCATAACCCTAGCTTCATGTCCACATCCTGGTTCAACCCTAACCCTAGCTTCATGTCCACATCCTGGTTCAACCATAACCCTAGCTTCATGTCCACATCCTGGTTCAACCCTAACCCTAGCTTCATGTCCACATCCTGGTTCAACCCTAACCCTAGCTTCATGTCCACATCCTGGTTCAACCCTAACCCTAGCTTCATGTCCACATCCTGGTTCAACCCTAACCCTAGCTTCATGTCCTCATCCTGGTTCAACCCTAGCTTCATGTCGTCATCCTGGTTCAACCCTAGCTTCATGTCCACATCCTGGTTCAACCCTAACCCTGGCTTCATGTCCTCATCCTGGTTCAACCCTAGCTTCATGTCCACATCCTGGTTCAACCCTAACCCTAGCTTCATGTCCACATCCTGGTTCAACCCTAACCCTAGCTTCATGTCCTCATCCTGGTTCAACCCTAGCTTCATGTCCTCATCCTGGTTCAACCCCAGCTTCATGTCCACATCCTGGTTCAACCCTAACCCTAGCTTCATGTCCACATCCTGGTTCAACCCTAGCTCCATGTCCACATCCTGGTTCAACCCTAACCCTAGCTTCATGTCCACATCCTTTTCAACCCTAACCCTAGCTTCATGTCCACATCCTTTTCAACCCTAACCCTAGCTTCATGTCCACATCCTGGTTCAACCCTAGCTTCATGTCCACATCCTTTTCAACCCTAACCCTAGCTTCATGTCCACATCCTTTTCAACCCTAACCCTAGCTTCATGTCCACATCCTGGTTCAACCATAGCTTCATGTCCACATCCTGGTTCAACCCTAACCCTAGCTTCATGTCCACATCCTGGTTCAACCCTAACCATAGCTTCATGTCCACATCCTGGTTCAACCCTAACCCTAGCTTCATGTCCACATCCTGGTTCGACCCTAACCCTAGCTTCATGTCCACATCCTGGTTCAACCCTAACCCTAGCTTCATGTCCACATCCTGGTTCAACCCTAACCCTAGCTTCATGTCCACATCCTGGTTACCCTAGCTTCATGTCCACATCCTGGTTCAACCCTAACCCTAGCTTCATGTCCACATCCTGGTTCAACCCTAACCCTAGCTTCATGTCCACATCCTGGTTCAACCCTAACCATAGCTTCATGTCCACATCCTGGTTCAACCCTAACTCTAGCTTCATGTCCACTTCCTGGTTCAACCCTAGCTTCATGTCCACTTCCTGGTTCAACCCTAGCTTCATGTCCACTTCCTGGTTCAACCCTAACCCTAGCTTCATGTCCACTTCCTGGTTCAACCCTAACCCTAGCTTCATGTCCACTTCCTGGTTCAACCCTAACCCTAGCTTCATGTCCACATCCTGGTTCAACCCTAGCTTCATGTCCACATCTGGGTTCAACCCTAGCTTCATGTCCACATCCTGGTTCAACCCTAACCCTAGCTTCATGTCCACATCCTGGTTCAACCCTAGCTCCATGTCCACTTCCTGGTTCAACCCTAACCCTAGCTTCATGTCCACATCCTGCTTCAACCCTAACCCTAGCTTCATGTCCACATCCTGGTTCAACCCTAACCCTAGCTTCATGTCCACATCCTGGTTACCCTAGCTTCATGTCCACGTCTGGGTTCAACCCTAGCTTCATGTCCACATCCTGGTTCAACCCTAACCCTAGCTTCATGTCCACATCCTGGTTCAACCCTAGCTTCATGTCCACATCCTGGTTCAACCCTAACCCTAGCTTCATGTCCACATCCTGGTTCAACCCTAACCCTAGCTTCATGTCCTCATCCTGGTTCAACCCTAACCCTAGCTTCATGTCCACATCTGGGTTCAACCCTAACCCTAGCTTCATGTCCACATCCTGGTTCAACCATAACCCTAGCTTCATGTCCACATCCTGGTTCAACCCTAACCCTAGCTTCATGTCCACATCCTGGTTCAACCATAACCCTAGCTTCATGTCCACATCCTGGTTCAACCCTAACCCTAGCTTCATGTCCACATCCTGGTTCAACCCTAACCCTAGCTTCATGTCCACATCCTGGTTCAACCCTAACCCTAGCTTCATGTCCACATCCTGGTTCAACCCTAACCCTAGCTTCATGTCCTCATCCTGGTTCAACCCTAGCTTCATGTCGTCATCCTGGTTCAACCCTAGCTTCATGTCCACATCCTGGTTCAACCCTAACCCTGGCTTCATGTCATCATCCTGGTTCAACCCTAGTTTCATGTCCACATCCTGGTTCAACCCTAACCCTAGCTTCATGTCCACATCCTGGTTCAACCCTAACCCTAGCTTCATGTCCTCATCCTGGTTCAACCCTAGCTTCATGTCCTCATCCTGGTTCAACCCTAGCTTCATGTCCACATCCTGGTTCAACCCTAACCCTAGCTTCATGTCCACATCCTGGTTCAATCCTAGCTCCATGTCCACATCCTGGTTCAACCCTAACCCTAGCTTCATGTCCACTTCCTGGTTCAACCCTAACCCTAGCTTCATGTCCACATCCTGGTTCAACCCTAGCTTCATGTCCACATCTGGGTTCAACCCTAGCTTCATGTCCACATCCTGGTTCAACCCTAACCCTAGCTTCATGTCCACATCCTGGTTCAACCCTAGCTCCATGTCCACTTCCTGGTTCAACCCTAACCCTAGCTTCATGTCCACATCCTGCTTCAACCCTAACCCTAGCTTCATGTCCACATCCTGGTTCAACCCTAACCCTAGCTTCATGTCCACATCCTGGTTACCCTAGCTTAATGTCCACATCTGGGTTCAACCCTAGCTTCATGTCCACATCCTGGTTCAACCCTAACCCTAGCTTCATGTCCACATCCTGGTTCAACCCTAGCTTCATGTCCACATCCTGGTTCAACCCTAACCCTAGCTTCATGTCCACATCCTGGTTCAACCCTAACCCTAGCTTCATGTCCTCATCCTGGTTCAACCCTAACCCTAGCTTCATGTCCACATCTGGGTTCAACCCTAACCCTAGCTTCATGTCCACATCCTGGTTCAACCATAACCCTAGCTTCATGTCCACATCCTGGTTCAACCCTAACCCTAGCTTCATGTCCACATCCTGGTTCAACCCTAACCCTAGCTTCATGTCCACTTCCTGGTTCAACCCTAACCCTGGCTTCATGTCCTCATCCTGGTTCAACCCTAGCTTCATGTCCACATCCTGGTTCAACCCTAACCCTAGCTTCATGTCCACATCCTGGTTCAACCCTAACCCTAGCTTCATGTCCTCATCCTGGTTCAACCCTAGCTTCATGTCCACATCCTGGTTCAACCCTAACCCTAGCTTCATGTCCACATCCTGGTTCAACCCTAGCTCCATGTCCACATCCTGGTTCAACCCTAACCCTAGCTTCATGTCCACATCCTTTTCAACCCTAACCCTAGCTTCATGTCCACATCCTTTTCAACCCTAACCCTAGCTTCATGTCCTCATCCTGGTTCAACCCTAACCCTAGCTTCATGTCCACATCCTGGTTCAACCCTAACCCTAGCTTCATGTCCACATCCTGGTTCAACCCTAACCATAGCTTCATGTCCACATCCTGGTTCAACCCTAACCCTAGCTTCATGTCCACATCCTGGTTCAACCCTAACCCTAGCTTCATGTCCACATCCTGGTTCAACCCTAACCCTAGCTTCATGTCCACATCCTGGTTCAACCCTAACCCTAGCTTTATGTCCACATCCTGGTTCAACCCTAGCTTCATGTCCACATCCTGGTTCAACCCTAACCCTAGCTTCATGTCCACATCCTGGTTCAACCCTAACCCTAGCTTCATGTCCACATCCTGGTTCAACCCTAACCCTAGCTTCATGTCCACATCCTGGTTACCCTAGCTTCATGTCCACGTCTGGGTTCAACCCTAGCTTCATGTCCACATCCTGGTTCAACCCTAACCCTAGCTTCATGTCCACATCCTGGTTCAACCCTAGCTTCATGTCCACATCCTGGTTCAACCCTAACCCTAGCTTCATGTCCACATCCTGGTTCAACCCTAACCCTAGCTTCATGTCCTCATCCTGGTTCAACCCTAACCCTAGCTTCATGTCCACATCTGGGTTCAACCCTAACCCTAGCTTCATGTCCACATCCTGGTTCAACCATAACCCTAGCTTCATGTCCACATCCTGGTTCAACCCTAACCCTAGCTTCATGTCCACATCCTGGTTCAACCATAACCCTAGCTTCATGTCCACATCCTGGTTCAACCCTAACCCTAGCTTCATGTCCACATCCTGGTTCAACCCTAACCCTAGCTTCATGTCCACATCCTGGTTCAACCCTAACCCTAGCTTCATGTCCACATCCTGGTTCAACCCTAACCCTAGCTTCATGTCCTCATCCTGGTTCAACCCTAGCTTCATGTCGTCATCCTGGTTCAACCCTAGCTTCATGTCCACATCCTGGTTCAACCCTAACCCTGGCTTCATGTCATCATCCTGGTTCAACCCTAGTTTCATGTCCACATCCTGGTTCAACCCTAACCCTAGCTTCATGTCCACATCCTGGTTCAACCCTAACCCTAGCTTCATGTCCTCATCCTGGTTCAACCCTAGCTTCATGTCCTCATCCTGGTTCAACCCTAGCTTCATGTCCACATCCTGGTTCAACCCTAACCCTAGCTTCATGTCCACATCCTGGTTCAATCCTAGCTCCATGTCCACATCCTGGTTCAACCCTAACCCTAGCTTCATGTCCACTTCCTGGTTCAACCCTAACCCTAGCTTCATGTCCACATCCTGGTTCAACCCTAGCTTCATGTCCACATCTGGGTTCAACCCTAGCTTCATGTCCACATCCTGGTTCAACCCTAACCCTAGCTTCATGTCCACATCCTGGTTCAACCCTAGCTCCATGTCCACTTCCTGGTTCAACCCTAACCCTAGCTTCATGTCCACATCCTGCTTCAACCCTAACCCTAGCTTCATGTCCACATCCTGGTTCAACCCTAACCCTAGCTTCATGTCCACATCCTGGTTACCCTAGCTTAATGTCCACATCTGGGTTCAACCCTAGCTTCATGTCCACATCCTGGTTCAACCCTAACCCTAGCTTCATGTCCACATCCTGGTTCAACCCTAGCTTCATGTCCACATCCTGGTTCAACCCTAACCCTAGCTTCATGTCCACATCCTGGTTCAACCCTAACCCTAGCTTCATGTCCTCATCCTGGTTCAACCCTAACCCTAGCTTCATGTCCACATCTGGGTTCAACCCTAACCCTAGCTTCATGTCCACATCCTGGTTCAACCATAACCCTAGCTTCATGTCCACATCCTGGTTCAACCCTAACCCTAGCTTCATGTCCACATCCTGGTTCAACCCTAACCCTAGCTTCATGTCCACTTCCTGGTTCAACCCTAACCCTGGCTTCATGTCCTCATCCTGGTTCAACCCTAGCTTCATGTCCACATCCTGGTTCAACCCTAACCCTAGCTTCATGTCCACATCCTGGTTCAACCCTAACCCTAGCTTCATGTCCTCATCCTGGTTCAACCCTAGCTTCATGTCCACATCCTGGTTCAACCCTAACCCTAGCTTCATGTCCACATCCTGGTTCAACCCTAGCTCCATGTCCACATCCTGGTTCAACCCTAACCCTAGCTTCATGTCCACATCCTTTTCAACCCTAACCCTAGCTTCATGTCCACATCCTTTTCAACCCTAACCCTAGCTTCATGTCCTCATCCTGGTTCAACCCTAACCCTAGCTTCATGTCCACATCCTGGTTCAACCCTAACCCTAGCTTCATGTCCACATCCTGGTTCAACCCTAACCATAGCTTCATGTCCACATCCTGGTTCAACCCTAACCCTAGCTTCATGTCCACATCCTGGTTCAACCCTAACCCTAGCTTCATGTCCACATCCTGGTTCAACCCTAACCCTAGCTTCATGTCCACATCCTGGTTCAACCCTAACCCTAGCTTTATGTCCACATCCTGGTTACCCTAGCTTCATGTCCACATCCTGGTTCAACCCTAACCCTAGCTTCATGTCCACATCCTGGTTCAACCCTAACCCTAGCTTCATGTCCACATCCTGGTTCAACCCTAACCATAGCTTCATGTCCACATCCTGGTTCAACCCTAACTCTAGCTTCATGTCCACTTCCTGGTTCAACCCTAGCTTCATGTCCACTTCCTGGTTCAACCCTAGCTTCATGTCCACTTCCTGGTTCAACCCTAACCCTAGCTTCATGTCCACTTCCTGGTTCAACCCTAACCCTAGCTTCATGTCCACTTCCTGGTTCAACCCTAACCCTAGCTTCATGTCCACATCCTGGTTCAACCCTAGCTTCATGTCCACATCTGGGTTCAACCCTAGCTTCATGTCCACATCCTGGTTCAACCCTAACCCTAGCTTCATGTCCACATCCTGGTTCAACCCTAGCTCCATGTCCACTTCCTGGTTCAACCCTAACCCTAGCTTCATGTCCACATCCTGCTTCAACCCTAACCCTAGCTTCATGTCCACATCCTGGTTCAACCCTAACCCTAGCTTCATGTCCACATCCTGGTTACCCTAGCTTCATGTCCACGTCTGGGTTCAACCCTAGCTTCATGTCCACATCCTGGTTCAACCCTAACCCTAGCTTCATGTCCACATCCTGGTTCAACCCTAGCTTCATGTCCACATCCTGGTTCAACCCTAACCCTAGCTTCATGTCCACATCCTGGTTCAACCCTAACCCTAGCTTCATGTCCACATCCTGGTTCAACCCTAACCCTAGCTTCATGTCCTCATCCTGGTTCAACCCTAACCCTAGCTTCATGTCCACATCCTGGTTCAACCCTAGCTTCATGTCCACATCTGGGTTCAACCCTAGCTTCATGTCCACATCCTGGTTCAACCCTAACCCTAGCTTCATGTCCACATCCTGGTTCAACCCTACCCTAGCTCCATGTCCACTTCCTGGTTCAACCCTAACCCTAGCTTCATGTCCACATCCTGGTTCAACCCTAACCCTAGCTTCATGTCCACATCCTGGTTACAACCCTAGCTCCATGTCCACTTCCTGGTTCAACCCTAACCCTAGCTTCATGTCCACATCCTGCTTCAACCCTAACCCTAGCTTCATGTCCACATCCTGGTTCAACCCTAACCCTAGCTTCATGTCCACATCCTGGTTACCCTAGCTTAATGTCCACATCTGGGTTCAACCCTAGCTTCATGTCCACATCCTGGTTCAACCCTAACCCTAGCTTCATGTCCACATCCTGGTTCAACCCTAGCTTCATGTCCACATCCTGGTTCAACCCTAACCCTAGCTTCATGTCCACATCCTGGTTCAACCCTAACCCTAGCTTCATGTCCTCATCCTGGTTCAACCCTAACCCTAGCTTCATGTCCACATCTGGGTTCAACCCTAACCCTAGCTTCATGTCCACATCCTGGTTCAACCATAACCCTAGCTTCATGTCCACATCCTGGTTCAACCCTAACCCTAGCTTCATGTCCACATCCTGGTTCAACCCTAACCCTAGCTTCATGTCCACTTCCTGGTTCAACCCTAACCCTGGCTTCATGTCCTCATCCTGGTTCAACCCTAGCTTCATGTCCACATCCTGGTTCAACCCTAACCCTAGCTTCATGTCCACATCCTGGTTCAACCCTAACCCTAGCTTCATGTCCTCATCCTGGTTCAACCCTAGCTTCATGTCCACATCCTGGTTCAACCCTAACCCTAGCTTCATGTCCACATCCTGGTTCAACCCTAGCTCCATGTCCACATCCTGGTTCAACCCTAACCCTAGCTTCATGTCCACATCCTTTTCAACCCTAACCCTAGCTTCATGTCCACATCCTTTTCAACCCTAACCCTAGCTTCATGTCCTCATCCTGGTTCAACCCTAACCCTAGCTTCATGTCCACATCCTGGTTCAACCCTAACCCTAGCTTCATGTCCACATCCTGGTTCAACCCTAACCATAGCTTCATGTCCACATCCTGGTTCAACCCTAACCCTAGCTTCATGTCCACATCCTGGTTCAACCCTAACCCTAGCTTCATGTCCACATCCTGGTTCAACCCTAACCCTAGCTTCATGTCCACATCCTGGTTCAACCCTAACCCTAGCTTTATGTCCACATCCTGGTTACCCTAGCTTCATGTCCACATCCTGGTTCAACCCTAACCCTAGCTTCATGTCCACATCCTGGTTCAACCCTAACCCTAGCTTCATGTCCACATCCTGGTTCAACCCTAACCATAGCTTCATGTCCACATCCTGGTTCAACCCGAACTCTAGCTTCATGTCCACTTCCTGGTTCAACCCTAGCTTCATGTCCACTTCCTGGTTCAACCCTAGCTTCATGTCCACTTCCTGGTTCAACCCTAACCCTAGCTTCATGTCCACTTCCTGGTTCAACCCTAACCCTAGCTTCATGTCCACTTCCTGGTTCAACCCTAACCCTAGCTTCATGTCCACATCCTGGTTCAACCCTAGCTTCATGTCCACATCTGGGTTCAACCCTAGCTTCATGTCCACATCCTGGTTCAACCCTAACCCTAGCTTCATGTCCACATCCTGGTTCAACCCTAGCTCCATGTCCACTTCCTGGTTCAACCCTAACCCTAGCTTCATGTCCACATCCTGCTTCAACCCTAACCCTAGCTTCATGTCCACATCCTGGTTCAACCCTAACCCTAGCTTCATGTCCACATCCTGGTTACCCTAGCTTCATGTCCACGTCTGGGTTCAACCCTAGCTTCATGTCCACATCCTGGTTCAACCCTAACCCTAGCTTCATGTCCACATCCTGGTTCAACCCTAGCTTCATGTCCACATCCTGGTTCAACCCTAACCCTAGCTTCATGTCCACATCCTGGTTCAACCCTAACCCTAGCTTCATGTCCACATCCTGGTTCAACCCTAACCCTAGCTTCATGTCCACATCCTGGGTTCAACCCTAACCCTAGCTTCATGTCCACATCCTGGTTCAACCCTAACCCTAGCTTCATGTCCTCATCCTGGTTCAACCCTAACCCTAGCTTCATGTCCACATCCTGGGTTCAACCCTAACCCTAGCTTCATGTCCACATCCTGGTTCAACCCTAACCCTAGCTTCATGTCCACATCCTGGTTCAACCCTAACCCTAGCTTCATGTCCACATCCTGGTTCAACCCTAACCCTAGCTTCATGTCCACATCCTGGTTCAACCCTAACCCTAGCTTCATGTCCACATCCTGGTTCAACCCTAACCCTAGCTTTATGTCCACATCCTGGTTACCCTAGCTTCATGTCCACATCCTGGTTCAACCCTAACCCTAGCTTCATGTCCACATCCTGGTTCAACCCTAACCCTAGCTTCATGTCCACATCCTGGTTCAACCCTAACCATAGCTTCATGTCCACATCCTGGTTCAACCCGAACTCTAGCTTCATGTCCACTTCCTGGTTCAACCCTAGCTTCATGTCCACTTCCTGGTTCAACCCTAGCTTCATGTCCACTTCCTGGTTCAACCCTAACCCTAGCTTCATGTCCACTTCCTGGTTCAACCCTAACCCTAGCTTCATGTCCACTTCCTGGTTCAACCCTAACCCTAGCTTCATGTCCACATCCTGGTTCAACCCTAGCTTCATGTCCACATCTGGGTTCAACCCTAGCTTCATGTCCACATCCTGGTTCAACCCTAACCCTAGCTTCATGTCCACATCCTGGTTCAACCCTAGCTCCATGTCCACTTCCTGGTTCAACCCTAACCCTAGCTTCATGTCCACATCCTGCTTCAACCCTAACCCTAGCTTCATGTCCACATCCTGGTTCAACCCTAACCCTAGCTTCATGTCCACATCCTGGTTACCCTAGCTTCATGTCCACGTCTGGGTTCAACCCTAGCTTCATGTCCACATCCTGGTTCAACCCTAACCCTAGCTTCATGTCCACATCCTGGTTCAACCCTAGCTTCATGTCCACATCCTGGTTCAACCCTAACCCTAGCTTCATGTCCACATCCTGGTTCAACCCTAACCCTAGCTTCATGTCCACATCCTGGTTCAACCCTAACCCTAGCTTCATGTCCTCATCCTGGTTCAACCCTAACCCTAGCTTCATGTCCACATCCTGGTTCAACCCTAGCTTCATGTCCACATCTGGGTTCAACCCTAGCTTCATGTCCACATCCTGGTTCAACCCTAACCCTAGCTTCATGTCCACATCCTGGTTCAACCCTAGCTCCATGTCCACTTCCTGGTTCAACCCTAACCCTAGCTTCATGTCCACATCCTGCTTCAACCCTAACCCTAGCTTCATGTCCACATCCTGGTTCAACCCTAACCCTAGCTTCATGTCCACATCCTGGTTACCCTAGCTTAATGTCCACATCTGGGTTCAACCCTAGCTTCATGTCCACATCCTGGTTCAACCCTAACCCTAGCTTCATGTCCACATCCTGGTTCAACCCTAGCTTCATGTCCACATCCTGGTTCAACCCTAACCCTAGCTTCATGTCCACATCCTGGTTCAACCCTAACCCTAGCTTCATGTCCTCATCCTGGTTCAACCCTAACCCTAGCTTCATGTCCACATCTGGGTTCAACCCTAACCCTAGCTTCATGTCCACATCCTGGTTCAACCATAACCCTAGCTTCATGTCCACATCCTGGTTCAACCCTAACCCTAGCTTCATGTCCACATCCTGGTTCAACCCTAACCCTAGCTTCATGTCCACTTCCTGGTTCAACCCTAACCCTGGCTTCATGTCCTCATCCTGGTTCAACCCTAGCTTCATGTCCACATCCTGGTTCAACCCTAACCCTAGCTTCATGTCCACATCCTGGTTCAACCCTAACCCTAGCTTCATGTCCTCATCCTGGTTCAACCCTAGCTTCATGTCCACATCCTGGTTCAACCCTAACCCTAGCTTCATGTCCACATCCTGGTTCAACCCTAGCTCCATGTCCACATCCTGGTTCAACCCTAACCCTAGCTTCATGTCCACATCCTTTTCAACCCTAACCCTAGCTTCATGTCCACATCCTTTTCAACCCTAACCCTAGCTTCATGTCCTCATCCTGGTTCAACCCTAACCCTAGCTTCATGTCCACATCCTGGTTCAACCCTAACCCTAGCTTCATGTCCACATCCTGGTTCAACCCTAACCATAGCTTCATGTCCACATCCTGGTTCAACCCTAACCCTAGCTTCATGTCCACATCCTGGTTCAACCCTAACCCTAGCTTCATGTCCACATCCTGGTTCAACCCTAACCCTAGCTTCATGTCCACATCCTGGTTCAACCCTAACCCTAGCTTTATGTCCACATCCTGGTTACCCTAGCTTCATGTCCACATCCTGGTTCAACCCTAACCCTAGCTTCATGTCCACATCCTGGTTCAACCCTAACCCTAGCTTCATGTCCACATCCTGGTTCAACCCTAACCATAGCTTCATGTCCACATCCTGGTTCAACCCTAACTCTAGCTTCATGTCCACTTCCTGGTTCAACCCTAGCTTCATGTCCACTTCCTGGTTCAACCCTAGCTTCATGTCCACTTCCTGGTTCAACCCTAACCCTAGCTTCATGTCCACTTCCTGGTTCAACCCTAACCCTAGCTTCATGTCCACTTCCTGGTTCAACCCTAACCCTAGCTTCATGTCCACATCCTGGTTCAACCCTAGCTTCATGTCCACATCTGGGTTCAACCCTAGCTTCATGTCCACATCCTGGTTCAACCCTAACCCTAGCTTCATGTCCACATCCTGGTTCAACCCTAGCTCCATGTCCACTTCCTGGTTCAACCCTAACCCTAGCTTCATGTCCACATCCTGCTTCAACCCTAACCCTAGCTTCATGTCCACATCCTGGTTCAACCCTAACCCTAGCTTCATGTCCACATCCTGGTTACCCTAGCTTCATGTCCACGTCTGGGTTCAACCCTAGCTTCATGTCCACATCCTGGTTCAACCCTAACCCTAGCTTCATGTCCACATCCTGGTTCAACCCTAGCTTCATGTCCACATCCTGGTTCAACCCTAACCCTAGCTTCATGTCCACATCCTGGTTCAACCCTAACCCTAGCTTCATGTCCACATCCTGGTTCAACCCTAACCCTAGCTTCATGTCCTCATCCTGGTTCAACCCTAACCCTAGCTTCATGTCCACATCTGGGTTCAACCCTAACCCTAGCTTCATGTCCACATCCTGGTTCAACCATAACCCTAGCTTCATGTCCACATCCTGGTTCAACCCTAACCCTAGCTTCATGTCCACATCCTGGTTCAACCATAACCCTAGCTTCATGTCCACATCCTGGTTCAACCCTAACCCTAGCTTCATGTCCACATCCTGGTTCAACCCTAACCCTAGCTTCATGTCCACATCCTGGTTCAACCCTAACCCTAGCTTCATGTCCACATCCTGGTTCAACCCTAACCCTAGCTTCATGTCCTCATCCTGGTTCAACCCTAGCTTCATGTCGTCATCCTGGTTCAACCCTAGCTTCATGTCCACATCCTGGTTCAACCCTAACCCTGGCTTCATGTCCTCATCCTGGTTCAACCCTAGCTTCATGTCCACATCCTGGTTCAACCCTAACCCTAGCTTCATGTCCACATCCTGGTTCAACCCTAACCCTAGCTTCATGTCCTCATCCTGGTTCAACCCTAACCCTAGCTTCATGTCCTCATCCTGGTTCAACCCTAGCTTCATGTCCACATCCTGGTTCAACCCTAACCCTAGCTTCATGTCCACATCCTGGTTCAACCCTAGCTCCATGTCCACATCCTGGTTCAACCCTAACCCTAGCTTCATGTCCACTTCCTGGTTCAACCCTAACCCTAGCTTCATGTCCACATCCTGGTTCAACCCTAGCTTCATGTCCACATCTGGGTTCAACCCTAGCTTCATGTCCACATCCTGGTTCATCCCTAACCCTAGCTTCATGTCCACATCCTGGTTCAACCCTAGCTCCATGTCCACTTCCTGGTTCAACCCTAACCCTAGCTTCATGTCCACATCCTGCTTCAACCCTAACCCTAGCTTCATGTCCACATCCTGGTTCAACCCTAACCCTAGCTTCATGTCCACATCCTGGTTACCCTAGCTTCATGTCCACGTCTGGGTTCAACCCTAGCTTCATGTCCACATCCTGGTTCAACCCTAACCCTAGCTTCATGTCCACATCCTGGTTCAACCCTAGCTTCATGTCCACATCCTGGTTCAACCCTAACCCTAGCTTCATGTCCACATCCTGGTTCAACCCTAACCCTAGCTTCATGTCCACATCCTGGTTCAACCCTAACCCTAGCTTCATGTCCACATCCTGGTTCAACCATAACCCTAGCTTCATGTCCACATCCTGGTTCAACCCTAACCCTAGCTTCATGTCCACATCCTGGTTCAACCATAACCCTAGCTTCATGTCCACATCCTGGTTCAACCCTAACCCTAGCTTCATGTCCACATCCTGGTTCAACCCTAACCCTAGCTTCATGTCCACATCCTGGTTCAACCCTAACCCTAGCTTCATGTCCACATCCTGGTTCAACCCTAACCCTAGCTTCATGTCCTCATCCTGGTTCAACCCTAGCTTCATGTCGTCATCCTGGTTCAACCCTAGCTTCATGTCCACATCCTGGTTCAACCCTAACCCTGGCTTCATGTCCTCATCCTGGTTCAACCCTAGCTTCATGTCCACATCCTGGTTCAACCCTAACCCTAGCTTCATGTCCACATCCTGGTTCAACCCTAGCTCCATGTCCACATCCTGGTTCAACCCTAACCCTAGCTTCATGTCCACTTCCTGGTTCAACCCTAACCCTAGCTTCATGTCCACATCCTGGTTCAACCCTAGCTTCATGTCCACATCTGGGTTCAACCCTAGCTTCATGTCCACATCCTGGTTCATCCCTAACCCTAGCTTCATGTCCACATCCTGGTTCAACCCTAGCTCCATGTCCACTTCCTGGTTCAACCCTAACCCTAGCTTCATGTCCACATCCTGCTTCAACCCTAACCCTAGCTTCATGTCCACATCCTGGTTCAACCCTAACCCTAGCTTCATGTCCACATCCTGGTTACCCTAGCTTCATGTCCACGTCTGGGTTCAACCCTAGCTTCATGTCCACATCCTGGTTCAACCCTAACCCTAGCTTCATGTCCACATCCTGGTTCAACCCTAGCTTCATGTCCACATCCTGGTTCAACCCTAACCCTAGCTTCATGTCCACATCCTGGTTCAACCCTAACCCTAGCTTCATGTCCACATCCTGGTTCAACCCTAACCCTAGCTTCATGTCCACATCCTGGTTCAACCATAACCCTAGCTTCATGTCCACATCCTGGTTCAACCCTAACCCTAGCTTCATGTCCACATCCTGGTTCAACCATAACCCTAGCTTCATGTCCACATCCTGGTTCAACCCTAACCCTAGCTTCATGTCCACATCCTGGTTCAACCCTAACCCTAGCTTCATGTCCACATCCTGGTTCAACCCTAACCCTAGCTTCATGTCCACATCCTGGTTCAACCCTAACCCTAGCTTCATGTCCCCATCCTGGTTCAACCCTAGCTTCATGTCGTCATCCTGGTTCAACCCTAGCTTCATGTCCACATCCTGGTTCAACCCTAACCCTGGCTTCATGTCCTCATCCTGGTTCAACCCTAGCTTCATGTCCACATCCTGGTTCAACCCTAACCCTAGCTTCATGTCCACATCCTGGTTCAACCCTAACCCTAGCTTCATGTCCTCATCCTGGTTCAACCCTAGCTTCATGTCCTCATCCTCGTTCAACCCTAGCTTCATGTCCACATCCTGGTTCAACCCTAACCCTAGCTTCATGTCCACATCCTGGTTCAACCCTAGCTCCATGTCCACATCCTGGTTCAACCCTAACCCTAGCTTAATGTCCACTTCCTGGTTCAACCCTAACCCTAGCTTCATGTCCACATCCTGGTTCAACCCTAGCTTCATGTCCACATCTGGGTTCAACCCTAGCTTCATGTCCACATCCTTGTTCAACCCTAACCCTAGCTTCATGTCCACATCCTGGTTCAACCCTAGCTCCATGTCCACTTCCTGGTTCAACCCTAACCCTAGCTTCATGTCCACATCCTGCTTCAACCCTAACCCTAGCTTCATGTCCACATCCTGGTTCAACCCTAACCCTAGCTTCATGTCCACATCCTGGTTACCCTAGCTTCATGTCCACGTCTGGGTTCAACCCTAGCTTCATGTCCACATCCTGGTTCAACCCTAACCCTAGCTTCATGTCCACATCCTGGTTCAACCCTAGCTTCATGTCCACATCCTGGTTCAACCCTAACCCTAGCTTCATGTCCACATCCTGGTTCAACCCTAACCCTAGCTTCATGTCCTCATCCTGGTTCAACCCTAACCCTAGCTTCATGTCCACATCTGGGTTCAACCCTAACCCTAGCTTCATGTCCACATCCTGGTTCAACCCTAACCCTAGCTTCATGTCCTCATCCTGGTTCAACCCTAACCCTAGCTTCATGTCCACATCTGGGTTCAACCCTAACCCTAGCTTCATGTCCACATCCTGGTTCAACCCTAACCCTAGCTTCATGTCCACATCCTGGTTCAACCCTAACCCTAGCTTCATGTCCACATCCTGGTTCAACCCTAACCCTAGCTTCATGTCCACATCCTGGTTCAACCCTAACCCTAGCTTCATGTCCTGTACATTTCGCTGTACATTTCAAAAAGTGCTGAACAAATAGTTATATTGACTACGTTCGCCCTGGCTCCCTCGTTAATGTCTTAATTGATTGTCTCTTATCCACTTGTTGTCCCTTTATGCCATATGTTGTACATCTTAATTGTCAGTAGAAACCACATTTGTTTAAAAGAAAATCAGCCACATCAGCTGGCAGTAAATGAGGCTGAATTAGCTGTTTCCCTGCCAGACAAGGCTCTGCTGTTAACCAGGAAGTGGTAAGATGTTGTTGTAACAGTTTTGTGGGCACCGTTTGTCACCGTTATACTGCAATTGTTGTTTAGTGTTGTGGCTTTGCTGCATCCCACTTTATTATTTGTTTTGCCCCACCAAGATTTACATGCTAAAGTCGCCACTGAAACCAGTTCCTGCTGTCCTTGGTAGTCACGTAAACAAGCTTCATGTCCACATCCTGGTTCAACCCTAACCCTAGCTTCATGTCCACATCCTTTTCAACCCTAACCCTAGCTTCATGTCCTCATCCTGGTTCAACCCTAACCCTAGCTTCATGTCCACATCCTGGTTCAACCCTAACCCTAGCTTCATGTCCACATCCTGGTTCAACCCTAACCATAGCTTCATGTCCACATCCTGGTTCAACCCTAACCCTAGCTTCATGTCCACATCCTGGTTCAACCCTAACCCTAGCTTCATGTCCACATCCTGGTTCAACCCTAACCCTAGCTTCATGTCCACATCCTGGTTCAACCCTAACCCTAGCTTTATGTCCACATCCTGGTTACCCTAGCTTCATGTCCACATCCTGGTTCAACCCTAACCCTAGCTTCATGTCCACATCCTGGTTCAACCCTAACCCTAGCTTCATGTCCACATCCTGGTTCAACCCTAACCATAGCTTCATGTCCACATCCTGGTTCAACCCTAACTCTAGCTTCATGTCCACTTCCTGGTTCAACCCTAGCTTCATGTCCACTTCCTGGTTCAACCCTAGCTTCATGTCCACTTCCTGGTTCAACCCTAACCCTAGCTTCATGTCCACTTCCTGGTTCAACCCTAACCCTAGCTTCATGTCCACTTCCTGGTTCAACCCTAACCCTAGCTTCATGTCCACATCCTGGTTCAACCCTAGCTTCATGTCCACATCTGGGTTCAACCCTAGCTTCATGTCCACATCCTGGTTCAACCCTAACCCTAGCTTCATGTCCACATCCTGGTTCAACCCTAGCTCCATGTCCACTTCCTGGTTCAACCCTAACCCTAGCTTCATGTCCACATCCTGCTTCAACCCTAACCCTAGCTTCATGTCCACATCCTGGTTCAACCCTAACCCTAGCTTCATGTCCACATCCTGGTTCAACCCTAACCCTAGCTTCATGTCCACATCCTGGTTACCCTAGCTTCATGTCCACGTCTGGGTTCAACCCTAGCTTCATGTCCACATCCTGGTTCAACCCTAACCCTAGCTTCATGTCCACATCCTGGTTCAACCCTAGCTTCATGTCCACATCCTGGTTCAACCCTAACCCTAGCTTCATGTCCACATCCTGGTTCAACCCTAACCCTAGCTTCATGTCCACATCCTGGTTCAACCCTAACCCTAGCTTCATGTCCTCATCCTGGTTCAACCCTAACCCTAGCTTCATGTCCACATCTGGGTTCAACCCTAACCCTAGCTTCATGTCCACATCCTGGTTCAACCCTAACCCTAGCTTCATGTCCACATCCTGGTTCAACCCTAACCCTAGCTTCATGTCCACATCCTGGTTCAACCCTAACCCTAGCTTCATGTCCACATCCTGGTTCAACCCTAACCCTAGCTTCATGTCCACATCCTGGTTCAACCCTAACCCTAGCTTCATGTCCACATCCTGGTTCAACCCTAACCCTAGCTTCATGTCCACATCCTGGTTCAACCCTAACCCTAGCTTCATGTCCTCATCCTGGTTCAACCCTAGCTTCATGTCGTCATCCTGGTTCAACCCTAGCTTCATGTCCACATCCTGGTTCAACCCTAACCCTGGCTTCATGTCCTCATCCTGGTTCAACCCTAGCTTCATGTCCACATCCTGGTTCAACCCTAACCCTAGCTTCATGTCCACATCCTGGTTCAACCCTAACCCTAGCTTCATGTCCTCATCCTGGTTCAACCCTAACCCTAGCTTCATGTCCTCATCCTGGTTCAACCCTAGCTTCATGTCCACATCCTGGTTCAACCCTAACCCTAGCTTCATGTCCACATCCTGGTTCAACCCTAGCTCCATGTCCACATCCTGGTTCAACCCTAACCCTAGCTTCATGTCCACTTCCTGGTTCAACCCTAACCCTAGCTTCATGTCCACATCCTGGTTCAACCCTAGCTTCATGTCCACATCTGGGTTCAACCCTAGCTTCATGTCCACATCCTGGTTCATCCCTAACCCTAGCTTCATGTCCACATCCTGGTTCAACCCTAGCTCCATGTCCACTTCCTGGTTCAACCCTAACCCTAGCTTCATGTCCACATCCTGCTTCAACCCTAACCCTAGCTTCATGTCCACATCCTGGTTCAACCCTAACCCTAGCTTCATGTCCACATCCTGGTTACCCTAGCTTCATGTCCACGTCTGGGTTCAACCCTAGCTTCATGTCCACATCCTGGTTCAACCCTAACCCTAGCTTCATGTCCACATCCTGGTTCAACCCTAGCTTCATGTCCACATCCTGGTTCAACCCTAACCCTAGCTTCATGTCCACATCCTGGTTCAACCCTAACCCTAGCTTCATGTCCACATCCTGGTTCAACCCTAACCCTAGCTTCATGTCCACATCCTGGTTCAACCATAACCCTAGCTTCATGTCCACATCCTGGTTCAACCCTAACCCTAGCTTCATGTCCACATCCTGGTTCAACCATAACCCTAGCTTCATGTCCACATCCTGGTTCAACCCTAACCCTAGCTTCATGTCCACATCCTGGTTCAACCCTAACCCTAGCTTCATGTCCACATCCTGGTTCAACCCTAACCCTAGCTTCATGTCCACATCCTGGTTCAACCCTAACCCTAGCTTCATGTCCTCATCCTGGTTCAACCCTAGCTTCATGTCGTCATCCTGGTTCAACCCTAGCTTCATGTCCACATCCTGGTTCAACCCTAACCCTGGCTTCATGTCCTCATCCTGGTTCAACCCTAGCTTCATGTCCACATCCTGGTTCAACCCTAACCCTAGCTTCATGTCCACATCCTGGTTCAACCCTAGCTCCATGTCCACATCCTGGTTCAACCCTAACCCTAGCTTCATGTCCTCATCCTGGTTCAACCCTAGCTTCATGTCCTCATCCTCGTTCAACCCTAGCTTCATGTCCACATCCTGGTTCAACCCTAACCCTAGCTTCATGTCCACATCCTGGTTCAACCCTAGCTCCATGTCCACATCCTGGTTCAACCCTAACCCTAGCTTAATGTCCACTTCCTGGTTCAACCCTAACCCTAGCTTCATGTCCACATCCTGGTTCAACCCTAGCTTCATGTCCACATCTGGGTTCAACCCTAGCTTCATGTCCACATCCTTGTTCAACCCTAACCCTAGCTTCATGTCCACATCCTGGTTCAACCCTAGCTCCATGTCCACTTCCTGGTTCAACCCTAACCCTAGCTTCATGTCCACATCCTGCTTCAACCCTAACCCTAGCTTCATGTCCACATCCTGGTTCAACCCTAACCCTAGCTTCATGTCCACATCCTGGTTACCCTAGCTTCATGTCCACGTCTGGGTTCAACCCTAGCTTCATGTCCACATCCTGGTTCAACCCTAACCCTAGCTTCATGTCCACATCCTGGTTCAACCCTAGCTTCATGTCCACATCCTGGTTCAACCCTAACCCTAGCTTCATGTCCACATCCTGGTTCAACCCTAACCCTAGCTTCATGTCCTCATCCTGGTTCAACCCTAACCCTAGCTTCATGTCCACATCTGGGTTCAACCCTAACCCTAGCTTCATGTCCACATCCTGGTTCAACCCTAACCCTAGCTTCATGTCCTCATCCTGGTTCAACCCTAACCCTAGCTTCATGTCCACATCTGGGTTCAACCCTAACCCTAGCTTCATGTCCACATCCTGGTTCAACCCTAACCCTAGCTTCATGTCCACATCCTGGTTCAACCCTAACCCTAGCTTCATGTCCACATCCTGGTTCAACCCTAACCCTAGCTTCATGTCCACATCCTGGTTCAACCCTAACCCTAGCTTCATGTCCTGTACATTTCGCTGTACATTTCAAAAAGTGCTGAACAAATAGTTATATTGACTACGTTCGCCCTGGCTCCCTCGTTAATGTCTTAATTGATTGTCTCTTATCCACTTGTTGTCCCTTTATGCCATATGTTGTACATCTTAATTGTCAGTAGAAACCACATTTGTTTAAAAGAAAATCAGCCACATCAGCTGGCAGTAAATGAGGCTGAATTAGCTGTTTCCCTGCCAGACAAGGCTCTGCTGTTAACCAGGAAGTGGTAAGATGTTGTTGTAACAGTTTTGTGGGCACCGTTTGTCACCGTTATACTGCAATTGTTGTTTAGTGTTGTGGCTTTGCTGCATCCCACTTTATTATTTGTTTTGCCCCACCAAGATTTACATGCTAAAGTCGCCACTGAAACCAGTTCCTGCTGTCCTTGGTAGTCACGTAAACACGCACGCACGCACGCACGCACGCACGCACGCACGCACGCACGCACGCACACACACACACACACACACACACACACACACACACACACACACACACACACACACACACACACACACACACACACACACACACACCACACACACACACACACACACACACCCTGTTGATGTGCTGTAATTCCTAACATCTCCTCGCTCCACCTGCTCCATCTCTTCTTCTATTTGTCCATTGCTGTCATACTCCATCCCTCCTCATCCCTCCTAACCTTCATCCCTACATCCCCCCATCCCTCCTTCCCTTCATCCCTCCATCCCTCCCTCCTACCCACCATCCCTTCATCCCTCCTTCCCTCCATCCCTCCATCCCTCCTTCCCTCCTACCCACCATTCCTCCTACCCTCCTACCCTCCATCCCTCCTTCCCTCCATCCCTCCATCCCACCATCCCTCCTACCCTCCATCCCTCCTTCCCTCCTTCCCACATCCCTCCCTCCTACCCTCCATCCCTCCTTCCCTCCTTCCCACATCCCTCCCTCCTACCCTCCATCCCTCCTTCCCTCCTACCCACCATTCCTCCTACCCTCCTACCCTCCATCCCTCCATCCCTCCTACCCTCCATCCCTCCTTCCCACATCCCTCCCTCCTACATGTCCACATCCTGGTTCAACCCTAACCCTAGCTTCATGTCCACATCCTGGTTCAACCCTAGCTTCATGTCCACATCCTGGTAAAACCCTAATCCTAGCTTCATGTCCACATCCTGGTTCAACCCTAACCCTAGCTTCATGTCCTCATCCTGGTTCAACCCTAACCCTAGCTTCATGTCCACATCTGGGTTCAACCCTAACCCTAGCTTCATGTCATAACCCTAGCTTCCTAACATAGCTTCATGTCCACATCCTGGTTCAACCCTAGCTCCATGTCCACATCCTGGTTCAACCCTAACCCTAGCTTCATGTCCACATCCTTTTCAACACATCCTGGTTCAACCCTAGCTTCATGTCCACATCCTGGTTCAACCCTAACCCTAGCTTCATGTCCACATCCTGGTTCAACCCTAACCCTAGCTTCATGTCCTCATCCTGGTTCAACCCTAACCCTAGCTTCATGTCCACATCTGGGTTCAACCCTAACCCTAGCTTCATGTCATAACCCTAGCTTCCTAACATAGCTTCATGTCCACATCCTGGTTCAACCCTAGCTCCATGTCCACATCCTGGTTCAACCCTAACCCTAGCTTCATGTCCACATCCTTTTCAACACATCCTGGTTCAACCCTAGCTTCATGTCCACATCCTGGTTCAACCCTAACCCTAGCTTCATGTCCACATCCTGGTTCAACCCTAACCCTAGCTTCATGTCCTCATCCTGGTTCAACCCTAACCCTAGCTTCATGTCCACATCTGGGTTCAACCCTAACCCTAGCTTCATGTCATAACCCTAGCTTCCTAACATAGCTTCATGTCCACATCCTGGTTCAACCCTAGCTCCATGTCCACATCCTGGTTCAACCCTAACCCTAGCTTCATGTCCACATCCTTTTCAACCCTAACCCTAGCTTCATGTCCACATCCTTTTCAACCCTAACCCTAGCTTCATGTCCACATCCTGGTTCAACCCTAGCTTCATGTCCACATCCTTTTCAACCCTAACCCTAGCTTCATGTCCACATCCTTTTCAACCCTAACCCTAGCTTCATGTCCACATCCTGGTTCAACCATAGCTTCATGTCCTCATCCTGGTTCAACCCTAACCATAGCTTCATGTCCACATCCTGGTTCAACCCTAACCCTAGCTTCATGTCCACATCCTGGTTCAACCCTAACCCTAGCTTCATGTCCACATCCTGGTTCAACCCTAACCCTAGCTTCATGTCCACATCCTGGTTCAACCCTAACCCTAGCTTCATGTCCACATCCTGGTTCAACCCTAACCCTAGCTTCATGTCCTCATCCTGGTTCAACCCTAGCTTCATGTCCTCATCCTGGTTCAACCCTAGCTTCATGTCCACATCCTGGTTCAACCCTAACCCTAGCTTCATGTCCACATCCTGGTTCAACCCTAGCTCCATGTCCACATCCTGGTTCAACCCTAACCCTAGCTTCATGTCCACTTCCTGGTTCAACCCTAACCCTGGCTTCATGTCCTCATCCTGGTTCAACCCTAGCTTCATGTCCACATCCTGGTTCAACCCTAACCCTAGCTTCATGTCCACATCCTGGTTCAACCCTAACCCTAGCTTCATGTCCTCATCCTGGTTCAACCCTAGCTTCATGTCCACATCCTGGTTCAACCCTAACCCTAGCTTCATGTCCACATCCTGGTTCAACCCTAACCCTAGCTTTATGTCCACATCCTGGTTACCCTAGATTCATGTCCACATCCTGGTTCAACCCTAACCCTAGCTTCATGTCCACATCCTGGTTCAACCCTAACCCTAGCTTCATGTCCACATCCTGGTTCAACCCTAACCATAGCTTCATGTCCACATCCTGGTTCAACCCTAACTCTAGCTTCATGTCCACTTCCTGGTTCAACCCTAGCTTCATGTCCACTTCCTGGTTCAACCCTAGCTTCATGTCCACTTCCTGGTTCAACCCTAACCCTAGCTTCATGTCCACATCCTGGTTCAACCCTAGCTTCATGTCCACATCTGGGTTCAACCCTAGCTTCATGTCCACATCCTGGTTCAACCCTAACCCTAGCTTCATGTCCACATCCTGGTTCAACCCTAGCTCCATGTCCACTTCCTGGTTCAACCCTAACCCTAGCTTCATGTCCACATCCTGCTTCAACCCTAACCCTAGCTTCATGTCCACATCCTGGTTCAACCCTAACCCTAGCTTCATGTCCACATCCTGGTTACCCTAGCTTCATGTCCACGTCTGGGTTCAACCCTAGCTTCATGTCCACATCCTGGTTCAACCCTAACCCTAGCTTCATGTCCACATCCTGGTTCAACCCTAGCTTCATGTCCACATCCTGGTTCAACCCTAACCCTAGCTTCATGTCCACATCCTGGTTCAACCCTAACCCTAGCTTCATGTCCACATCCTGGTTCAACCCTAACCCTAGCTTCATGTCCTCATCCTGGTTCAACCCTAACCCTAGCTTCATGTCCACATCTGGGTTCAACCCTAACCCTAGCTTCATGTCCACATCCTGGTTCAACCCTAACCCTAGCTTCATGTCCACATCCTGGTTAAACCCTAACCCTAGCTTCATGTCCACATCCTGGTTCAACCCTAACCCTAGCTTCATGTCCACATCCTGGTTCAACCCTAACCCTAGCTTCATGTCCACATCCTGGTTCAACCCTAACCCTAGCTTCATGTCCACATCCTGGTTCAACCCTAACCCTAGCTTCATGTCCACATCCTGGTTCAACCCTAACCCTAGCTTCATGTCCTCATCCTGGTTCAACCCTAGCTTCATGTCGTCATCCTGGTTCAACCCTAGCTTCATGTCCACATCCTGGTTCAACCCTAACCCTGGCTTCATGTCCTCATCCTGGTTCAACCCTAGCTTCATGTCCACATCCTGGTTCAACCCTAACCCTAGCTTCATGTCCACATCCTGGTTCAACCCTAACCCTAGCTTCATGTCCTCATCCTGGTTCAACCCTAACCCTAGCTTCATGTCCTCATCCTGGTTCAACCCTAGCTTCATGTCCACATCCTGGTTCAACCCTAACCCTAGCTTCATGTCCACATCCTGGTTCAACCCTAGCTCCATGTCCACATCCTGGTTCAACCCTAACCCTAGCTTCATGTCCACTTCCTGGTTCAACCCTAACCCTAGCTTCATGTCCACATCCTGGTTCAACCCTAGCTTCATGTCCACATCTGGGTTCAACCCTAGCTTCATGTCCACATCCTGGTTCATCCCTAACCCTAGCTTCATGTCCACATCCTGGTTCAACCCTAGCTCCATGTCCACTTCCTGGTTCAACCCTAACCCTAGCTTCATGTCCACATCCTGCTTCAACCCTAACCCTAGCTTCATGTCCACATCCTGGTTCAACCCTAACCCTAGCTTCATGTCCACATCCTGGTTACCCTAGCTTCATGTCCACGTCTGGGTTCAACCCTAGCTTCATGTCCACATCCTGGTTCAACCCTAACCCTAGCTTCATGTCCACATCCTGGTTCAACCCTAGCTTCATGTCCACATCCTGGTTCAACCCTAACCCTAGCTTCATGTCCACATCCTGGTTCAACCCTAACCCTAGCTTCATGTCCACATCCTGGTTCAACCCTAACCCTAGCTTCATGTCCACATCCTGGTTCAACCATAACCCTAGCTTCATGTCCACATCCTGGTTCAACCCTAACCCTAGCTTCATGTCCACATCCTGGTTCAACCATAACCCTAGCTTCATGTCCACATCCTGGTTCAACCCTAACCCTAGCTTCATGTCCACATCCTGGTTCAACCCTAACCCTAGCTTCATGTCCACATCCTGGTTCAACCCTAACCCTAGCTTCATGTCCACATCCTGGTTCAACCCTAACCCTAGCTTCATGTCCTCATCCTGGTTCAACCCTAGCTTCATGTCGTCATCCTGGTTCAACCCTAGCTTCATGTCCACATCCTGGTTCAACCCTAACCCTGGCTTCATGTCCTCATCCTGGTTCAACCCTAGCTTCATGTCCACATCCTGGTTCAACCCTAACCCTAGCTTCATGTCCACATCCTGGTTCAACCCTAACCCTAGCTTCATGTCCTCATCCTGGTTCAACCCTAGCTTCATGTCCTCATCCTGGTTCAACCCTAGCTTCATGTCCACATCCTGGTTCAACCCTAACCCTAGCTTCATGTCCACATCCTGGTTCAACCCTAGCTCCATGTCCACATCCTGGTTCAACCCTAACCCTAGCTTAATGTCCACTTCCTGGTTCAACCCTAACCCTAGCTTCATGTCCACATCCTGGTTCAACCCTAGCTTCATGTCCACATCCTGGGTTCACCCACCCTAGCTTCATGTCCACATCCTGGTTCAACCCTAGCTCCATGTCCACTTCCTGGTTCAACCCTAACCCTAGCTTCATGTCCACATCCTGCTTCAACCCTAACCCTAGCTTCATGTCCACATCCTGGTTCAACCCTAACCCTAGCTTCATGTCCACATCCTGGTTACCCTAGCTTCATGTCCACGTCTGGGTTCAACCCTAGCTTCATGTCCACATCCTGGTTCAACCCTAACCCTAGCTTCATGTCCACATCCTGGTTCAACCCTAGCTTCATGTCCACATCCTGGTTCAACCCTAACCCTAGCTTCATGTCCACATCCTGGTTCAACCCTAACCCTAGCTTCATGTCCTCATCCTGGTTCAACCCTAACCCTAGCTTCATGTCCACATCTGGGTTCAACCCTAACCCTAGCTTCATGTCCACATCCTGGTTCAACCATAACCCTAGCTTCATGTCCACATCCTGGTTCAACCCTAACCCTAGCTTCATGTCCACATCCTGGTTCAACCATAACCCTAGCTTCATGTCCACATCCTGGTTCAACCCTAACCCTAGCTTCATGTCCACATCCTGGTTCAACCCTAACCCTAGCTTCATGTCCACATCCTGGTTCAACCCTAACCCTAGCTTCATGTCCACATCCTGGTTCAACCCTAACCCTAGCTTCATGTCCTGTACATTTCGCTGTACATTTCAAAAAGTGCTGAACAAATAGTTATATTGACTACGTTCGCCCTGGCTCCCTCGTTAATGTCTTAATTGATTGTCTCTTATCCACTTGTTGTCCCTTTATGCCATATGTTGTACATCTTAATTGTCAGTAGAAACCACATTTGTTTAAAAGAAAATCAGCCACATCAGCTGGCAGTAAATGAGGCTGAATTAGCTGTTTCCCTGCCAGACAAGGCTCTGCTGTTAACCAGGAAGTGGTAAGATGTTGTTGTAACAGTTTTGTGGGCACCGTTTGTCACCGTTATACTGCAATTGTTGTTTAGTGTTGTGGCTTTGCTGCATCCCACTTTATTATTTGTTTTGCCCCACCAAGATTTACATGCTAAAGTCGCCACTGAAACCAGTTCCTGCTGTCCTTGGTAGTCACGTAAACACGCACGCACGCACGCACGCACGCACGCACGCACGCACGCACGCACACACACACACACACACACACACACACACACACACACACACACACACACACACACACACACACACACACACACACACACACACACACCACACACACACACACACACACACACCCTGTTGATGTGCTGTAATTCCTAACATCTCCTCGCTCCACCTGCTCCATCTCTTCTTCTATTTGTCCATTGCTGTCATACTCCATCCCTCCTCATCCCTCCTAACCTTCATCCCTACATCCCCCCATCCCTCCTTCCCTTCATCCCTCCATCCCTCCCTCCTACCCACCATCCCTTCATCCCTCCTTCCCTCCATCCCTCCATCCCTCCTTCCCTCCTACCCACCATTCCTCCTACCCTCCTACCCTCCATCCCTCCTTCCCTCCATCCCTCCATCCCACCATCCCTCCTACCCTCCATCCCTCCTTCCCTCCTTCCCACATCCCTCCCTCCTACCCTCCATCCCTCCTTCCCTCCTTCCCACATCCCTCCCTCCTACCCTCCATCCCTCCTTCCCTCCTACCCACCATTCCTCCTACCCTCCTACCCTCCATCCCTCCATCCCTCCTACCCTCCATCCCTCCTTCCCACATCCCTCCCTCCTACCCTCCATCCCTCCTTCCCTCCTACCCACCATCCCTCCTACCCTCCTACCCTCCATCCCTTCTACCCTCCATTCCTCCTACCCTCCATCCCTCCATCCCTCTTACCCTCCATCCCTCCATCCCTCCTACCCTCCATCCCTCCTACCCTCCATCCCTCCTACCCTCCATCCCTCCTACCCTCCTACCCTCCATCCCTCCATCCCTCTTACCCTCCATCCATCCATCCCTCCTACCCTCCATCCCTCCTACCCTCCATCCCTCCTACCCTCCATCCCTCCATCCCTCCTACCCTCCATCCCTCCTACCCTCCATCCCTCCTACCCTCCATCCCTCCTACCCTCCATCCCTCCATCCCTCTTACCCTCCATCCATCCATCCCTCCTACCCTCCATCCCTCCTACCCTCCTCATCTTTCTCTATTTCCTCCTCTTGATCGCTCATTTCTTGCTCTCCTCATCTCCTCATCTCCTAATCTTCTCTTCACTCTCCCTCCCTATTGCCTTCCTCCCCTATTTTTCTCTGTCCATCGCCAAAACGATGTATCTTTTCCCTGCTCTCTCTTATTAATCTCTCTCTCTCTCTCTCTCTCTCTCTCTCTCTCTCTCTCTCTCTCTCTCTCTCTCTCTCCCTCCATCTGTCTCTCTCTCTCTCTCTCTCTCTCTCTCCCTCCATCTGTCTCTCTTTCCCATCAGGTGCAGAATAAACTTGTTTAGTTAATTACCGTCATTTCCGGTATCGTTAAAATAAACACACACACACACGTTTCCAAACACACACACACACACACACACACAAACACATGTTTCCAAACACACACACACACACACACACACACACACACATAAACACATGCTTCCAAACACACACACACACACACACACACACACACACACACACACACACACACACACACACACACACACACACACATGCTTACAAACACATTATCAGACAGTGTATGCTTCCACATGGTAACACAGCTTTCAAGTCGCTCATAATCAACCAGTCGTGTAATAGCTATAAATACTATTATGTTCCAATTGGAGATATCAGCTCAGTGAAGTGGATGACACACACACACACACACACACACACACACACACACACACACACACACACACACACACACACACACACACACACACACACACACACACACACACACACACACACACACACACACACACACACACACACACACACAACAACAAAAAACAGATGAACAGAGAGAGACCAGGTTGTTAGGAAGGTCGATTCTGGAGGAAGAGGAAGGGGACAGAGAGAGAGAGGAAGGGGACAGAGAGAGAGTGAGAGTGGAAGGGGACAGAGAGAGAGAGAGAGAGAGAGAGAGAGAGAGAGAGAGAGAGAGAGAGAGAGAGAGAGAGAGAGAGAGAGAGAGAGAGAGAGAGAGAGAGAGAGAGAGAGAGAGAGAGAGAGAGAGTGGAAGAGGACAGAGAGAGAGAAATACAGAGAGAGAGAGAAAGATTGAGAGGGAGTGAGTGGAATGGGGCGATGTCTTCTCATGCTTTGTTGATTTTTTAAAAAGCCTCAATTTGGCAGGAGGGTCTGCTATACAAATTGATAGAAAGTGGTGTTGGGGGAAAAACATATGACATTATAAAATCTATGTACACAAACAAGTGTGCGGTTAAAATAGGCAAAAAACACACACATTTCTTTCCGCATGGCTCTTCAACATATATATCAACGAATTGGCGAGGGCACTAGAACAGTCTGCAGCACCCGGTCTCACCCTACTAGAATCTGAAGTCAAATGTCTAATGTTTGCTGATGATCTGGTGCTTCTGTCACCAACCAAGGAGGGTCTACAGCAGCACCTAGATCTTCTGCACAGATTCTGTCAGACCTGGGCCCTGACAGACCTGGGCCCTGACAGTAAATCTCAGAGAGCCAAAAATAATGGTGTTCCAGAAAAGGTCCAGTTGCCAGGACCACAAATACAAATTCCATCTAGACACCGTTGCCCTAGAGCACACAAAAAACTATACATACCTCGGCCTAAACGTCAGCGCCACAGGTAACTTCCACAAAGCTGTGAACGATCTGAGAGACAAGGCAAGAAGGGTCTTCTATGCCATCAAAAGCAACATAAAATTCGACATCCCAATTAAGATCTGGCTAAAAATACTTGAATCAGTCATAGAACCCATTGCCCTTCATGGTTCTGAGGTCTGGGGTCCGCTCACCAACAAAGAATTCACTAAATGGGACAAACACCAAATGAGACTCTGCATTAAAAATTCAGCAAAAATATCCTCAGTGTACAACGTAAAACACCAAATAATGCATGCAGAGCAGAAGTAGGCCGATACCCGCTAATTATCAAAATCCAGAAAAGAGCCGTTAAAATCTACAACCACCTAAAAGGAAGTGATTCCCAAACCTTCCATAACAAAGCCATCACCTACAGAGAGATGAACCTGGAGAAGAGTCCCCTAAGCAAGCTGGTCCTGGGGCTCTGTTCATAAACACAAACAGACCCCACAGAGCCACAGGACAGCAACACAATTAGACCCAACCAAATCATGAGAAAACAAAAAGATAATCACTTGACATATTGGAAAGAATTAACAAAAAAACTGAGCAAACTAGAATGCTATTTGGCCCTAAACAGAGAGTACACAGTGGCAGAATACCTGACCACTGTGACTGACCCAAACTTAAGGAAAGCTTTGACTATGTACAGACTCAGTGAGCATAGCCTTGCTATTGAGAAAGGTTGCCGTAGGCAGACCTGGCTCTCCTGAGAAGACAGGCTATGTGCTCACTGCCCACAAAATGAGGTGGAAACTGAGCTGCACTTCCTAACCTCCTGTCAAATGTATGACCATATTAGAGACACATATTTCCCTCAGATTACACAGATCCACAAAGAATTCGAAAACAAATCCAATTTTGATAAACTCCCATATCTACCGGGTGAAATACCACAGTGTGCCATCACAGCAGCAAGATTTGTGACCTGTTACCACAAGAAAAGGGCAACCAGTGACGAACAAACACCATTGTAAATACAACCCATATTTATGTTCATTTATTACAACACTGTATATAGACATAATATGACGTTTGAAATGTCTTTATTCTTTTGGAACTTGTGCAAGTGTAATACTTTTGATTGTTTATCCATTTCACTTGCTAGAGAGAGAGAACAGAGATATATTATATATATATAGATCCACAGATCCACTAGTTTAGGTGGAACCCTCCAACTGGGCACAGACGTCAACAACAAAAAACAGTATTTAGGTTAAAAGTTGTGTGAAAAAAATAAGAATTTCTCTTATTTCTCTCTCTTAACAGAGAGTACACAGTGGCAGAATACCTGACCACTGTGACTGACCCAAACTTAAGGAAAGCTTTGACTATGTACAGACTCATTGAGCATAGCCTTGCTATTGAGAAAAGCCACCGTAGGCAGACCTGGCTCTCAAGAGAAGACAGGCTATGTGCACACTGCCCACAAAATGAGGTGGAAACTGAGCTGCACTTCCTAACCTCCTGCCCAATGTATGACCATATTAGAGATACATATTTCCCTCAGATTACACAGATCCACAAAGAATTCAAAAACAAACCATCACAGCAGCAAGATTTGTAACCTGTTGCCACAAGAAAAGGGCAACCAGTGAAGAACAAACACCATTGTAAATACAACTCATATTTATGTTTATTTATTTTCCCTTTTGTACTTTAACTATTTGCACATCGTTACAACGCTGTATATATACATAATATGACATTTGTAATGTCTTTATTCTTTTGGAACTTCTGTGAGTGTAATGTTAATTGTTAATTTTGATTGTTTATTTCACTCTTCTATATATTATCTACGTCACTTGCTTTGGCAATGTTAACATATGTTTCCCATGCCAATAAAGCCCCGTGAATTGAATTAAATTGAGATAGAGATAGAGAGGGAGTGAGTGGAAGGGGACAGAGAGAGCGAGAGACAGATAGAGAGAGCAAGAGAAAGAGAGGGAGAGATAAAGAGAGAGTGAGTGGAAGGGACAGAGAGAGAGAGAGACAGATAGAGAGTGAGTGGAAGGGACAGAGAGAGAGAGAGAGAGATAGAGAGGGAGTGAGTGGAAGGGGACAGAGAGAGAGAGACAGATAGAGAGAGCAAGAGAAAGAGAGGGAGAGATAGAGAGAGAGTGAGTGGAAGGGACAGAGAGAGAGAGAGACAGATAGAGAGTGAGTGGAAGGGACAGAGAGAGAGAGAGAGAGAGAGAGAGAGAGAGAGAGAGAGAGAGAGAGAGAGAGAGAGAGAGAGATCGAGAGGGAGTGAGAGGAAGGGGACAGAGAGAGAGAGAGAGACAGATAGAGAGGGAGAGAGTGGAAGGGACAGAGAGAGAGAGAGAGATCGAGAGGGAGTGAGTGAAAGGGGACAGAGAGAGAGAGAGATCGAGAGGGAGTGAGAGGAAGGGGACAGAGAGAGAGAGAGAGAGGGAGTGAGAGGAAGGGGACAGAGAGAGAGAGAGAGAGAGGGAGTGAGAGGAAGGGGACAGAGAGAGAGAGAGAGAGAGAGAGAGTGAGAGGAAGGGGACAGAGAGAGAGAGGGAGAGGGAGTGAGAGGAAGGGGACAGGGAGAGAGATCGAGAGGGAGTGAGAGGAAGGGGACAGAGAGAGAGAGAGAGAGAGAGGGAGTGAGAGGAATGGGACAGGGAGAGAGATCGAGAGGGAGTGAGAGGAAGGGGAAGGGGACAGAGAGAGAGAGAGAGATCGAGAGGGAGTGAGAGGAAGGGGACAGAGAGAGAGAGAGAGAGGGAGTGAGAGGAAGGGGACAGAGAGAGAGAGAGAGAGGGAGTGAGAGGAAGGGGACAGAGAGAGAGAGAGAGAGAGAGAGGAAGTGAGAGGAAGGGGACAGAGAGAGTGAGGAGTAATTGTATCTAGTCCCTCCAACACACACGTTGCCCACTTCAACACCTGGGGACACTGACGCATTCTCCATCCCTCTATCCATTTCTCTTATCTGTTCTTCTGTGTCGCATTATCTCTCTCTATTTCCTGATGCAGAACATATCCCTCCCTCCCTCATCCTACAATCTCTGTACACCTGGCGACCGTGTCAGCATGCATTGCGCCCGGAGTCGCTAGTGCGCGATGGGACAAGAACATCCCTGCCGGCGAAACCTTCCCCTAACCCGGACGACGCTGGGCCAAACCTTCCCCTAACCCGGACGACGCTGGGCCAAACCTTCCCCTAACCCGGACGACGCTGGGCCAAACCCTCCCCTAACGACGCTGGGCCAAACCCTCCCCTAACGACGCTGGGCCAAACCTTCCCCTAACCAGGACGACGCTGGGCCAAACCTTCCCCTAACCAGGACGACGCTGGGCCAAACCTTCCCACAACCAGGATGACGCTGGGCCAAACCTTCCCCTAACCAGGACGACGCTGGGCCAAACCTTCCCCTAACCCAGACGACGCTGGGCCAAACCCTCCCCTAACCCAGACGACGCTGGGCCAAACCCTCCCCTAACCAGGACGACGCTGGGCCAAACCTTCCCCTAACCCGGACGACGCTGGGCCAATCCCTCCCCTAACCTGGACGACACTGGGCCAAACCCTCCCCTAACCCGGACGACGCTGGGCCAAACCTTCCCCTAACCCGGACGACGCTGGGCCAAACCTTCCCCTAACCCGGACGACGCTGGGCCAAACCTTCCCCTAACCCGGACGACGCTGGGCCAAACCCTCCCCTAACGACGCTGGGCCAAACCCTCCCCTAACGACGCTGGGCCAAACCTTCCCCCTAACCAGGACGACGCTGGGCCAAACCTTCCCCTAACCAAGACGACGCTGGGCCAAACCTTCCCCTAACCAAGACGACGCTGGGCCAAACCTTCCCCTAACCCGGACGACGCTGGGCCAAACATTCCCCTAACCCGGACGACGCTGGGCCAAACCTTCGCCTAACCAGGACGACGCTGGGCCAAACTTTCCCCTAACCCGGACGACGCTGGGCCAAACCTTCGCCTAACCAGGACGACGCTGGGCCAAACCTTCGCCTAACCAGGACGACGCTGGGCCAAACTTTCCCCTAACCCGGACGACGCTGGGCCAAACCCTCCCCTAACACGGACGACACTGGGCCAAACCCTCCCCTAACCCGGACGACGCTGGGCCAAACCTTCCCCTAACCCGGACAACGCTGGGCCAAACCTTCCCCTAACCCGGACGACGCTGGGCCAAACCTTCCCCTAACCCGGACGACGCTGGGCCAAATCCTCCCCTAACGACGCTGGGCCAAACCCTCCCCTAACGACGCTGGGCCAAACCTTCCCCTAACCAGGACGACGCTGGGCCAAACCCTCCCCTAACGACGCTGGGCCAAACCTTCCCCTAACCCGGACGACGCTGGGCCAAACCTTCCCCTAACCAGGAAGACGCTGGGCCAAACCTTCCCCTAACCCGGAAGACGCTGGGCCAAACCTTCCCCTAACCCGGACAACGCTGGGCCAAACCTTCCCTGTAACCCGGACGACGCTGGGCCAAACCTTCGCCTAACCAGGACGACGCTGGGCCAAACTTTCCCCTAACCCGGACGACGCTGGGCCAAACCTTCGCCTAACCAGGACGACGCTGGGCCAAACCTTCCCCTAACCCGGACGACACTGGTTCAAACCTTCCCCTAACCCGGACGACGCTGGGCCAAACCCTCCCCTAACGAAGCTGGGCCAAACCCTCCCCTAACGACGCTGGGCCAAACCTTCCCCTAACCAGGACGACGCTGGGCCAAACCTTCCCCTAACCAGGATGACGCTGGGCCAAACCTTCCCCTAACCCGGACGACGCTGGGCCAAACCCTCCCCTAACGACGCTGGGCCAAACCCTCCCCTAACGACGCTGGGCCAAACCTTCCCCCTAACCAGGACGACGCTGGGCCAAACCTTCCCCTAACCAAGACGACGCTGGGCCAAACCTTCCCCTAACCAAGACGACGATGGGCCAAACCTTCCCCTAACCCGGACGACGCTGGGCCAAACATTCCCCTAACCCGGACGACGCTGGGCCAAACCTTCGCCTAACCAGGACGACGCTGGGCCAAACTTTCCCCTAACCCGGACGACGCTGGGCCAAACCTTCGCCTAACCAGGACGACGCTGGACCAAACCTTCGCCTAACCAGGACGACGCTGGGCCAAACTTTCCCCTAACCCGGACGACGCTGGGCCAAACCCTCCCCTAACCCGGACGACGCTGGGCCAAACCCTCCCCTAACCCGGACGACGCTGGGCCAAACCTTCCCCTAACCCGGACGACGCTGGGCCAAACCTTCCCCTAACCCGGACGACGCTGGGCCAAACCTTCGCCTAACCAGGACGACGCTGGGCCAAACCTTCCCCTAACCCAGACGACGCTGGGCCAAACCCTCCCCTAACCCAGACGACGCTGGGCCAAACCTTCCCCTATCCCAGACGACGCTGGGCCAAACCCTCCCCTAACCCGGACGACGCTGGGCCAAACCCTCCCCTAACCAGGACGACGCTGGGCCAAACCCTCCCCTAACCAGGACGACGCTGGGCCAAACCTTCCCCTAACCCGGACGACGCTGGGCCAAACCCTCCCCTAACCCGGACGACACTGGGCCAAACCCTCCCCTAACCCGGACGACGCTGGGTCAAACCTTCCCCTAACCAGGACGACGCTGGACCAAACCGTCCCCTAACGAAGCTGGGCCAAACCCTCCCCTAACGACGCTGGGCCAAACCTTCCCCTAACCCGGACGACGCTGGGCCAAACCTTCCCCTAACCAGGAAGACGCTGGGCCAAACCTTCCCCTAACCCGGAAGACGCTGGGCCAAACCTTCCCCTAACCCGGACAACGCTGGGCCAAACCTTCCCGTAACCCGGACGACGCTGGGCCAAACCTTCGCCTAACCAGGACGACGCTGGGCCAAACTTTCCCCTAACCCGGACGACGCTGGGCCAAACCTTCGCCTAACCAGGGCGACGCTGGGCCAAACCTTCCCCTAACCCGGACGACACTGGTTCAAACCTTCCCCTAACCCGGACGACACTGGTTCAAACCTTCCCCTAACCCGGACGACGCTGGGCCAAACCCTCCCCTAACGAAGCTGGGCCAAACCCTCCCCTAACGACGCTGGGCCAAACCTTCCCCTAACCAGGACGACGCTGGGCCAAACCTTCCCCTAACCCGGACGACGCTGGGCCAAACCTTCCCCTAACCCGGACGACGCTGGGCCAAACCCTCCCCTAACGACGCTGGGCCAAACCCTCCCCTAACGACGCTGGGCCAAACCCTCCCCTAACCCAGACGACGCTGGGCCAAACCTTCCCCTAACCCAGACGACGCTGGGCCAAACCCTCCCCTAACCCGGACGACGCTGGGCCAAACCCTCCCCTAACCAGGACGACGCTGGGCCAAACCTTCCCCTAACCCGGACGACGCAGGGCCAAACCCTCCCCTAACCCGGACGACACTGGGCCAAACCCTCCCCTAACCCGGACGACGCTGGGCCAAACCTTCCCCTAACCCGGACGACGCTGGGCCAAACCTTCCCCTAACCCGGACGACGCTGGGCCAAACCTTCCCCTAACCCGGACGACGCTGGGCCAAACCCTCCCCTAACGACGCTGGGCCAAACCCTCCCCTAACGACGCTGGGCCAAACCTTCCCCCTAACCAGGACCACGCTGGGCCAAACCTTCCCCTAACCAAGACGACGCTGGGCCAAACCTTCCCCTAACCAAGACGACGCTGGGCCAAACCTTCCCCTAACCCGGACGACGCTGGGCCAAACATTCCCCTAACCCGGACGACGCTGGGCCAAACCTTCGCCTAACCAGGACGACGCTGGGCCAAACTTTCCCCTAACCCGGACGACGCTGGGCCAAACCTTCGCCTAACCAGGACGACGCTGGGCCAAACCTTCGCCTAACCAGGACGACGCTGGGCCAAACTTTCCCCTAACCCGGACGACGCTGGGCCAAACCCTCCCCTAACCCGGACGACACTGGGCCAAACCCTCCCCTAACCCGGACGACGCTGGGCCAAACCTTCCCCTAACCCGGACGACGCTGGGCCAAACCTTCCCCTAACCCGGACGACGCTGGGCCAAACCTTCCCCTAACCCGGACGACGCTGGGCCAAGCCCTCCCCTAACGACGCTGGGCCAAACCCTCCCCTAACGACGCTGGGCCAAACCTTCCCCTAACCAGGACGACGCTGGGCCAAACCTTCCCCTAACCCGGACGACGCTGGGCCAAACCTTCCCCTAACCCGGACGACGCTGGGCCAAACCTTCGCCTAACCAGGACGACGCTGGGCCAAACCTTCCCCTAACCCAGACGACGCTGGGCCAAACCCTCCCCTAACCCAGACGACGCTGGGCCAAACCTTCCCCTATCCCAGACGACGCTGGGCCAAACCCTCCCCTAACCCAGACGACGCTGGGCCAAACCCTCCCCTAACCCAGACGACGCTGGGCCAAACCTTCCCCTATCCCAGACGACGCTGGGCCAAACCCTCCCCTAACCAGGACGACGCTGGGCCAAACCTTCCCCTAACCCGGACGACGCTGGGCCAAACCCTCCCCTAACCCGGACGACACTGGGCCAAACCCTCCCCTAACCCGGACGACGCTGGGCCAAACCTTCCCCTAACCAGGACGACGCTGGACCAAACCGTCCCCTAACGAAGCTGGGCCAAACCCTCCCCTAACGACGCTGGGCCAAACCTTCCCCTAACCCGGACGACGCTGGGCCAAACCTTCCCCTAACCAGGAAGACGCTGGGCCAAACCTTCCCCTAACCCGGAAGACGCTGGGCCAAACCTTCCCCTAACCCGGACAACGCTGGGCCAAACCTTCCCGTAACCCGGACGACGCTGGGCCAAACCTTCGCCTAACCAGGACGACGCTGGGCCAAACTTTCCCCTAACCCGGACGACGCTGGGCCAAACCTTCGCCTAACCAGGACGACGCTGGGCCAAACCTTCCCCTAACCCGGACGACACTGGTTCAAACCTTCCCCTAACCCGGACGACACTGGTTCAAACCTTCCCCTAACCCGGACGACGCTGGGCCAAACCCTCCCCTAACGAAGCTGGGCCAAACCCTCCCCTAACGACGCTGGGCCAAACCTTCCCCTAACCAGGACGACGCTGGGCCAAACCTTCCCCTAACCCGGACGACGCTGGGCCAAACCTTCCCCTAACCCGGACGACGCTGGGCCAAACCCTCCCCTAACGACGCTGGGCCAAACCCTCCCCTAACGACGCTGGGCCAAACCCTCCCCTAACCCAGACGACGCTGGGCCAAACCTTCCCCTAACCCAGACGACGCTGGGCCAAACCCTCCCCTAACCCGGACGACGCTGGGCCAAACCCTCCCCTAACCAGGACGACGCTGGGCCAAACCTTCCCCTAACCCGGACGACGCAGGGCCAAACCCTCCCCTAACCCGGACGACACTGGGCCAAACCCTCCCCTAACCCGGACGACGCTGGGCCAAACCTTCCCCTAACCCGGACGACGCTGGGCCAAACCTTCCCCTAACCCGGACGACGCTGGGCCAAACCTTCCCCTAACCCGGACGACGCTGGGCCAAACCCTCCCCTAACGACGCTGGGCCAAACCCTCCCCTAACGACGCTGGGCCAAACCTTCCCCCTAACCAGGACCACGCTGGGCCAAACCTTCCCCTAACCAAGACGACGCTGGGCCAAACCTTCCCCTAACCAAGACGACGCTGGGCCAAACCTTCCCCTAACCCGGACGACGCTGGGCCAAACATTCCCCTAACCCGGACGACGCTGGGCCAAACCTTCGCCTAACCAGGACGACGCTGGGCCAAACTTTCCCCTAACCCGGACGACGCTGGGCCAAACCTTCGCCTAACCAGGACGACGCTGGGCCAAACCTTCGCCTAACCAGGACGACGCTGGGCCAAACTTTCCCCTAACCCGGACGACGCTGGGCCAAACCCTCCCCTAACCCGGACGACACTGGGCCAAACCCTCCCCTAACCCGGACGACGCTGGGCCAAACCTTCCCCTAACCCGGACGACGCTGGGCCAAACCTTCCCCTAACCCGGACGACGCTGGGCCAAACCTTCCCCTAACCCGGACGACGCTGGGCCAAACCCTCCCCTAACGACGCTGGGCCAAACCCTCCCCTAACGACGCTGGGCCAAACCTTCCCCTAACCAGGACGACGCTGGGCCAAACCTTCCCCTAACCCGGACGACGCTGGGCCAAACCTTCCCCTAACCCGGACGACGCTGGGCCAAACCTTCGCCTAACCAGGACGACGCTGGGCCAAACCTTCCCCTAACCCAGACGACGCTGGGCCAAACCCTCCCCTAACCCAGACGACGCTGGGCCAAACCTTCCCCTATCCCAGACGACGCTGGGCCAAACCCTCCCCTAACCCAGACGACGCTGGGCCAAACCCTCCCCTAACCCAGACGACGCTGGGCCAAACCTTCCCCTATCCCAGACGACGCTGGGCCAAACCCTCCCCTAACCAGGACGACGCTGGGCCAAACCTTCCCCTAACCCGGACGACGCTGGGCCAAACCCTCCCCTAACCCGGACGACACTGGGCCAAACCCTCCCCTAACCCGGACGACGCTGGGCCAAACCTTCCCCTAACCAGGACGACGCTGGACCAAACCGTCCCCTAACGAAGCTGGGCCAAACCCTCCCCTAACGACGCTGGGCCAAACCTTCCCCTAACCCGGACGACGCTGGGCCAAACCTTCCCCTAACCAGGAAGACGCTGGGCCAAACCTTCCCCTAACCCGGAAGACGCTGGGCCAAACCTTCCCCTAACCCGGACAACGCTGGGCCAAACCTTCCCGTAACCCGGACGACGCTGGGCCAAACCTTCACCTAACCAGGACGACGCTGGGCCAAACTTTCCCCTAACCCGGACGACGCTGGGCCAAACCTTCGCCTAACCAGGACGACGCTGGGCCAAACCTTCCCCTAACCCGGACGACACTGGTTCAAACCTTCCCCTAACCCGGACGACGCTGGGCCAAACCCTCCCCTAACGAAGATGGGCCAAACCCTCCCCTAACGACGCTGGGCCAAACCTTCCCCTAACCAGGACGACGCTGGGCCAAACCTTCCCCTAACCAGGATGACGCTGGGCCAAACCTTCCCCTAACCCGGACGACGCTGGGCCAAACCCTCCCCTAACGACGCTGGGCCAAACCCTCCCCTAACGACGCTGGGCCAAACCTTCCCCCTAACCAGGACGACGCTGGGCCAAACCTTCCCCTAACCAAGACGACGCTGGGCCAAACCTTCCCCTAACCAAGACGACGCTGGGCCAAACCTTCCCCTAACCCGGACGACGCTGGGCCAAACATTCCCCTAACCCGGACGACGCTGGGCCAAACCTTCGCCTAACCAGGACGACGCTGGGCCAAACTTTCCCCTAACCCGGACGACGCTGGGCCAAACCTTCGCCTAACCAGGACGACGCTGGGCCAAACCTTCGCCTAACCAGGACGACGCTGGGCCAAACTTTCCCCTAACCCGGACGACGCTGGGCCAAACCCTCCCCTAACCCGGACGACGCTGGGCCAAACCCTCCCCTAACCCGGACGACGCTGGGCCAAACCTTCCCCTAACCCGGACGACGCTGGGCCAAACCTTCCCCTAACCCGGACGACGCTGGGCCAAACCTTCCCCTAACCCGGACGACGCTGGGCCAAACCCTCCCCTAACGACGCTGGGCCAAACCCTCCCCTAACGACGCTGGGGCAAACCTTCCCCTAACCAGGACGACGCTGGGCCAAACCTTCCCCTAACCCGGACGACGCTGGGCCAAACCTTCGCCTAACCAGGACGACGCTGGGCCAAACCTTCCCCTAACCCAGACGACGCTGGGCCAAACCCTCCCCTAACCCAGACGACGCTGGGCCAAACCTTCCCCTATCCCAGACGACGCTGGGCCAAACCCTCCCCTAACCCGGACGACGCTGGGCCAAACCCTCCCCTAACCAGGACGACGCTGGGCCAAACCCTCCCCTAACCCGGACGACGCTGGGCCAAACCCTCCCCTAACCCGGACGACGCTGGGCCAAACCCTCCCCTAACCCGGACGACGCTGGGTCAAACCTTCCCCTAACCAGGACGACGCTGGACCAAACCGTCCCCTAACGAAGCTGGGCCAAACCCTCCCCTAACGACGCTGGGCCAAACCTTCCCCTAACCCGGACGACGCTGGGCCAAACCTTCCCCTAACCAGGAAGACGCTGGGCCTAACCTTCCCCTAACCCGGAAGACGCTGGGCCAAACCTTCCCCTAACCCGGACAACGCTGGGCCAAACCTTCCCGTAACCCGGACGACGCTGGGCCAAACCTTCGCCTAACCAGGACGACGCTGGGCCAAACTTTCCCCTAACCCGGACGACGCTGGGCCAAACCTTCGCCTAACCAGGACGACGCTGGGCCAAACCTTCCCCTAACCCGGACGACACTGGTTCAAACCTTCCCCTAACCCGGACGACGCTGGGCCAAACCCTCCCCTAACGAAGCTGGGCCAAACCCTCCCCTAACGACGCTGGGCCAAACCTTCCCCTAACCAGGACGACGCTGGGCCAAACCTTCCCCTAACCCGGACGACGCTGGGCCAAACCTTCGCCTAACCAGGACGACGCTGGGCCAAACCTTCCCCTAACCCAGACGACGCTGGGCCAAACCCTCCCCTAACCCAGACGACGCTGGGCCAAACCTTCCCCTATCCCAGACGACGCTGGGCCAAACCCTCCCCTAACCCGGACGACGCTGGGCCAAACCCTCCCCTAACCAGGACGACGCTGGGCCAAACCCTCCCCTAACCCGGACGACGCTGGGCCAAACCCTCCCCTAACCCGGACGACGCTGGGCCAAACCCTCCCCTAACCCGGACGACGCTGGGTCAAACCTTCCCCTAACCAGGACGACGCTGGACCAAACCGTCCCCTAACGAAGCTGGGCCAAACCCTCCCCTAACGACGCTGGGCCAAACCTTCCCCTAACCCGGACGACGCTGGGCCAAACCTTCCCCTAACCAGGAAGACGCTGGGCCTAACCTTCCCCTAACCCGGAAGACGCTGGGCCAAACCTTCCCCTAACCCGGACAACGCTGGGCCAAACCTTCCCGTAACCCGGACGACGCTGGGCCAAACCTTCGCCTAACCAGGACGACGCTGGGCCAAACTTTCCCCTAACCCGGACGACGCTGGGCCAAACCTTCACCTAACCAGGACGACGCTGGGCCAAACCTTCCCCTAACCCGGACGACACTGGTTCAAACCTTCCCCTAACCCGGACGACGCTGGGCCAAACCCTCCCCTAACGAAGCTGGGCCAAACCCTCCCCTAACGACGCGACGACGCTGGGCCAAACCTTCCCCTAACCAGGACGACGCTGGGCCAAACCTTCCCCTAACCAGGACGACGCTGGGCCAAACCTTCCCCTAACCCGGACGACGCTGGGCCAAACCTTCCCCTAACCCGGACGACGCTGGGCCAAACCTTCCCCTAACCCGGACAACGCTGGGCCAAACCTTCGCCTAACCAGGACGATGCTGGGCCAAACCTTCGCCTAACCAGGACGACGCTGGGCCAAACTTTCCCCTAACCCGGACGACGCTGGGCCAAACCCTCCCCTAACCCGGACGACACTGGGCCAAACCCTCCCCTAACCCGGACGACGCTGGGCCAAACCTTCCCCTAACCCGGACGACGCTGGGCCAAACCTTCCCCTAACCCGGACGACGCTGGGCCAAACCTTCCCCTAACCCGGACGACGCTGGGCCAAACCTTCCCCTAACCCGGACGACGCTGGGCCAAACCCTCCCCTAACGACGCTGGGCCAAACCCTCCCCTAACGACGCTGGGCCAAACCTTCCCCTAACCAGGACGACGCTGGGCCAAACCTTCCCCTAACCCGGACGACGCTGGGCCAAACCTTCCCCTAACCCGGACGACGCTGGGCCAAACCTTCGCCTAACCAGGACGACGCTGGGCCAAACCTTCCCCTAACCCAGACGACGCTGGGCCAAACCCTCCCCTAACCCAGACGACGCTGGGCCAAACCTTCCCCTATCCCAGACGACGCTGGGCCAAACCCTCCCCTACCCCAGACGACGCTGGGCCAAACCCTCCCCTAACCCAGACGACGCTGGGCCAAACCTTCCCTTATCCCAGACGACGCTGGGCCAAACCCTCCCCTAACCAGGACGACGCTGGGCCAAACCTTCCCCTAACCCGGACGACGCTGGGCCAAACCCTCCCCTAACCCGGACGACACTGGGCCAAACCCTCCCCTAACCCGGACGACGCTGGGCCAAACCTTCCCCTAACCAGGACGACGCTGGACCAAACCGTCCCCTAACGAAGCTGGGCCAAACCCTCCCCTAACGACGCTGGGCCAAACCTTCCCCTAACCCGGACGACGCTGGGCCAAACCTTCCCCTAACCAGGAAGACGCTGGGCCAAACCTTCCCCTAACCCGGAAGACGCTGGGCCAAACCTTCCCCTAACCCGGACAACGCTGGGCCAAACCTTCCCGTAACCCGGACGACGCTGGGCCAAACCTTCGCCTAACCAGGACGACGCTGGGCCAAACTTTCCCCTAACCCGGACGACGCTGGGCCAAACCTTCGCCTAACCAGGACGACGCTGGGCCAAACCTTCCCCTAACCCGGACGACACTGGTTCAAACCTTCCCCTAACCCGGACGACGCTGGGCCAAACCCTCCCCTAACGAAGCTGGGCCAAACCCTCCCCTAACGACGCTGGGCCAAACCTTCCCCTAACCAGGACGACGCTGGGCCAAACCTTCCCCTAACCAGGATGACGCTGGGCCAAACCTTCCCCTAACCCGGACGACGCTGGGCCAAACCCTCCCCTAACGACGCTGGGCCAAACCCTCCCCTAACGACGCTGGGCCAAACCTTCCCCCTAACCAGGACGACGCTGGGCCAAACCTTCCCCTAACCAAGACGACGCTGGGCCAAACCTTCCCCTAACCAAGACGACGCTGGGCCAAACCTTCCCCTAACCCGGACGACGCTGGGCCAAACATTCCCCTAACCCGGACGACGCTGGGCCAAACCTTCGCCTAACCAGGACGACGCTGGGCCAAACTTTCCCCTAACCCGGACGACGCTGGGCCAAACCTTCGCCTAACCAGGACGACGCTGGGCCAAACCTTCGCCTAACCAGGACGACGCTGGGCCAAACTTTCCCCTAACCCGGACGACGCTGGGCCAAACCCTCCCCTAACCCGGACGACGCTGGGCCAAACCCTCCCCTAACCCGGACGACGCTGGGCCAAACCTTCCCCTAACCCGGACGACGCTGGGCCAAACCTTCCCCTAACCCGGACGACGCTGGGCCAAACCTTCCCCTAACCCGGACGACGCTGGGCCAAACCCTCCCCTAACGACGCTGGACCAAACCCTCCCCTAACGACGCTGGGGCAAACCTTCGCCTAACCAGGACAACGCTGGGCCAAACTTTCCCCTAACCCGGACGACGCTGGGCCAAACCTTCACCTAACCAGGACGACGCTGGGCCAAACCTTCCCCTAACCCGGACGACACTGGTTCAAACCTTCCCCTAACCCGGACGACGCTGGGCCAAACCCTCCCCTAACGAAGCTGGGCCAAACCCTCCCCTAACGACGCTGGGCCAAACCTTCCCCTAACCAGGACGACGCTGGGCCAAACCTTCCCCTAACCAGGACGACGCTGGGCCAAACCTTCCCCTAACCCGGACGACGCTGGGCCAAACCTTCCCCTAACCCGGACGACGCTGGGCCAAACCTTCCCCTAACCCGGACAACGCTGGGCCAAACCTTCGCCTAACCAGGACGATGCTGGGCCAAACCTTCGCCTAACCAGGACGACGCTGGGCCAAACTTTCCCCTAACCCGGACGACGCTGGGCCAAACCCTCCCCTAACCCGGACGACACTGGGCCAAACCCTCCCCTAACCCGGACGACGCTGGGCCAAACCTTCCCCTAACCCGGACGACGCTGGGCCAAACCTTCCCCTAACCCGGACGACGCTGGGCCAAACCTTCCCCTAACCCGGACGACGCTGGGCCAAACCCTCCCCTAACGACGCTGGGCCAAACCCTCCCCTAACGACGCTGGGCCAAACCTTCCCCTAACCAGGACGACGCTGGGCCAAACCTTCCCCTAACCCGGACGACGCTGGGCCAAACCTTCCCCTAACCCGGACGACGCTGGGCCAAACCTTCGCCTAACCAGGACGACGCTGGGCCAAACCTTCCCCTAACCCAGACGACGCTGGGCCAAACCCTCCCCTAACCCAGACGACGCTGGGCCAAACCTTCCCCTATCCCAGACGACGCTGGGCCAAACCCTCCCCTAACCCAGACGACGCTGGGCCAAACCCTCCCCTAACCCAGACGACGCTGGGCCAAACCTTCCCCTATCCCAGACGACGCTGGGCCAAACCCTCCCCTAACCAGGACGACGCTGGGCCAAACCTTCCCCTAACCCGGACGACGCTGGGCCAAACCCTCCCCTAACCCGGACGACACTGGGCCAAACCCTCCCCTAACCCGGACGACGCTGGGCCAAACCTTCCCCTAACCAGGACGACGCTGGACCAAACCGTCCCCTAACGAAGCTGGGCCAAACCCTCCCCTAACGACGCTGGGCCAAACCTTCCCCTAACCCGGACGACGCTGGGCCAAACCTTCCCCTAACCAGGAAGACGCTGGGCCAAACCTTCCCCTAACCCGGAAGACGCTGGGCCAAACCTTCCCCTAACCCGGACAACGCTGGGCCAAACCTTCCCGTAACCCGGACGACGCTGGGCCAAACCTTCGCCTAACCAGGACGACGCTGGGCCAAACTTTCCCCTAACCCGGACGACGCTGGGCCAAACCTTCGCCTAACCAGGACGACGCTGGGCCAAACCTTCCCCTAACCCGGACGACACTGGTTCAAACCTTCCCCTAACCCGGACGACGCTGGGCCAAACCCTCCCCTAACGAAGCTGGGCCAAACCCTCCCCTAACGACGCTGGGCCAAACCTTCCCCTAACCAGGACGACGCTGGGCCAAACCTTCCCCTAACCAGGATGACGCTGGGCCAAACCTTCCCCTAACCCGGACGACGCTGGGCCAAACCCTCCCCTAACGACGCTGGGCCAAACCCTCCCCTAACGACGCTGGGCCAAACCTTCCCCCTAACCAGGACGACGCTGGGCCAAACCTTCCCCTAACCAAGACGACGCTGGGCCAAACCTTCCCCTAACCAAGACGACGCTGGGCCAAACCTTCCCCTAACCCGGACGACGCTGGGCCAAACATTCCCCTAACCCGGACGACGCTGGGCCAAACCTTCGCCTAACCAGGACGACGCTGGGCCAAACTTTCCCCTAACCCGGACGACGCTGGGCCAAACCTTCGCCTAACCAGGACGACGCTGGGCCAAACCTTCGCCTAACCAGGACGACGCTGGGCCAAACTTTCCCCTAACCCGGACGACGCTGGGCCAAACCCTCCCCTAACCCGGACGACGCTGGGCCAAACCCTCCCCTAACCCGGACGACGCTGGGCCAAACCTTCCCCTAACCCGGACGACGCTGGGCCAAACCTTCCCCTAACCCGGACGACGCTGGGCCAAACCTTCCCCTAACCCGGACGACGCTGGGCCAAACCCTCCCCTAACGACGCTGGGCCAAACCCTCCCCTAACGACGCTGGGGCAAACCTTCCCCTAACCAGGACGACGCTGGGCCAAACCTTCCCCTAACCCGGACGACGCTGGGCCAAACCTTCGCCTAACCAGGACGACGCTGGGCCAAACCTTCCCCTAACCCAGACGACGCTGGGCCAAACCCTCCCCTAACCCAGACGACGCTGGGCAAAACCTTCCCCTATCCCAGACGACGCTGGGCCAAACCCTCCCCTAACCCGGACGACGCTGGGCCAAACCCTCCCCTAACCAGGACGACGCTGGGCCAAACCCTCCCCTAACCAGGACGACGCTGGGCCAAACCCTCCCCTAACCCGGACGACGCTGGGCCAAACCCTCCCCTAACCCGGACGACGCTGGGCCAAACCCTCCCCTAACCCGGACGACGCTGGGTCAAACCTTCCCCTAACCAGGACGACGCTGGACCAAACCGTCCCCTAACGAAGCTGGGCCAAACCCTCCCCTAACGACGCTGGGCCAAACCTTCCCCTAACCCGGACGACGCTGGGCCAAACCTTCCCCTAACCAGGAAGACGCTGGGCCTAACCTTCCCCTAACCCGGAAGACGCTGGGCCAAACCTTCCCCTCACCCGGACACCGCTGGGCCAAACCTTCCCGTAACCCGGACGACGCTGGGCCAAACCTTCGCCTAACCAGGACGACGCTGGGCCAAACTTTCCCCTAACCCGGACGACGCTGGGCCAAACCTTCGCCTAACCAGGACGACGCTGGGCCAAACCTTCCCCTAACCCGGACGACACTGGTTCAAACCTTCCCCTAACCTGGACGACGCTGGGCCAAACCCTCCCCTAACGAAGCTGGGCCAAACCCTCCCCTAACGACGCTGGGCCAAACCTTCGCCTAACCAGGACGACGCTGGGCCAAACCTTCCCTTAACCCGGACGACGCTGGGCCAAACCTTCCCCTAACCCGGACGACGCTGGGCCAAACCCTCCCCTAACCCAGACGAAGCTGGGCCAAACCTTCCCCTAACCCGGACGACGCTAGGCCAAACCCTCCCCTAACCAGGACGACGCTGGGCCAAACCTTCCCCTAACCCGGACGACGCTGGGCCAAACCCTCCCCTAACGACGCTGGGCCAAACCTTCCCCCTAACCAGGACGACGCTGGGCCAAACCTTCCCCTAACCAAGACGACGCTGGGCCAAACCTTCCCCTAACCAAGACGACGCTGGGCCAAACCTTCCCCTAACCCGGACGACGCTGGGCCAAACATTCCCCTAACCCGGACGACGCTGGGCCAAACCTTCGCCTAACCAGGACGACGCTGGGCCAAACTTTCCCCTAACCCGGACGACGCTGGGCCAAACCTTCGCCTAACCAGGACGACGCTGGGCCAAACCTTCGCCTAACCAGGACGACGCTGGGCCAAACTTTCCCCTAACCCGGACGACGCTGGGCCAAACCCTCCCCTAACCCGGACGACGCTGGGCCAAACCCTCCCCTAACCCGGACGACGCTGGGCCAAACCTTCCCCTAACCCGGACGACGCTGGGCCAAACCTTCCCCTAACCCGGACGACGCTGGGCCAAACCTTCCCCTAACCCGGACGACGCTGGGCCAAACCCTCCCCTAACGACGCTGGGCCAAACCCTCCCCTAACGACGCTGGGGCAAACCTTCCCCTAACCAGGACGACGCTGGGCCAAACCTTCCCCTAACCCGGACGACGCTGGGCCAAACCTTCGCCTAACCAGGACGACGCTGGGCCAAACCTTCCCCTAACCCAGACGACGCTGGGCCAAACCCTCCCCTAACCCAGACGACGCTGGGCAAAACCTTCCCCTATCCCAGACGACGCTGGGCCAAACCCTCCCCTAACCCGGACGACGCTGGGCCAAACCCTCCCCTAACCAGGACGACGCTGGGCCAAACCCTCCCCTAACCAGGACGACGCTGGGCCAAACCCTCCCCTAACCCGGACGACGCTGGGCCAAACCCTCCCCTAACCCGGACGACGCTGGGCCAAACCCTCCCCTAACCCGGACGACGCTGGGTCAAACCTTCCCCTAACCAGGACGACGCTGGACCAAACCGTCCCCTAACGAAGCTGGGCCAAACCCTCCCCTAACGACGCTGGGCCAAACCTTCCCCTAACCCGGACGACGCTGGGCCAAACCTTCCCCTAACCAGGAAGACGCTGGGCCTAACCTTCCCCTAACCCGGAAGACGCTGGGCCAAACCTTCCCCTCACCCGGACACCGCTGGGCCAAACCTTCCCGTAACCCGGACGACGCTGGGCCAAACCTTCGCCTAACCAGGACGACGCTGGGCCAAACTTTCCCCTAACCCGGACGACGCTGGGCCAAACCTTCGCCTAACCAGGACGACGCTGGGCCAAACCTTCCCCTAACCCGGACGACACTGGTTCAAACCTTCCCCTAACCCGGACGACGCTGGGCCAAACCCTCCCCTAACGAAGCTGGGCCAAACCCTCCCCTAACGACGCTGGGCCAAACCTTCGCCTAACCAGGACGACGCTGGGCCAAACCTTCCCTTAACCCGGACGACGCTGGGCCAAACCTTCCCCTAACCCGGACGACGCTGGGCCAAACCCTCCCCTAACCCAGACGAAGCTGGGCCAAACCTTCCCCTAACCCGGACGACGCTAGGCCAAACCCTCCCCTAACCAGGACGACGCTGGGCCAAACCTTCCCCTAACCCGGACGACGCAGGGCCAAACCCTCCCCTAACCCGGACGACGCTGGGCCAAACCCTCCCCTAACCCGGACGACGCTGGGCCAAACCTTCCCCTAACCCGGACGACGCTGGGCCAAACCTTCCCCTAACCCGGACGACGCTGGGCCAAACCTTCCCCTAACCCGGACGACGCTGGGCCAAACCCTCCCCTAACGACGCTGGGCCAAACCCTCCCCTAACGACGCTGGGCCAAACCTTCCCCTAACCAGGACGACGCTGGGCCAAACCTTCCCCTAACCAAGACGACGCTGGGCCAAACCTTCCCCTAACCAAGACGACGCTGGGCCAAACCTTCCCCTAACCCAGACGAAGCTGGGCCAAACCTTCCCCTAACCCGGACGACGATGGACCAAACCTTCCCCTAACCAGGACGACGCTGGGCCAAACCTTCCCCTAACCCAGGCGACGCTGGGCCAAACCCTCCCCTAACCCTGACGAAGCTGGGCCAAACCCTCCCCTAACCCGGACGACGCTGGGCCAAACCTTCCCCTAACCCGGACGACGCTGGGCCAAACCCTCCCCTAACGACGCTGGGCCAAACCCTCCCCTAACGACGCTGGGCCAAACCTTCCCCCTAACCAGGATTACGCTGGGCCAAACATTCCCCTAACCCGGACGACGCTGGGCCAAACCTTCGCCTAACCAGGACGACGCTGGGCCAAACCTTCGCCTAACCAGGACGACGCTGGGCCAAACTTTCCCCTAACCCGGACGACGCTGGGCCAAACCTTCGCCTAACCAGGACGACGCTGGGCCAAACCTTCCCCTAACCCGGACGACACTGGTTCAAACCTTCCCCTAACCCGGACGACGCTGGGCCAAACCCTCCCCTAACGAAGCTGGGCCAAACCCTCCCCTAACGACGCTGGGCCAAACCTTCCCCTAACCAGGACCACGCTGGGCCAAACCTTCCCCTAACCAGGACGACGCTGGGCCAAACCTTCCCCTAACCCGGACGACGCTGGGCCAAACCTTCCCCTAACCCGGACGACGCTGGGCCAAACCTTCCCCTAACCCGGACGACGCTGGGCCAAACCTTCGCCTAACCAGGACGACGCTGGGCCAAACCCTCCCCTAACCCGGACGACGCTGGGCCAAACTTTCCCCTAACCCAGACGACGCTGGGCCAAACCTTCGCCTAACCAGGACGACGCTGGGCCAAACCTTCCCTTAACCCGGACGACGCTGGGCCAAACCTTCCCCTAACCCGGACGACGCTGGGCCAAACCCTCCCCTAACCCAGACGAAGCTGGGCCAAACCTTCCCCTAACCCGGACGACGCTGGACCAAACCTTCCCCTAACCAGGACGACGCTGGGCCAAACCTTCCCCTAACCCAGACGACGCTGGGCCAAACCCTCCCCTAACCCAGACGAAGCTGGGCCAAACCCTCCCCTAACCCGGACGACGCTGGGCCAAACCTTCCCCTAACCCAGACGACGCTGGGCCAAACCCTCACCTAACCCAGACGACACTGGGCCAAACCTTCCCCTAACCCAGACGACGCTGGGCCAAACCCTCCCCTAACCCGGACGACGCTAGGCCAAACCCTCCCCTAACCAGGACGACGCTGGGCCAAACCTTCCCCTAACCCGGACGACGCAGGGCCAAACCCTCCCCTAACCCGGACGACGCTGGGCCAAACCCTCCCCTAACCCGGACGACGCTGGGCCAAACCTTCCCCTAACCCGGACGACGCTGGGCCAAACCTTCCCCTAACCCGGACGACGCTGGGCCAAACCTTCCCCTAACCCGGACGACGCTGGGCCAGACCCTCCCCTAACGACGCTGGGCCAAACCTTCCCCTAACCGGGACGACGCTGGGCCAAACCTTCCCCTAACCCGGACGACGCTGGGCCAAACCTTCCCCTAACCGCTGGACGACGACGCTGGGCCAAACCCTCCCCTAACTACGCTGGGCCAAACCTTCCCCCTAACCAGGACGACGCTGGGCCAAACCTTCCCCTAACCAAGACGACGCTGGGCCAAACCTTCCCCTAACCAAGACGACGCTGGGCCAAACCTTCCCCTAACCCGGACGACGCTGGGCCAAACATTCCCCTAACCCGGACGACGCTGGGCCAAACCTTCGCCTAACCAGGACGACGCTGGGCCAAACTTTCCCCTAACCCGGACGACGCTGGGCCAAACCTTCGCCTAACCAGGACGACGCTGGGCCAAACCTTCCCCTAACCCGGACGACGCTGGGCCAAACCTTCCCCTAACCCGGACGACGCTGGGCCAAACCTTCCCCTAACCCGGACGACGCTGGGCCAAACCTTCCCCTAACCCGGACGACGCTGGGCCAGACCCTCCCCTAACGACGCTGGGCCAAACCTTCCCCTAACCGGGACGACGCTGGGCCAAACCTTCCCCTAACCCGGACGACGCTGGGCCAAACCTTCCCCTAACCCGGACGACGCTGGGCCAAACCCTCCCCTAACGACGCTGGGCCAAACCCTCCCCTAACGACGCTGGGCCAAACCTTCCCCCTAACCAGGACGACGCTGGGCCAAACCTTCCCCTAACCAAGACGACGCTGGGCCAAACCTTCCCCTAACCAAGACGACGCTGGGCCAAACCTTCCCCTAACCCGGACGACGCTGGGCCAAACATTCCCCTAACCCGGACGACGCTGGGCCAAACCTTCGCCTAACCAGGACGACGCTGGGCCAAACTTTCCCCTAACCCGGACGACGCTGGGCCAAACCTTCGCCTAACCAGGACGACGCTGGGCCAAACCTTCCCCTAACCCGGACGACGCTGGGCCAAACCTTCCCCTAACCCGGACGACGCTGGGCCAGACCCTCCCCTAACGACGCTGGGCCAAACCTTCCCCTAACCGGGACGACGCTGGGCCAAACCTTCCCCTAACCCGGACGACGCTGGGCCAAACCTTCCCCTAACCAAGACGACGCTGGGCCAAACCTTCCCCTAACCAAGACGACGCTGGGCCAAACCTTCCCCTAACCCGGACGACGCTGGGCCAAACATTCCCCTAACCCGGACGACGCTGGGCCAAACCTTCGCCTAACCAGGACGACGCTGGGCCAAACTTTCCCCTAACCCGGACGACGCTGGGCCAAACCTTCGCCTAACCAGGACGACGCTGGGCCAAACCTTCGCCTAACCAGGACGACGCTGGGCCAAACTTTCCCCTAACCCGGACGACGCTGGGCCAAACCCTCCCCTAACACGGACGACACTGGGCCAAACCCTCCCCTAACCCGGACGACGCTGGGCCAAACCTTCCCCTAACCCGGACAACGCTGGGCCAAACCTTCCCCTAACCCGGACGACGCTGGGCCAAACCTTCCCCTAACCCGGACGACGCTGGGCCAAACCCTCCCCTAACGACGCTGGGCCAAACCCTCCCCTAACGACGCTGGGCCAAACCTTCCCCTAACCCGGACGACGCTGGGCCAAACCCTCCCCTAACGACGCTGGGCCAAACCCTCCCCTAACGACGCTGGGCCAAACCTTCCCCCTAACCAGGACGACGCTGGGCCAAACCTTCCCCTAACCAAGACGACGCTGGGCCAAACCTTCCCCTAACCAAGACGACGCTGGGCCAAACCTTCCCCTAACCCGGACGACGCTGGGCCAAACATTCCCCTAACCCGGACGACGCTGGGCCAAACCTTCGCCTAACCAGGACGACGCTGGGCCAAACTTTCCCCTAACCCGGACGACGCTGGGCCAAACCTTCGCCTAACCAGGACGACGCTGGGCCAAACCTTCGCCTAACCAGGACGACGCTGGGCCAAACTTTCCCCTAACCCGGACGACGCTGGGCCAAACCCTCCCCTAACACGGACGACACTGGGCCAAACCCTCCCCTAACCCGGACGACGCTGGGCCAAACCTTCCCCTAACCCGGACAACGCTGGGCCAAACCTTCCCCTAACCCGGACGACGCTGGGCCAAACCTTCCCCTAACCCGGACGACGCTGGGCCAAACCCTCCCCTAACGACGCTGGGCCAAACCCTCCCCTAACGACGCTGGGCCAAACCTTCCCCTAACCAGGACGACGCTGGGCCAAACCCTCCCCTAACGACGCTGGGCCAAACCTTCCCCTAACCCGGACGACGCTGGGCCAAACCTTCCCCTAACCAGGAAGACGCTGGGCCAAACCTTCCCCTAACCCGGAAGACGCTGGGCCAAACCTTCCCCTAACCCGGACAACGCTGGGCCAAACCTTCCCGTAACCCGGACGACGCTGGGCCAAACCTTCGCCTTACCAGGACGACGCTGGGCCAAACTTTCCCCTAACCCGGACGACGCTGGGCCAAACCTTCGCCTAACCAGGAGGACGCTGGGCCAAACCTTCCCCTAACCCGGACGACACTGGTTCAAACCTTCCCCTAACCCGGACGACGCTGGGCCAAACCCTCCCCTAACGACGCTGGGCCAAACCCTCCCCTAACGACGCTGGGCCAAACCCTCCCCTAACGACGCTGGGCCAAACCTTCCCCTAACCAGGACGACGCTGGGCCAAACCCTCCCCTAACGACGCTGGGCCAAACCTTCCCCTAACCCGGACAACGCTGGGCCAAACCTTCCCGTAACCCGGACGACGCTGGGCCAAACCTTCGCCTAACCAGGAAGACGCTGGGCCAAACCTTCGCCTAACCAGGACGACGCTGGGCCAAACTTTCCCCTAACCCGGACGACGCTGGGCCAAACCCTCCCCTAACCCGGACGACGCTGGGCCAAACCCTCCCCTAACCCGGACGACGCTGGGCCAAACCTTCCCCTAACCCGGACGACGCTGGGCCAAACCTTCCCCTAACCCGGACGACGCTGGGCCAAACCTTCCCCTAACCCGGACGACGCTGGGCCAAACCCTCCCCTAACGACGCTGGGCCAAACCCTCCCCTAACGACGCTGGGCCAAACCTTCCCCTAACCAGGACGACGCTGGGCCAAACCTTCCCCTAACCCGGACGACGCTGGGCCAAACCTTCGCCTAACCAGGACGACGCTGGGCCAAACCTTCCCCTAACCCAGACGACGCTGGGCCAAACCCTCCCCTAACCCAGACGACGCTGGGCCAAACCTTCCCCTATCCCAGACGACGCTGGGCCAAACCCTCCCCTAACCCGGACGACGCTGGGCCAAACCCTCCCCTAACCAGGACGACGCTGGGCCAAACCCTCCCCTAACCAGGACGACGCTGGGCCAAACCTTCCCCTAACCCGGACGACGCTGGGCCAAACCCTCCCCCTAACCCGGACGACACTGGGCCAAACCCTCCCCTAACCCGGACGACGCTGGGTCAAACCTTCCCCTAACGACGCTGGGCCAAACCCTCCCCTAACGACGCTGGGCCAAACCTTCCCCTAACCAGGACGACGCTGGGCCAAACCTTCCCCTAACCCGGACGACGCTGGGCCAAACCTTCGCCTAACCAGGACGACGCTGGGCCAAACCTTCCCCTAACCCAGACGACGCTGGGCCAAACCCTCCCCTAACCCAGACGACGCTGGGCCAAACCTTCCCCTATCCCAGACGACGCTGGGCCAAACCCTCCCCTAACCCGGACGACGCTGGGCCAAACCCTCCCCTAACCAGGACGACGCTGGGCCAAACCCTCCCCTAACCAGGACGACGCTGGGCCAAACCTTCCCCTAACCCGGACGACGCTGGGCCAAACCCTCCCCTAACCCGGACGACACTGGGCCAAACCCTCCCCTAACCCGGACGACGCTGGGTCAAACCTTCCCCTAACCAGGACGACGCTGGACCAAACCGTCCCCTAACGAAGCTGGGCCAAACCCTCCCCTAACGACGCTGGGCCAAACCTTCCCCTAACCCGGACGACGCTGGGCCAAACCTTCCCCTAACCAGGAAGACGCTGGGCCAAACCTTCCCCTAACCCGGAAGACGCTGGGCCAAACCTTCCCCTAACCCGGACAATGCTGGGCCAAACCTTCCCGTAACCCGGACGACGCTGGGCCAAACCTTCGCCTAACCAGGACGACGCTGGGCCAAACTTTCCCCTAACCCGGACGACGCTGGGCCAAACCTTCGCCTAACCAGGACGACGCTGGGCCAAACCTTCCCCTAACCCGGACGACACTGGTTCAAACCTTCCCCTAACCCGGACGACACTGGTTCAAACCTTCCCCTAACCCGGACGACGCTGGGCCAAACCCTCCCCTAACGAAGCTGGGCCAAACCCTCCCCTAACGACGCTGGGCCAAACCTTCCCCTAACCAGGACGACGCTGGGCCAAACCTTCCCCTAACCCGGACGACGCTGGGCCAAACCTTCCCCTAACCCGGACGACGCTGGGCCAAACCCTCCCCTAACGACGCTGGGCCAAACCCTCCCCTAACGACGCTGGGCCAAACCCTCCCCTAACCCAGACGACGCTGGGCCAAACCTTCCCCTAACCCAGACGACGCTGGGCCAAACCCTCCCCTAACCCGGACGACGCTGGGCCAAACCCTCCCCTAACCAGGACGACGCTGGGCCAAACCTTCCCCTAACCCGGACGACGCAGGGCCAAACCCTCCCCTAACCCGGACGACACTGGGCCAAACCCTCCCCTAACCCGGACGACGCTGGGCCAAACCTTCCCCTAACCCGGACGACGCTGGGCCAAACCTTCCCCTAACCCGGACGACGCTGGGCCAAACCTTCCCCTAACCCGGACGACGCTGGGCCAAACCCTCCCCTAACAACGCTGGGCCAAACCCTCCCCTAACGACGCTGGGCCAAACCTTCCCCCTAACCAGGACCACGCTGGGCCAAACCTTCCCCTAACCAAGACGACGCTGGGCCAAACCTTCCCCTAACCAAGCCGACGCTGGGCCAAACCTTCCCCTAACCCGGACGACGCTGGGCCAAACATCTCCCTAACCCGGACGACGCTGGGCCAAACCTTCGCCTAACCAGGACGACGCTGGGCCAAACTTTCCCCTAACCCGGACGACGCTGGGCCAAACCTTCGCCTAACCAGGACGACGCTGGGCCAAACCTTCGCCTAACCAGGACGACGCTGGGCCAAACTTTCCCCTAACCCGGACGACGCTGGGCCAAACCCTCCCCTAACCCGGACGACACTGGGCCAAACCCTCCCCTAACCCGGACGACGCTGGGCCAAACCTTCCCCTAACCCGGACGACGCTGGGCCAAACCTTCCCCTAACCCGGACGACGCTGGGCCAAACCTTCCCCTAACCCGGACGACGCTGGGCCAAACCCTCCCCTAACGACGCTGGGCCAAACCCTCCCCTAACCCGGACGACGCTGGGCCAAACATTCCCCTAACCCGGACGACGCTGGGCCAAATCTTCGCCTAACCAGGACGACGCTGGGCCAAACTTTCCCCTAACCCGGACGACGCTGGGCCAAACCTTCCCCTAACCCGGACGACGCTGGGCCAAACCCTCCCCTAACGACGCTGGGCCAAACCCTCCCCTAACGACGCTGGGCCAAACCTTCCCCTAACCAGGACGACGCTGGGCCAAACCTTCCCCTAACCCGGACGACGCTGGGCCAAACCTTCCCCTAACCCGGACGACGCTGGGCCAAACCTTCGCCTAACCAGGACGACGCTGGGCCAAACCTTCCCCTAACCCAGACGACGCTGGGCCAAACCCTCCCCTAACCCAGACGACGCTGGGCCAAACCTTCCCCTATCCCAGACGACGCTGGGCCAAACCCTCCCCTAACCCAGACGACGCTGGGCCAAACCCTCCCCTAACCCAGACGACGCTGGGCCAAACCTTCCCCTATCCCAGACGACGCTGGGCCAAACCCTCCCCTAACCAGGACGACGCTGGGCCAAACCTTCCCCTAACCCGGACGACGCTGGGCCAAACCCTCCCCTAACCCGGACGACACTGGGCCAAACCCTCCCCTAACCCGGACGACGCTGGGCCAAACCTTCCCCTAACCAGGACGACGCTGGACCAAACCGTCCCCTAACGAAGCTGGGCCAAACCCTCCCCTAACGACGCTGGGCCAAACCTTCCCCTAACCCGGACGACGCTGGGCCAAACCTTCCCCTAACCAGGAAGACGCTGGGCCAAACCTTCCCCTAACCCGGAAGACGCTGGGCCAAACCTTCCCCTAACCCGGACAACGCTGGGCCAAACCTTCCCGTAACCCGGACGACGCTGGGCCAAACCTTCGCCTAACCAAGACGACGCTGGGCCAAACTTTCCCCTAACCCGGACGACGCTGGGCCAAACCTTCGCCTAACCAGGACGACGCTGGGCCAAACCTTCCCCTAACCCGGACGACACTGGTTCAAACCTTCCCCTAACCCGGACGACGCTGGGCCAAACCCTCCCCTAACGAAGCTGGGCCAAACCCTCCCCTAACGACGCTGGGCCAAACCTTCCCCTAACCAGGACGACGCTGGGCCAAACCTTCCCCTAACCAGGATGACGCTGGGCCAAACCTTCCCCTAACCCGGACGACGCTGGGCCAAACCCTCCCCTAACGACGCTGGGCCAAACCCTCCCCTAACGACGCTGGGCCAAACCTTCCCCCTAACCAGGACGACGCTGGGCCAAACCTTCCCCTAACCAAGACGACGCTGGGCCAAACCTTCCCCTAACCAAGACGACGCTGGGCCAAACCTTCCCCTAACCCGGACGACGCTGGGCCAAACATTCCCCTAACCCGGACGACGCTGGGCCAAATCTTCGCCTAACCAGGACGACGCTGGGCCAAACTTTCCCCTAACCCGGACGACGCTGGGCCAAACCTTCGCCTAACCAGGACGACGCTGGGCCAAACCTTCCCCTAACCCAGACGACGCTGGACCAAACCTTCCCCTAACCAGGACGACGCTGGGCCAAACCTTCCCCTAACCCAGACGACGCTGGGCCAAACCCTCCCCTAACCCAGACGAAGCTGGGCCAAACCCTCCCCTAACCCGGACGACGCTGGGCCAAACCCTCCCCTAACGAAGCTGGGCCAAACCCTCCCCTAACAACGCTGGGCCAAACCTTCCCCTAACCAGGACGACGCTGGGCCAAACCTTCCCCTAACCAGGATGACGCTGGGCCAAACCTTCCCCTAACCCGGACGACGCTGGGCCAAACCCTCCCCTAACGACGCTGGGCCAAACCCTCCCCTAACAAAGCTGGGCCAAACCTTCCCCCTAACCAGGACGACGCTGGGCCAAACCTTCCCCTAACCAAGACGACGCTGGGCCAAACCTTCCCCTAACCAAGACGACGCTGGGCCAAACCTTCCCCTAACCCGGACGACGCTGGGCCAAACATTCCCCTAACCCGGACGACGCTGGGCCAAACCTTCGCCTAACCAGGACGACGCTGGGCCAAACTTTCCCCTAACCCAGACGACGCTGGGCCAAACCCTCACCTAACCCAGACGACACTGGGCCAAACCTTCCCCTAACCCAGACGACGCTGGGCCAAACCCTCCCCTAACCCGGACGACGCTAGGCCAAACCCTCCCCTAACCAGGACGACGCTGGGCCAAACCTTCCCCTAACCCGGACGACGCCGGGCCAAACCCTCCCCTAACCCGGACGACGCTGGGCCAAACCCTCCCCTAACCCGGACGACGCTGGGCCAAACCTTCCCCTAACCCGGACGACGCTGGGCCAAACCTTCCCCTAACCCGGACGACGCTGGGCCAAACCTTCCCCTAACCCGGACGACGCTGGGCCAGACCCTCCCCTAATGACGCTGGGCCAAACCTTCCCCTAACCAGGACGACGCTGGGCCAAACCTTCCCCTAACCAAGACGACACTGGGCCAAACCTTCCCCTAACCAAGACGACGCTGGGCCAAACCTTCCCCTAAACCAGACGAAGCTGGGCCAAACCTTCCCCTAACCCTCCCCTAACCCAGACGACGCTGGGCCAAACCTTCCCCTAACCCAGACGATGCTGGGCCAAACCCTCCCCTAACCCGGACGACGCTAGGCCAAACCCTCCCCTAACCCGGACGACGCTGGGCCAAACCTTCCCCTAACCCGGACGACGCTGGGCCAAACCTTCCCCTAACCAGGAAGACGCTGGGCCAAACCTTCCCCTAACCCGGAAGACGCTGGGCCAAACCTTCCCCTAACCCGGACAACGCTGGGCCAAACCTTCCCGTAACCCGGACGACGCTGGGCCAAACCTTCGCCTAACCAGGACGACGCTGGGCCAAACTTTCCCCTAACCCGGACGACGCTGGGCCAAACCTTCGCCTAACCAGGACGACGCTGGGCCAAACCTTCCCCTAACCCGGACGACACTGGTTCAAACCTTCCCCTAACCCGGACGACGCTGGGCCAAACCCTCCCCTAACGAAGCTGGGCCAAACCCTCCCCTAACGACGCTGGGCCAAACCTTCCCCTAACCAGGACGACGCTGGGCCAAACCTTCCCCTAACCAGGATGACGCTGGGCCAAACCTTCCCCTAACCCGGACGACGCTGGGCCAAACCCTCCCCTAACGACGCTGGGCCAAACCCTCCCCTAACGACGCTGGGCCAAACCTTCCCCCTAACCAGGACGACGCTGGGCCAAACCTTCCCCTAACCAAGACGACGCTGGGCCAAACCTTCCCCTAACCAAGACGACGCTGGGCCAAACCTTCCCCTAACCCGGACGACGCTGGGCCAAACATTCCCCTAACCCGGACGACGCTGGGCCAAATCTTCGCCTAACCAGGACGACGCTGGGCCAAACTTTCCCCTAACCCGGACGACGCTGGGCCAAACCTTTGCCTAACCAGGACGACGCTGGGCCAAACCTTCCCCTAACCCAGACGACGCTGGACCAAACCTTCCCCTAACCAGGACGACGCTGGGCCAAACCTTCCCCTAACCCAGACGAAGCTGGGCCAAACCCTCCCCTAACCCAGACGAAGCTGGGCCAGACCCTCCCCTAACGACGCTGGGCCAAACCTTCCCCTAACCAGGACGACGCTGGGCCAAACCTTCCCCTAACCAAGACGACACTGGGCCAAACCTTCCCCTAACCAAGACGACGCTGGGCCAAACCTTCCCCTAAACCAGACGAAGCTGGGCCAAACCTTCCCCTAACCCTCCCCTAACCCAGACGACGCTGGGCCAAACCTTCCCCTAACCCAGACGATGCTGGGCCAAACCCTCCCCTAACCCGGACGACGCTAGGCCAAACCCTCCCCTAACCAGGACGACGCTGGGCCAAACCTTCGCCTAACCAGGACGACGCTGGGCCAAACCTTCGCCTAACCAGGACGACGCTGGGCCAAACTTTCCCCTAACCCGGACGACGCTGGGCCAAACCTTCGCCTAACCAGGACGACGCTGGGCCAAACCTTCCCCTAACCCGGACGACGCAGGGCCAAACCCTCCCCTAACCCGGACGACGCTGGGCCAAACCCTCCCCTAACCCGGACGACGCTGGGCCAAACCTTCCCCTAACCCGGACGACGCTGGGCCAAACCTTCCCCTAACCCGGACGACGCTGGGCCAAACCTTCCCCTAACCCGGACGACGCTGGGCCAAACCCTCCCCTAACGACGCTGGGCCAAACCCTCCCCTAACGACGCTGGGCCAAAGCTTCCCCTAACCAGGACGACGCTGGGCCAAACCTTCCCCTAACCAAGACGACGCTGGGCCAAACCTTCCCCTAACCAAGACGACGCTGGGCCAAACCTTCCCCTAACCCAGACGAAGCTGGGCCAAACCTTCCCCTAACCCGGACGACGCTGGACCAAACCTTCCCCTAACCAGGACGACGCTGGGCCAAACCTTCCCCTAACCCAGGCGACGCTGGGCCAAACCCTCCCCTAACCCAGACGAAGCTGGGCCAAACCCTCCCCTAACCCGGACGACGCTGGGCCAAACCTTCCCCTAACCCGGACGACGCTGGGCCAAACCCTCCCCTAACGACGCTGGGCCAAACCCTCCCCTAACGACGCTGGGCCAAACCTTCCCCCTAACCAGGATTACGCTGGGCCAAACATTCCCCTAACCCGGACGACGCTGGGCCAAACCTTCCCCTAACCCAGGCGACGCTGGGCCAAACCCTCCCCTAACCCAGACGACGCTGGGCCAAACCCTCCCCTAACCCAGACGAAGCTGGGCCAAACCCTCCCCTAACCCGGACGACGCTGGGCCAAACCTTCCCCTAACCCAGACGACGCTGGGCCAAACCCTCACCTAACCCAGACGACACTGGGCCAAACCTTCCCCTAACCCAGACGACGCTGGGCCAAACCCTCCCCTAACCCGGACGACGCTAGGTCAAACCCTCCCCTAACCAGGACGACGCTGGGCCAAACCTTCCCCTAACCCGGACGACGCAGGGCCAAACCCTCCCCTAACCCGGACGACGCTGGGCCAAACCCTCCCCTAACCCGGACGACGCTGGGCCAAACCTTCCCCTAACCCGGACGACGCTGGGCCAAACCTTCCCCTAACCCGGACGACGCTGGGCCAAACCTTCCCCTAACCCGGACGACGCTGGGCCAGACCCTCCCCTAATGACGCTGGGCCAAACCTTCCCCTAACCAGGACGACGCTGGGCCAAACCTTCCCCTAACCAAGACGACACTGGGCCAAACCTTCCCCTAACCAAGACGACGCTGGGCCAAACCTTCCCCTAAACCAGACGAAGCTGGGCCAAACCTTCCCCTAACCCTCCCCTAACCCAGACGACGCTGGGCCAAACCTTCCCCTAACCCAGACGATGCTGGGCCAAACCCTCCCCTAACCCGGACGACGCTAGGCCAAACCCTCCCCTAACCCGGACGACGCTGGGCCAAACCTTCCCCTAACCCGGACGACGCTGGGCCAAACCTTCCCCTAACCAGGAAGACGCTGGGCCAAACCTTCCCCTAACCCGGAAGACGCTGGGCCAAACCTTCCCCTAACCCGGACAACGCTGGGCCAAACCTTCCCGTAACCCGGACGACGCTGGGCCAAACCTTCGCCTAACCAGGACGACGCTGGGCCAAACTTTCCCCTAACCCGGACGACGCTGGGCCAAACCTTCGCCTAACCAGGACGACGCTGGGCCAAACCTTCCCCTAACCCGGACGACACTGGTTCAAACCTTCCCCTAACCCGGACGACGCTGGGCCAAACCCTCCCCTAACGAAGCTGGGCCAAACCCTCCCCTAACGACGCTGGGCCAAACCTTCCCCTAACCAGGACGACGCTGGGCCAAACCTTCCCCTAACCAGGATGACGCTGGGCCAAACCTTCCCCTAACCCGGACGACGCTGGGCCAAACCCTCCCCTAACGACGCTGGGCCAAACCCTCCCCTAACGACGCTGGGCCAAACCTTCCCCCTAACCAGGACGACGCTGGGCCAAACCTTCCCCTAACCAAGACGACGCTGGGCCAAACCTTCCCCTAACCAAGACGACGCTGGGCCAAACCTTCCCCTAACCCGGACGACGCTGGGCCAAACATTCCCCTAACCCGGACGACGCTGGGCCAAATCTTCGCCTAACCAGGACGACGCTGGGCCAAACTTTCCCCTAACCCGGACGACGCTGGGCCAAACCTTTGCCTAACCAGGACGACGCTGGGCCAAACCTTCCCCTAACCCAGACGACGCTGGACCAAACCTTCCCCTAACCAGGACGACGCTGGGCCAAACCTTCCCCTAACCCAGACGAAGCTGGGCCAAACCCTCCCCTAACCCAGACGAAGCTGGGCCAGACCCTCCCCTAACGACGCTGGGCCAAACCTTCCCCTAACCAGGACGACGCTGGGCCAAACCTTCCCCTAACCAAGACGACACTGGGCCAAACCTTCCCCTAACCAAGACGACGCTGGGCCAAACCTTCCCCTAAACCAGACGAAGCTGGGCCAAACCTTCCCCTAACCCTCCCCTAACCCAGACGACGCTGGGCCAAACCTTCCCCTAACCCAGACGATGCTGGGCCAAACCCTCCCCTAACCCGGACGACGCTAGGCCAAACCCTCCCCTAACCAGGACGACGCTGGGCCAAACCTTCGCCTAACCAGGACGACGCTGGGCCAAACCTTCGCCTAACCAGGACGACGCTGGGCCAAACTTTCCCCTAACCCGGACGACGCTGGGCCAAACCTTCGCCTAACCAGGACGACGCTGGGCCAAACCTTCCCCTAACCCGGACGACGCAGGGCCAAACCCTCCCCTAACCCGGACGACGCTGGGCCAAACCCTCCCCTAACCCGGACGACGCTGGGCCAAACCTTCCCCTAACCCGGACGACGCTGGGCCAAACCTTCCCCTAACCCGGACGACGCTGGGCCAAACCTTCCCCTAACCCGGACGACGCTGGGCCAAACCCTCCCCTAACGACGCTGGGCCAAACCCTCCCCTAACGACGCTGGGCCAAAGCTTCCCCTAACCAGGACGACGCTGGGCCAAACCTTCCCCTAACCAAGACGACGCTGGGCCAAACCTTCCCCTAACCAAGACGACGCTGGGCCAAACCTTCCCCTAACCCAGACGAAGCTGGGCCAAACCTTCCCCTAACCCGGACGACGCTGGACCAAACCTTCCCCTAACCAGGACGACGCTGGGCCAAACCTTCCCCTAACCCAGGCGACGCTGGGCCAAACCCTCCCCTAACCCAGACGAAGCTGGGCCAAACCCTCCCCTAACCCGGACGACGCTGGGCCAAACCTTCCCCTAACCCGGACGACGCTGGGCCAAACCCTCCCCTAACGACGCTGGGCCAAACCCTCCCCTAACGACGCTGGGCCAAACCTTCCCCCTAACCAGGATTACGCTGGGCCAAACATTCCCCTAACCCGGACGACGCTGGGCCAAACCTTCGCCTAACCAGGACGACGCTGGGCCAAACCTTCGCCTAACCAGGACGACGCTGGGCCAAACTTTCCCCTAACCCGGACGACGCTGGGCCAAACCTTCGCCTAACCAGGACGACGCTGGGCCAAACCTTCCCCTAACCCGGACGACACTGGTTCAAACCTTCCCCTAACCCGGACGACGCTGGGCCAAACCCTCCCCTAACGAAGCTGGGCCAAACCCTCCCCTAACGACGCTGGGCCAAACCTTCCCCTAACCAGGACCACGCTGGGCCAAACCTTCCCCTAACCAGGACGACGCTGGGCCAAACCTTCCCCTAACCCGGACGACGCTGGGCCAAACCTTCCCCTAACCCGGACGACGCTGGGCCAAACCTTCCCCTAACCCGGACGACGCTGGGCCAAACCTTCGCCTAACCAGGACGACGCTGGGCCAAACCCTCCCCTAACCCGGACGACGCTGGGCCAAACTTTCCCCTAACCCAGACGACGCTGGGCCAAAAGTTCGCCTAACCAGGACGACGCTGGGCCAAACCTTCCCTTAACCCGGACGACGCTGGGCCAAACCTTCCCCTAACCCGGACGACGCTGGGCCAAACCCTCCCCTAACCCAGACGAAGCTGGGCCAAACCTTCCCCTAACCCGGACGACGCTGGACCAAACCTTCCCCTAACCAGGACGACGCTGGGCCAAACCTTCCCCTAACCCAGACGACGCTGGGCCAAACCCTCCCCTAACCCAGACGAAGCTGGGCCAAACCCTCCCCTAACCCGGACGACGCTGGGCCAAACCTTCCCCTAACCCAGACGACGCTGGGCCAAACCCTCACCTAACCCAGACGACACTGGGCCAAACCTTCCCCTAACCCAGACGACGCTGGGCCAAACCCTCCCCTAACCCGGACGACGCTAGGCCAAACCCTCCCCTAACCAGGACGACGCTGGGCCAAACCTTCCCCTAACCCGGACGACGCAGGGCCAAACCCTCCCCTAACCCGGACGACGCTGGGCCAAACCCTCCCCTAACCCGGACGACGCTGGGCCAAACCTTCCCCTAACCCGGACGACGCTGGGCCAAACCTTCCCCTAACCCGGACGACGCTGGGCCAAACCTTCCCCTAACCCGGACGACGCTGGGCCAGACCCTCCCCTAACGACGCTGGGCCAAACCTTCCCCTAACCAGGACGACGCTGGGCCAAACCTTCCCCTAACCAAGACGACACTGGGCCAAACCTTCCCCTAACCAAGACGACGCTGGGCCAAACCTTCCCCTAAACCAGACGAAGCTGGGCCAAACCTTCCCCTAACCCTCCCCTAACCCAGACGACGCTGGGCCAAACCTTCCCCTAACCCAGACGATGCTGGGCCAAACCCTCCCCTAACCCGGACGACGCTAGGCCAAACCCTCCCCTAACCAGGACGACGCTGGGCCAAACCTTCCCCTAACCCGGACGACGCAGGGCCAAACCCTCCCCTAACCCGGACGACGCTGGGCCAAACCCTCCCCTAACCCGGACGACGCTGGGCCAAACCTTCCCCTAACCCGGACGACGCTGGGCCAAACCTTCCCCTAACCCGGACGACGCTGGGCCAAACCTTCCCCTAACCCGGACGACGCTGGGCCAAACCCTCCCCTAACGACGCTGGGCCAAACCTTCCCCTAACCAGGACGACGCTGGGCCAAACCTTCCCCTAACCAAGACGACACTGGGCCAAACCTTCCCCTAACCAAGACGACGCTGGGCCAAACCTTCCCCTAACCCGGACGACGCTGGGCCAAACCTTCCCCTAACCCAGACGACGCTGGGCCCAACCTTCCCCTAACCAGGACGACGCTGGGCCAAACCCTCCCCTAACCCAGACGACGCTGGGCCAAACCTTCCCCTAACCCAGACGACGCTGGGCCAAACCCTCACCTAACCCAGACGACACTGGGCCAAACCTTCCCCTAACCCAGACGACGCTGGGCCAAACCCTCCCCTAACCCGGACGACGCTAGGCCAAACCCTCCCCTAACCAGGACGACGCTGGGCCAAACCTTCCCCTAACCCGGACGACGCAGGGCCAAACCCTCCCCTAACCCGGACGACGCTGGGCCAAACCCTCCCCTAACCCGGACGACGCTGGGCCAAACCTTCCCCTAACCCGGACGACGCTGGGCCAAACCTTCCCCTAACCCGGACGACGCTGGGCCAAACCTTCCCCTAACCCGGACGACGCTGGGCCAGACCCTCCCCTAACGACGCTGGGCCAAACCTTCCCCTAACCAGGACGACGCTGGGCCAAACCTTCCCCTAACCAAGACGACACTGGGCCAAACCTTCCCCTAACCAAGACGACGCTGGGCCAAACCTTCCCCTAAACCAGACGAAGCTGGGCCAAACCTTCCCCTAACCCTCCCCTAACCCAGACGACGCTGGGCCAAACCTTCCCCTAACCCAGACGATGCTGGGCCAAACCCTCCCCTAACCCGGACGACGCTAGGCCAAACCCTCCCCTAACCAGGACGACGCTGGGCCAAACCTTCCCCTAACCCGGACGACGCAGGGCCAAACCCTCCCCTCACCCGGACGACGCTGGGCCAAACCCTCCCCTAACCCGGACGACGCTGGGCCAAACCTTCCCCTAACCCGGACGACGCTGGGCCAAACCTTCCCCTAACCCGGACGACGCTGGGCCAAACCTTCCCCTAACCCGGACGACGCTGGGCCAAACCTTCCCCTAACCAGGAAGACGCTGGGCCAAACCTTCCCCTAACCCGGAAGACGCTGGGCCAAACCTTCCCCTAACCCGGACAACGCTGGGCCAAACCTTCCCGTAACCCGGACGACGCTGGGCCAAACCTTCGCCTAACCAGGACGACGCTGGGCCAAACTTTCCCCTAACCCGGACGACGCTGGGCCAAACCTTCGCCTAACCAGGACGACGCTGGGCCAAACCTTCCCCTAACCCGGACGACACTGGTTCAAACCTTCCCCTAACCCGGACGACGCTGGGCCAAACCCTCCCCTAACGAAGCTGGGCCAAACCCTCCCCTAACGACGCTGGGCCAAACCTTCCCCTAACCAGGACGACGCTGGGCCAAACCTTCCCCTAACCAGGATGACGCTGGGCCAAACCTTCCCCTAACCCGGACGACGCTGGGCCAAACCCTCCCCTAACGACGCTGGGCCAAACCCTCCCCTAACGACGCTGGGCCAAACCTTCCCCCTAACCAGGACGACGCTGGGCCAAACCTTCCCCTAACCAAGACGACGCTGGGCCAAACCTTCCCCTAACCAAGACGACGCTGGGCCAAACCTTCCCCTAACCCGGACGACGCTGGGCCAAACATTCCCCTAACCCGGACGACGCTGGGCCAAATCTTCGCCTAACCAGGACGACGCTGGGCCAAACTTTCCCCTAACCCGGACGACGCTGGGCCAAACCTTCGCCTAACCAGGACGACGCTGGGCCAAACCTTCCCCTAACCCAGACGACGCTGGACCAAACCTTCCCCTAACCAGGACGACGCTGGGCCAAACCTTCCCCTAACCCAGACGACGCTGGGCCAAACCCTCCCCTAACCCAGACGAAGCTGGGCCAGACCCTCCCCTAACGACGCTGGGCCAAACCTTCCCCTAACCAGGACGACGCTGGGCCAAACCTTCCCCTAACCAAGACGACACTGGGCCAAACCTTCCCCTAACCAAGACGACGCTGGGCCAAACCTTCCCCTAAACCAGACGAAGCTGGGCCAAACCTTCCCCTAACCCTCCCCTAACCCAGACGACGCTGGGCCAAACCTTCCCCTAACCCAGACGATGCTGGGCCAAACCCTCCCCTAACCCGGACGACGCTAGGCCAAACCCTCCCCTAACCAGGACGACGCTGGGCCAAACCTTCGCCTAACCAGGACGACGCTGGGCCAAACCTTCGCCTAACCAGGACGACGCTGGGCCAAACTTTCCCCTAACCCGGACGACGCTGGGCCAAACCTTCGCCTAACCAGGACGACGCTGGGCCAAACCTTCCCCTAACCCGGACGACGCAGGGCCAAACCCTCCCCTAACCCGGACGACGCTGGGCCAAACCCTCCCCTAACCCGGACGACGCTGGGCCAAACCTTCCCCTAACCCGGACGAGGCTGGGCCAAACCTTCCCCTAACCCGGACGACGCTGGGCCAAACCTTCCCCTAACCCGGACGACGCTGGGCCAAACCCTCCCCTAACGACGCTGGGCCAAACCCTCCCCTAACGACGCTGGGCCAAACCTTCCCCTAACCAGGACGACGCTGGGCCAAACCTTCCCCTAACCAAGACGACGCTGGGCCAAACCTTCCCCTAACCAAGACGACGCTGGGCCAAACCTTCCCCTAACCCAGACGAAGCTGGGCCAAACCTTCCCCTAACCCGGACGACGCTGGACCAAACCTTCCCCTAACCAGGACGACGCTGGGCCAAACCTTCCCCTAACCCAGGCGACGCTGGGCCAAACCCTCCCCTAACCCAGACGAAGCTGGGCCAAACCCTCCCCTAACCCGGACGACGCTGGGCCAAACCTTCCCCTAACCCGGACGACGCTGGGCCAAACCCTCCCCTAACGACGCTGGGCCAAACCCTCCCCTAACGACGCTGGGCCAAACCTTCCCCCTAACCAGGATTACGCTGGGCCAAACATTCCCCTAACCCGGACGACGCTGGGCCAAACCTTCGCCTAACCAGGACGACGCTGGGCCAAACCTTCGCCTAACCAGGACGACGCTGGGCCAAACTTTCCCCTAACCCGGACGACGCTGGGCCAAACCTTCGCCTAACCAGGACGACGCTGGGCCAAACCTTCCCCTAACCCGGACGACACTGGTTCAAACCTTCCCCTAACCCGGACGACGCTGGGCCAAACCCTCCCCTAACGAAGCTGGGCCAAACCCTCCCCTAACGACGCTGGGCCAAACCTTCCCCTAACCAGGACCACGCTGGGCCAAACCTTCCCCTAACCAGGACGACGCTGGGCCAAACCTTCCCCTAACCCGGACGACGCTGGGCCAAACCTTCCCCTAACCCGGACGACGCTGGGCCAAACCTTCCCCTAACCCGGACGACGCTGGGCCAAACCTTCGCCTAACCAGGACGACGCTGGGCCAAACCCTCCCCTAACCCGGACGACGCTGGGCCAAACTTTCCCCTAACCCAGACGACGCTGGGCCAAACCTTCGCCTAACCAGGACGACGCTGGGCCAAACCTTCCCTTAACCCGGACGACGCTGGGCCAAACCTTCCCCTAACCCGGACGACGCTGGGCCAAACCCTCCCCTAACCCAGACGAAGCTGGGCCAAACCTTCCCCTAACCCGGACGACGCTGGACCAAACCTTCCCCTAACCAGGACGACGCTGGGCCAAACCTTCCCCTAACCCAGACGACGCTGGGCCAAACCCTCCCCTAACCCAGACGAAGCTGGGCCAAACCCTCCCCTAACCCGGACGACGCTGGGCCAAACCTTCCCCTAACCCAGACGACGCTGGGCCAAACCCTCACCTAACCCAGACGACACTGGGCCAAACCTTCCCCTAACCCAGACGACGCTGGGCCAAACCCTCCCCTAACCCGGACGACGCTAGGCCAAACCCTCCCCTAACCAGGACGACGCTGGGCCAAACCTTCCCCTAACCCGGACGACGCAGGGCCAAACCCTCCCCTAACCCGGACGACGCTGGGCCAAACCCTCCCCTAACCCGGACGACGCTGGGCCAAACCTTCCCCTAACCCGGACGACGCTGGGCCAAACCTTCCCCTAACCCGGACGACGCTGGGCCAAACCTTCCCCTAACCCGGACGACGCTGGGCCAGACCCTCCCCTAACGACGCTGGGCCAAACCTTCCCCTAACCAGGACGACGCTGGGCCAAACCTTCCCCTAACCAAGACGACACTGGGCCAAACCTTCCCCTAACCAAGACGACGCTGGGCCAAACCTTCCCCTAAACCAGACGAAGCTGGGCCAAACCTTCCCCTAACCCTCCCCTAACCCAGACGACGCTGGGCCAAACCTTCCCCTAACCCAGACGATGCTGGGCCAAACCCTCCCCTAACCCGGACGACGCTAGGCCAAACCCTCCCCTAACCAGGACGACGCTGGGCCAAACCTTCCCCTAACCCGGACGACGCAGGGCCAAACCCTCCCCTAACCCGGACGACGCTGGGCCAAACCCTCCCCTAACCCGGACGACGCTGGGCCAAACCTTCCCCTAACCCGGACGACGCTGGGCCAAACCTTCCCCTAACCCGGACGACGCTGGGCCAAACCTTCCCCTAACCCGGACGACGCTGGGCCAAACCCTCCGCTAACGACGCTGGGCCAAACCTTCCCCTAACCAGGACGACGCTGGGCCAAACCTTCCCCTAACCAAGACGACACTGGGCCAAACCTTCCCCTAACCAAGACGACGCTGGGCCAAACCTTCCCCTAACCCGGACGACGCTGGGCCAAACCTTCCCCTAACCCAGACGACGCTGGGCCCAACCTTCCCCTAACCAGGACGACGCTGGGCCAAACCCTCCCCTAACCCAGACGGCGCTGGGCCAAACCTTCCCCTAACCCAGACGACGCTGGGCCAAACCCTCCCCTAACCCAGACGAAGCTGGGCCAAACCCTCCCCTAACCCGGACGACGCTGGGCCAAACCTTCCCCTAACCCAGACGACGCTGGGCCAAACCCTCACCTAACCCAGACGACACTGGGCCAAACCTTCCCCTAACCCAGACGACGCTGGGCCAAACCCTCCCCTAACCCGGACGACGCTAGGCCAAACCCTCCCCTAACCAGGACGACGCTGGGCCAAACCTTCCCCTAACCCGGACGACGCAGGGCCAAACCCTCCCCTAACCCGGACGACGCTGGGCCAAACCCTCCCCTAACCCGGACGACGCTGGGCCAAACCTTCCCCTAACCCGGACGACGCTGGGCCAAACCTTCCCCTAACCCGGACGACGCTGGGCCAAACCTTCCCCTAACCCGGACGACGCTGGGCCAGACCCTCCCCTAACGACGCTGGGCCAAATCTTCCCCTAACCAGGACGACGCTGGGCCAAACCTTCCCCTAACCAAGACGACACTGGGCCAAACCTTCCCCTAACCAAGACGACGCTGGGCCAAACCTTCCCCTAAACCAGACGAAGCTGGGCCAAACCTTCCCCTAACCCTCCCCTAACCCAGACGACGCTGGGCCAAACCTTCCCCTAACCCAGACGATGCTGGGCCAAACCCTCCCCTAACCCGGACGACGCTAGGCCAAACCCTCCCCTAACCAGGACGACGCTGGGCCAAACCTTCCCCTAACCCGGACGACGCAGGGCCAAACCCTCCCCTAACCCGGACGACGCTGGGCCAAACCCTCCCCTAACCCGGACGACGCTGGGCCAAACCTTCCCCTAACCCGGACGACGCTGGGCCAAACCTTCCACTAACCCGGACGACGCTGGGCCAAACCTTCCCCTAACCCGGACGACGCTGGGCCAAACCCTCCCCTAACGACGCTGGGCCAAACCTTCCCCTAACCAGGACGATGCTGGGCCAAACCTTCCCCTAACCAAGACGACACTGGGCCAAACCTTCCCCTAACCAAGACGACGCTGGGCCAAACCTTCCCCTAACCCGGACGACGCTGGGCCAAACCTTCCCCTAACCCAGACGACGCTGGGCCCAACCTTCCCCTAACCAGGACGACGCTGGGCCAAACCCTCCCCTAACCCAGACGACGCTGGGCCAAACCTTCCCCTAACCCAGACGACGCTGGGCCAAACCCTCCCCTAACCAGGACGACGCTGGGCCAAACCTTCCCCTAACCCGGACGACGCTGGGCCAAACCTTCCCCTAACCCAGACGACGCTGGGCCAAACCCTCCCCTAACCCAGACGACGCTGGGCCAAACCCTCCCCTAACCAGGACGACGCTGGGCCAAACCTTCCCCTAACCCGGACGACGCTGGGCCAAACCCTCCCCTAACCTGGACGACACTGGGCCAAACCCTCCCCTAACCCGGACGACGCTGGGCCAAACCTTCCCCTAACCCGGACGACGCTGGGCCAAACCTTCCCCTAACCCGGACGACGCTGGGCCAAACCCTCCCCTAACGACGCTGGGCCAAACCTTCCCCCTAACCAGGACGACGCTGGGCCAAACCTTCCCCTAACCAAGACGACGCTGGGCCAAACCTTCCCCTAACCAAGACGACGCTGGGCCAAACCTTCCCCTAACCCGGACGACGCTGGGCCAAACATTCCCCTAACCCGGACGACGCTGGGCCAAACCTTCGCCTAACCAGGACGACGCTGGGCCAAACTTTCCCCTAACCCGGACGACGCTGGGCCAAACCTTCGCCTAACCAGGACGACGCTGGGCCAAACCTTCGCCTAACCAGGACGACGCTGGGCCAAACTTTCCCCTAACCCGGACGACGCTGAGCCAAACCCTCCCCTAACACGGACGACACTGGGCCAAACCCTCCCCTAACCCGGACGACGCTGGGCCAAACCTTCCCCTAACCCGGACAACGCTGGGCCAAACCTTCCCCTAACCCGGACGACGCTGGGCCAAACCTTCCCCTAACCCGGACGACGCTGGGCCAAACCCTCCCCTAACGACGCTGGGCCAAACCCTCCCCTAACGACGCTGGGCCAAACCTTCCCCTAACCAGGACGACGCTGGGCCAAACCCTCCCCTAACGACGCTGGGCCAAACCTTCCCCTAACCCGGACGACGCTGGGCCAAACCTTCCCCTAACCAGGAAGACGCTGGGCCAAACCTTCCCCTAACCCGGAAGACGCTGGGCCAAACCTTCCCCTAACCCGGACAACGCTGGGCCAAACCTTCCCGTAACCCGGACGACGCTGGGCCAAACCTTCGCCTAACCAGGACGACGCTGGGCCAAACTTTCCCCTAACCCGGACGACGCTGGGCCAAACCTTCGCCTAACCAGGACGACGCTGGGCCAAACCTTCCCCTAACCCGGACGACACTGGTTCAAACCTTCCCCTAACCCGGACGACGCTGGGCCAAACCCTCCCCTAACGAAGCTGGGCCAAACCCTCCCCTAACGACGCTGGGCCAAACCTTCCCCTAACCATGACGACGCTGGGCCAAACCTTCCCCTAACCAGGATGACGCTGGGCCAAACCTTCCCCTAACCCGGACGACGCTGGGCCAAACCCTCCCCTAACGACGCTGGGCCAAACCCTCCCCTAACGACGCTGGGCCAAACCTTCCCCCTAACCAGGACGACGCTGGGCCAAACCTTCCCCTAACCAAGACGACGCTGGGCCAAACCTTCCCCTAACCAAGACGACGATGGGCCAAACCTTCCCCTAACCCGGACGACGCTGGGCCAAACATTCCCCTAACCCGGACGACGCTGGGCCAAACCTTCGCCTAACCAGGACGACGCTGGGCCAAACTTTCCCCTAACCCGGACGACGCTGGGCCAAACCTTCGCCTAACCAGGACGACGCTGGGCCAAACCTTCGCCTAACCAGGACGACGCTGTGCCAAACCTTCCCCTAACCCAGACGACGCTGGGCCAAACCCTCCCCTAACCAGGACGACGCTGGGCCAAACCTTCCCCTAACCCGGACGACGCTGGGCCAAACCTTCCCCTAACCCAGACGACGCTGGGCCAAACCCTCCCCTAACCCAGACGACGCTGGGCCAAACCCTCCCCTAACCAGGACGACGCTGGGCCAAACCTTCCCCTAACCCGGACGACGCTGGGCCAAACCCTCCCCTAACCTGGACGACGCTGGGCCAAACCCTCCCCTAACCCGGACGACGCTGGGCCAAACCTTCCCCTAACCCGGACGACGCTGGGCCAAACCTTCCCCTAACCCGGACGACGCTGGGCCAAACCCTCCCCTAACGACGCTGGGCCAAACCCTCCCCTAACGACGCTGGGCCAAACCTTCCCCCTAACCAGGACGACGCTGGGCCAAACCTTCCCCTAACCAAGACGACGCTGGGCCAAACCTTCCCCTAACCAAGACGACGCTGGGCCAAACCTTCCCCTAACCCGGACGACGCTGGGCCAAACATTCCCCTAACCCGGACGACGCTGGGCCAAACCTTCGCCTAACCAGGACGACGCTGGGCCAAACTTTCCCCTAACCCGGACGACGCTGGGCCAAACCTTCGCCTAACCAGGACGACGCTGGGCCAAACCTTCGCCTAACCAGGACGACGCTGGGCCAAACTTTCCCCTAACCCGGACGACGCTGGGCCAAACCCTCCCCTAACACGGACGACACTGGGCCAAACCCTCCCCTAACCCGGACGACGCTGGGCCAAACCTTCCCCTAACCCGGACGACGCTGGGCCAAACCTTCCCCTAACCCGGACGACGCTGGGCCAAACCTTCCCCTAACCCGGACGACGCTGGGCCAAACCTTCCCCTAACCCGGACGACGCTGGGCCAAACCCTCCCCTAACGACGCTGGGCCAAACCCTCCCCTAACGACGCTGGGCCAAACCTTCCCCTAACCAGGACGACGCTGGGCCAAACCCTCCCCTAACGACGCTGGGCCAAACCTTCCCCTAACCCGGACGACGCTGGGCCAAACCTTCCCCTAACCAGGAAGACGCTGGGCCAAACCTTCCCCTAACCCGGAAGACGCTGGGCCAAACCTTCCCCTAACCCGGACAACGCTGGGCCAAACCTTCCCGTAACCCGGACGACGCTGGGCCAAACCTTCGCCTAACCAGGACGACGCTGGGCCAAACTTTCCCCTAACCCGGACGACGCTGGGCCAAACCTTCGCCTAACCAGGACGACGCTGGGCCAAACCTTCCCCTAACCCGGACGACACTGGTTCAAACCTTCCCCTAACCCGGACGACGCTGGGCCAAACCCTCCCCTAACGAAGCTGGGCCAAACCCTCCCCTAACGACGCTGGGCCAAACCTTCCCCTAACCAGGACGACGCTGGGCCAAACCTTCCCCTAACCAGGATGACGCTGGGCCAAACCTTCCCCTAACCCGGACGACGCTGGGCCAAACCCTCCCCTAACGACGCTGGGCCAAACCCTCCCCTAACGACGCTGGGCCAAACCTTCCCCCTAACCAGGACGACGCTGGGCCAAACCTTCCCCTAACCAAGACGACGCTGGGCCAAACCTTCCCCTAACCAAGACGACGATGGGCCAAACCTTCCCCTAACCCGGACGACGCTGGGCCAAACATTCCCCTAACCCGGACGACGCTGGGCCAAACCTTCGCCTAACCAGGACGACGCTGGGCCAAACTTTCCCCTAACCCGGACGACGCTGGGCCAAACCTTCGCCTAACCAGGACGACGCTGGGCCAAACCTTCGCCTAACCAGGACGACGCTGGGCCAAACTTTCCCCTAACCCGGACGACGCTGGGCCAAACCCTCCCCTAACCCGGACGACGCTGGGCCAAACCCTCCCCTAACCCGGACGACGCTGGGCCAAACCTTCCCCTAACCCGGACGACGCTGGGCCAAACCTTCCCCTAACCCGGACGACGCTGGGCCAAACCTTCCCCTAACCCGGACGACGCTGGGCCAAACCCTCCCCTAACGACGCTGGGCCAAACCCTCCCCTAACGACGCTGGGCCAAACCTTCCCCTAACCAGGACGACGCTGGGCCAAACCTTCCCCTAACCCGGACGACGCTGGGCCAAACCTTCGCCTAACCAGGACGACGCTGGGCCAAACCTTCCCCTAACCCAGACGACGCTGGGCCAAACCCTCCCCTAACCCAGACGACGCTGGGCCAAACCTTCCCCTATCCCAGACGACGCTGGGCCAAACCCTCCCCTAACCCGGACGACGCTGGGCCAAACCCTCCCCTAACCAGGACGACGCTGGGCCAAACCCTCCCCTAACCAGGACGACGCTGGGCCAAACCTTCCCCTAACCCGGACGACGCTGGGCCAAACCCTCCCCTAACCCGGACGACGCTGGGCCAAACCCTCCCCTAACCCGGACGACGCTGGGTCAAACCTTCCCCTAACGACGCTGGGCCAAACCCTCCCCTAACGACGCTGGGCCAAACCTTCGCCTAACCAGGACGACGCTGGGCCAAACTTTCCCCTAACCCGGACGACGCTGGGCCAAACCTTCGCCTAACCAGGACGACGCTGGGCCAAACCTTCCCCTAACCCGGACGACACTGGTTCAAACCTTCCCCTAACCCGGACGACGCTGGGCCAAACCCTCCCCTAACGAAGCTGGGCCAAACCCTCCCCTAACGACGCTGGGCCAAACCTTCCCCTAACCAGGACGACGCTGGGCCAAACCTTCCCCTAACCAGGATGACGCTGGGCCAAACCTTCCCCTAACCCGGACGACGCTGGGCCAAACCCTCCCCTAACGACGCTGGGCCAAACCCTCCCCTAACGACGCTGGGCCAAACCTTCCCCCTAACCAGGACGACGCTGGGCCAAACCTTCCCCTAACCAAGACGACGCTGGGCCAAACCTTCCCCTAACCAAGACGACGATGGGCCAAACCTTCCCCTAACCCGGACGACGCTGGGCCAAACATTCCCCTAACCCGGACGACGCTGGGCCAAACCTTCGCCTAACCAGGACGACGCTGGGCCAAACTTTCCCCTAACCCGGACGACGCTGGGCCAAACCTTCGCCTAACCAGGACGACGCTGGGCCAAACCTTCGCCTAACCAGGACGACGCTGTGCCAAACCTTCCCCTAACCCAGACGACGCTGGGCCAAACCCTCCCCTAACCAGGACGACGCTGGGCCAAACCTTCCCCTAACCCGGACGACGCTGGGCCAAACCTTCCCCTAACCCAGACGACGCTGGGCCAAACCCTCCCCTAACCCAGACGACGCTGGGCCAAACCCTCCCCTAACCAGGACGACGCTGGGCCAAACCTTCCCCTAACCCGGACGACGCTGGGCCAAACCCTCCCCTAACCTGGACGACGCTGGGCCAAACCCTCCCCTAACCCGGACGACGCTGGGCCAAACCTTCCCCTAACCCGGACGACGCTGGGCCAAACCTTCCCCTAACCCGGACGACGCTGGGCCAAACCCTCCCCTAACGACGCTGGGCCAAACCCTCCCCTAACGACGCTGGGCCAAACCTTCCCCCTAACCAGGACGACGCTGGGCCAAACCTTCCCCTAACCAAGACGACGCTGGGCCAAACCTTCCCCTAACCAAGACGACGCTGGGCCAAACCTTCCCCTAACCCGGACGACGCTGGGCCAAACATTCCCCTAACCCGGACGACGCTGGGCCAAACCTTCGCCTAACCAGGACGACGCTGGGCCAAACTTTCCCCTAACCCGGACGACGCTGGGCCAAACCTTCGCCTAACCAGGACGACGCTGGGCCAAACCTTCGCCTAACCAGGACGACGCTGGGCCAAACTTTCCCCTAACCCGGACGACGCTGGGCCAAACCCTCCCCTAACACGGACGACACTGGGCCAAACCCTCCCCTAACCCGGACGACGCTGGGCCAAACCTTCCCCTAACCCGGACAACGCTGGGCCAAACCTTCCCCTAACCCGGACGACGCTGGGCCAAACCTTCCCCTAACCCGGACGACGCTGGGCCAAACCCTCCCCTAACGACGCTGGGCCAAACCCTCCCCTAACGACGCTGGGCCAAACCTTCCCCTAACCAGGACGACGCTGGGCCAAACCCTCCCCTAACGACGCTGGGCCAAACCTTCCCCTAACCCGGACGACGCTGGGCCAAACCTTCCCCTAACCAGGAAGATGCTGGGCCAAACCTTCCCCTAACCCGGAAGACGCTGGGCCAAACCTTCCCCTAACCCGGACAACGCTGGGCCAAACCTTCCCGTAACCCGGACGACGCTGGGCCAAACCTTCGCCTAACCAGGACGACGCTGGGCCAAACTTTCCCCTAACCCGGACGACGCTGTTCCAAACCTTTGCCTAACCAGGACGACGCTGGGCCAAACCTTCCCCTAACCCGGACGACACTGGTTCAAACCTTCCCCTAACCCGGACGACGCTGGGCCAAACCCTCCCCTAACGAAGCTGGGCCAAACCCTCCCCTAACGACGCTGGGCCAAACCTTCCCCTAACCAGGACGACGCTGGGCCAAACCTTCCCCTAACCAGGATGACGCTGGGCCAAACCTTCCCCTAACCCGGACGACGCTGGGCCAAACCCTCCCCTAACGACGCTGGGCCAAACCCTCCCCTAACGACGCTGGGCCAAACCTTCCCCCTAACCAGGACGACGCTGGGCCAAACCTTCCCCTAACCAAGACGACGCTGGGCCAAACCTTCCCCTAACCAAGACGACGATGGGCCAAACCTTCCCCTAACCCGGACGACGCTGGGCCAAACATTCCCCTAACCCGGACGACGCTGGGCCAAACCTTCGCCTAACCAGGACGACGCTGGGCCAAACTTTCCCCTAACCCGGACGACGCTGGGCCAAACCTTCGCCTAACCAGGACGACGCTGGGCCAAACCTTCGCCTAACCAGGACGACGCTGGGCCAAACTTTCCCCTAACCCGGACGACGCTGGGCCAAACCCTCCCCTAACCCGGACGACGCTGGGCCAAACCCTCCCCTAACCCGGACGACGCTGGGCCAAACCTTCCCCTAACCCGGACGACGCTGGGCCAAACCTTCCCCTAACCCGGACGACGCTGGGCCAAACCTTCCCCTAACCCGGACGACGCTGGGCCAAACCCTCCCCTAACGACGCTGGGCCAAACCCTCCCCTAACGACGCTGGGCCAAACCTTCCCCTAACCAGGACGACGCTGGGCCAAACCTTCCCCTAACCCGGACGACGCTGGGCCAAACCTTCGCCTAACCAGGACGACGCTGGGCCAAACCTTCCCCTAACCCAGACGACGCTGGGCCAAACCCTCCCCTAACCCAGACGACGCTGGGCCAAACCTTCCCCTATCCCAGACGACGCTGGGCCAAACCCTCCCCTAACCCGGACGACGCTGGGCCAAACCCTCCCCTAACCAGGACGACGCTGGGCCAAACCCTCCCCTAACCAGGACGACGCTGGGCCAAACCTTCCCCTAACCCGGACGACGCTGGGCCAAACCCTCCCCTAACCCGGACGACGCTGGGCCAAACCCTCCCCTAACCCGGACGACGCTGGGTCAAACCTTCCCCTAACGACGCTGGGCCAAACCCTCCCCTAACGACGCTGGGCCAAACCTTCCCCTAACCAGGACGACGCTGGGCCAAACCTTCCCCTAACCCGGACGACACTGGTTCAAACCTTCCCCTAACCCGGACGACGCTGGGCCAAACCCTCCCCTAACGAAGCTGGGCCAAACCCTCCCCTAACGACGCTGGGCCAAACCTTCCCCTAACCAGGACCACGCTGGGCCAAACCTTCCCCTAACCAGGACGACGCTGGGCCAAACCTTCCCCTAACCCGGACGACGCTGGGCCAAACCTTCCCCTAACCCGGACGACGCTGGGCCAAACCTTCCCCTAACCCGGACGACGCTGGGCCAAACCTTCGCCTAACCAGGACGACGCTGGGCCAAACCCTCCCCTAACCCGGACGACGCTGGGCCAAACTTTCCCCTAACCCAGACGACGCTGGGCCAAACCTTCGCCTAACCAGGACGACGCTGGGCCAAACCTTCCCTTAACCCGGACGACGCTGGGCCAAACCTTCCCCTAACCCGGACGACGCTGGGCCAAACCCTCCCCTAACCCAGACGAAGCTGGGCCAAACCTTCCCCTAACCCGGACGACGCTGGACCAAACCTTCCCCTAACCAGGACGACGCTGGGCCAAACCTTCCCCTAACCCAGACGACGCTGGGCCAAACCCTCCCCTAACCCAGACGAAGCTGGGCCAAACCCTCCCCTAACCCGGACGACGCTGGGCCAAACCTTCCCCTAACCCAGACGACGCTGGGCCAAACCCTCACGTAACCCAGACGACACTGGGCCAAACCTTCCCCTAACCCAGACGACGCTGGGCCAAACCCTCCCCTAACCCGGAAGACGCTAGGCCAAACCCTCCCCTAACCAGGACGACGCTGGGCCAAACCTTCCCCTAACCCGGACGACGCAGGGCCAAACCCTCCCCTAACCCGGACGACGCTGGGCCAAACCCTCCCCTAACCCGGACGACGCTGGGCCAAACCTTCCCCTAACCCGGACGACGCTGGGCCAAACCTTCCCCTAACCCGGACGACGCTGGGCCAAACCTTCCCCTAACCCGGACGACGCTGGGCCAGACCCTCCCCTAACGACGCTGGGCCAAACCTTCCCCTAACCAGGACGACGCTGGGCCAAACCTTCCCCTAACCAAGACGACACTGGGCCAAACCTTCCCCTAACCAAGACGACGCTGGGCCAAACCTTCCCCTAAACCAGACGAAGCTGGGCCAAACCTTCCCCTAACCCTCCCCTAACCCAGACGACGCTGGGCCAAACCTTCCCCTAACCCAGACGATGCTGGGCCAAACCCTCCCCTAACCCGGACGACGCTAGGCCAAACCCTCCCCTAACCAGGACGACGCTGGGCCAAACCTTCCCCTAACCCGGACGACGCAGGGCCAAACCCTCCCCTAACCCGGACGACGCTGGGCCAAACCCTCCCCTAACCCGGACGACGCTGGGCCAAACCTTCCCCTAACCCGGACGACGCTGGGCCAAACCTTCCCCTAACCCGGACGACGCTGGGCCAAACCTTCCCCTAACCCGGACGACGCTGGGCCAAACCCTCCCCTAACGACGCTGGGCCAAACCTTCCCCTAACCAGGACGACGCTGGGCCAAACCTTCCCCTAACCAAGACGACACTGGGCCAAACCTTCCCCTAACCCGGACAACGCTGGGCCAAACCTTCCCCTAACCCGGACGACGCTGGGCCAAACCTTCCCCTAACCCGGACGACGCTGGGCCAAACCTTCCCCTAACCCGGACGACGCTGGGCCAAACCCTCCCCTAACGACGCTGGGCCAAACCCTCCCCTAACGACGCTGGGCCAAACCTTCCCCCTAACCAGGACGACGCTGGGCCAAACCTTCCCCTAACCAAGACGACGCTGGGCCAAACCTTCCCCTAACCAAGACGACGCTGGGCCAAACCTTCCCCTAACCCGGACAACGCTGGGCCAAACATTCCCCTAACCCGGACGACGCTGGGCCAAACCTTCGCCTAACCAGGACGACGCTGGGCCAAACTTTCCCCTAACCCGGACGACGCTGGGCCAAACCTTCGCCTAACCAGGACGACGCTGGGCCAAACCTTCGCCTAACCAGGACGACGCTGGGCCAAACTTTCCCCTAACCCGGACGACGCTGGGCCAAACATTCCCCTAACCCGGACGACGCTGGACCAAACCTTACCCTAACCCAGACGACGCTGGGCCAAACCCTCCCCTAACCAGGACGACGCTGGGCCAAACCTTCCCCTAACCCAGACGACTCTGGGCCAAACCCTCCCCTAACCCAGACGACGCTGGGCCAAACCTTCCCCTAACCCAGACGACGCTGGGCCAAACCCTCCCCTAACCCGGACGACGCTGGGCCAAACTTTCCCCTAACCCGGACGACGCTGGGCCAAACCTTCCCCTAACCCGGACGACGCTGGGCCAAACCTTCCCCTAACCCGGACGACGCTGGGCCAAACCTTCCCCTAACCAGGACGACGCTGGGCCAAACCCTCCACTAACCCAGACGACGCTGGGTCAAACCCTCCCCTAACCCGGACGACGCTGGGCCAAACCTTCGCCTAACCAGGACGACGCTGGGCCAAACCTTCGCCTAACCAGGACGACGCTGGGCCAAACTTTCCCCTAACCCGGACGACGCTGGGCCAAACCTTCCCCTAACCCGGACGACGCTGGACCAAACCTTACCCTAACCCAGACGACGCTGGGCCAAACCTTCCCCTAACCCAGATGACGCTGGGCCAAACCTTCCCCTAACCCAGACGACGCTGGGCCAAACCCTCCCCTAACCCGGACGCCAAACCTTCCCCTAACCCGGACGACGCTGGGCCAAACCCTCCCCTAACCCGGACGACGCTGGGCCAAACCTTCCCCTAACCCGGACGACGCTGGGCCAAACCTTCCCCTAACCCGGACGACGCTGGGCCAAACCCTCCCCTAACCCGGACGACGCTGGGCCAAACCCTCCCCTAACCCGGACGACGCTGGGCCAAACCCTCCCCTAACCAGGACGACGCTGGGCCAAACCCTCCCCTAACCAGGACGACGCTGGGCCAAACCCTCCCCTAACCCGGACGACGCTGGGCCAAACCCTCCCCTAACCAGGACGACGCTGGGCCAAACCTTCCCCTAACCCAGACGACGCTGGGCCAAACCTTCCCCTAACCCGGACGACGCTGGGCCAAACCCTCCACTAACCCGGACGACGCTGGGCCAATTGTGCACCGCCCGCCTCATGGGTCTCCCGGTCGCTGCCGGCTGCGACAGAGCCTGGACTCGAACCAAGAATCCCTAGTGGCACAGCTAGCAGTGTGATGCAATGCCTTAGACCACAGCATCACTCGGGAGGCTAACTCCATGTTTCTACCTATCTGTCTCTCGCTCTCTACCTCCCTGCCTTTCTCACTACATAGTATGGACACCAAGCTAAAGTGATTCAGTGCATTGTTAATTCAATGTGTCAAAGTGGAAGCTGTCACTACTCAAATAGAGGATTAAAATAACAAGATATTCCGCGATTCTCACTATGAAATTTATCATTCAAGGATAAAGATTTGTGCAGCGCTCTGTGAAGAGAATTGTGGGGAGTGACTGAAATCTGTCTGTCTGTCTGTCTGTCTGTCTGTCTGTCTGTCTGTCTGTCTGTCTGTCTGTCTGTCTGTCTGTCTGTCTGTCTGTCTGTCTGTCAACGCGCCTGCATGTGTCTGTGTCTGCATGAGAGAGAGAGAGAGAGAGAGAGAGAGAGAGTGAGGTAGAGGTAGAGTCTTTGGAGCAAAACGGTAAGCTGACAGAATGGAGTTTTCAATCTAACATCCTTGTGACAGCTTCTGACATGTATATATCTATGACACTATCAACAGCTTTAGCTTCTGACATGTATATTTCTATGACATCTCTACAAAGGTCTACGGATGCATCCCAAATGGCATCATATTCCCTATATAGTGCACTACTTTAGACCAGGACTGGCACCCTATTCCCTATATAGGGCACTACCATAGACCAGGGCTGGCACCCTATATAGTGCACTACCATAGACCAGGGCTGACACCCTATATAGTGCACTACCATAGACCAGGGCTGGCACCCTATATAGTGCACTACCATAGACCAGGGCTGGCACCCTATATAGTGCACTACCATAGACCAGGGCTGGCACCCTATATAGTGCACTACCATAGATCAGGGCTGGCACCCTATTCCCTGGTTCCTATTATAGGAACCATAAGACAGTCTCACTGTACAGGAAGCATAAGACAGTCTCACTGTACAGGAAGTATAAGACAGTCTCACTGTACAGGAAGCATAAGACAGTCTCACTGTACAAGAAGCATAAGACAGTCTCACTGTACAGGAAGCATAAGACAGTCTCACTGTACAGGAACCATAAGACAGTCTCACTGTACAGGAAGCATAAGACAGTCTCACTGTACAGGAAGCATAAGACAGTCTCACTGTACAGGAAGCATAAGACAGTCTCACTGTACAGGAAGCATAAGACAGTCTCACTGTACAGGAAGCATAAGACAGTCTCACTGTACAGGAACCATAAGACAGTCTCACTGTACAGGAACCATAAGACAGTCTCACTGTACAGGAACCATAAGACAGTCTCACTGTACAGGAAGCATAAGACAGTCTCACTGTACAGGAAGCATAAGACAGTCTCACTGTACAGGAAGCATAAGACAGTCTCACTGTACAGGAAGCATAAGACAGTCTCACTGTACAGGAAGCATACGACAGTCAGTATGTAGGAAAAATAAGAGGTGTGTAAATGGAAAGAGACAAAGATAGAAATGGATAGAGAGCGAGAGTATTGTTTTAGAGGAATACAGAGGGGGAAGTTGTTTTAGAGGAATACAGAGGGGGAAGTTGTTTTAGAGGAATACAGAGGGGGAAGTTGTTTTAGAGGAATAAAGAGGGGGAAGTTGTTTTAGAGGAATACAGAGGGGGAAGTTGTTTTAGAGGAATACAGAGGGGGAAGTTGTTTTAGAGGAATACAGAGGGGGAAGTTGTTTTAGAGGAATACAGAGGGGGAAGTTGTTTTAGAGGAATAAAGAGGGGGAAGTTGTTTTAGAGGAATACAGAGGGGGAAGTTGTTTTAGAGGAATAAAGAGGGGGAAGTTGTTTTAGAGGAATACAGAGGGGGAGGTTGTTTTAGAGGAATACAGAGGGGGAAGTTGTTTTAGAGGAATAAAGAGGGGGAAGTTGTTTTAGAGGCATAAAGAGGGGGAAGTTGTTTTAGAGGAATACAGAGGGGAAGTTGTTTTAGAGGAATACAAAGGGGGAAGTTGTTTTAGAGGAATACAGAGGGTGTCTGCTGACATCACACCATGTCATCCAATCAGAATCCTAACCCTGTCTATCCAATCAGAATCCTAACCCTGTCTATCCAATCAGAATCCTAACCCTGTCTATCCAATCAGAATCCTAACCCTGTCTATCCAATCAGAATCCTAACCCTGTCTATCCAATCAGAATCCTAACCCTGTCTATCCAATCAGAATCCTAACCCTGTCTATCCAATCAGAATCCTAACCCTGTCTATCCAATCAGAATCCTAACCACGTCTATCCAATCAGAATCCTAACCCTGTCTATCCAATCAGAATCATAACCATGTCTATCCAATCAGAATCCAAACCCTGTCTATCCAATCAGAATCCTAACCCTGTCTATCCAATCAGAATCCTAACCCTGTCTATCCAATCAGAATCCAATACCCTGTCTATCCAATCAGAATCCTAACCCTGTCTATCCAATCAGAATCCTAACCACGTCTATCCAATCAGAATCCTAACCACGTCTATCCAATCAGAATCCTAACCACGTCTATCCAATCAGAAAGCGTTCCCAGAACTCTAGAAGCTCTAAATGTATCGTTTAGTGTTCTGCATGGCTAATAACCCCTATTAATCTACTCTCTCAAGATTAGACCGTGCAGTCTTCACAGGCGCGCGCACACACACACACACACAGTCTTGTATAACTAACCTTGTGGGGACACACAATTCAGTCCCATTCAAAATCCTTTTTTCCTAACACTAACCCGTACTCTTACCCTAACCTTAACCCTAAAACCAAACCCTAACCTTAACCCTAAAACCTAAACCTCACCCTAAACCTGATCCTAGCTCCTAACCCTCACCCTAAACCTGATCCTAGCCCCTAACCCTCACCCTAAACCTGATCCTAGCTCCTAACCCTCACCCTAAACTAGCTCTTAACCCTCACCCTAAACCTGATCCTAGCTCCTAACACAAAAAGTAGTTCTAACCTGAACCCTAAACACTACATTTTTGTTTGTTTACTTATCTTGTGGGGACTTCTGGTCCCCACAAGAATAGTTAAACACGTCCACACACACACACTACAGGAATTAGCCCCTCTAGTCGCACACACACACACACACATACACTCACTTACTCACACACACACACAAATTAGCCCCTCTAGTCGCACACATACACTCACACACTCACTTACACGCACACACACTAGTCTCCACAGCACAAGGCTACAAATTACAGTACAGCTTTACAGAGAACTTGGGGTTTACCCAATATTAAACTCAAACACTGGAAACAGGTCTGCCTGATGGGACTTTGTTTAATTCCAACATTTATAAATTAATATTAAGAAATTAATTAATTAATACTTCTCAATTTCAGTTAATCCCTCTCGAGTATTGAGTTATCATGTGTGGTAGCCTGGTCTCAGATCTGGTTGTACTCTTATGTGGTAGCCTGGTCTCAGATCTGGTTGTGATCTTGTGTCTCAGATCTGGTTGTACTCTTGTGTGGTAGCCTGGTCTCAGATCTGGTTGTGATCTGTGTGGTAGCCTGGTCTCAGATCTGGTTGTGATCTTGTGTGGTAGCCTGGTCTCAGATCTGGTTGTACTCTTGTGTGGTAGCCTGGTCTCAGATCTGGTTGTACTCTTGTGTGGTAGCCTGGTCTCAGATCTGGTTGTGATCTTGTGTGGTAGCCTTGTCTCAGATCTGGTTGTACTCTTGTGTTGTAGCCTGGTCTCAGATCTGGTTGTACTCTTGTGTGGTAGCCTGGTCCCAGATCTGTTACCAAGGCCATCTGAACTCCGTTGCTGTAGGCATAACAATGAGTGACAAGGACTTGGCATGATAGCGTAAATAAACAGACTGTCACTCAGGCTACTTGTGTGTGTATTAACAGTTAAAGGTTTGGAGCCTTGTGTTGGTTTAAATGCCATCGAGCTCAATTATAATGTTGTGTCTCCATCTAGTGGTTAAAACGAGGTTTTGCACGTTGATAATAAATGGTGTTATGAAGGTCACCTGGTGGTGAATTCAAGGTAGTGCAGCTACAATGTAGAAATACCCATTTTGTTTTAATGCCCCCTCTCTCTCCTCTCCCTCCTTTTCTCTCACACACACACACACACACACACACACACACACACACACACACACACACACACACACACACACACACACACACTAATAAATAATAATGAGGAATAGATAACAGTAATAAACACACTGAAAACCATCCTCATCTCATAAAAGATAGAATTTAAACCTTTCATCTTATTGAATCTCTATAAATACATGGTCGTTATAGGAGTGAAAACATGTTCAATAAAAGCCTGTGGTAGTCATAAAAACAGTATTAAGTTAACAGTAGTAATATTACAGGTTTAGTTACAGTAGTTTGTATTGCAGGGTTTTCCATCGTAGCCTTCAGGAGGTGGGCCTTTACTTTAGGCTTAAGAGACCTTTAAAATGTTGATTTTGGGACCTTTTTCTCCGCATTCTTCCTGGGAAATAATCTTAAGGGAATAACGTAGTATTTTGTGGTTAGATTTCATTATTTATTTCTTTTTTGTAACAAAAAAACATATATTTTTACCAGAGAGAGAAATTGGGGTATTTTTGTTTTTCCTGTTAGAAAAAGAAGCAAGGCGATATTTTTTGGTATCCAGGCAGACATAGACCTGTTATAAGGATCTCATAAAGCTACTTAAGGTGACATATCACCATCATAAGGAAAGTTTACAACTCTCAATTGTGTCACTTGATGAAACGTATTTCTAATTAAAAAATGTCCAAGTAAGGGGACAGAAGAGGAGAGCGACAATTATTTGTCAGAGTTGAGCCACACTGTGTGCACTAATGCTGTTAGCAAACACATTCAGACACAAAGAACCAAGGAATGATTCACCCATTAGTTGACATGGACGGTTCCCTCTCATACATCATAGTGTGTATTGATCTGGGTAACTGGTCTATAGTGTGTATTGATCTGGGTAACTGGTCTATAATGTGTATTGATCTGGGTAACTGGTCTATAGTGTGTATTGATCTGGGTAACTGGTCTATAGTGTGTATTGATCTGGGTAACTGGTCTATAGTGTGTATTGATCTGGGTAACTGGTCTATAGTGTGTATTGATCTGGGTAACTGGTCTATAATGTGTATTGATCTGGGTAACTGGTCTATAATGTGTATTGATCTGGGTAACTGGTCTATAGTGTGTATTGATCTGGGTAACTGGTCTATAGTGTGTATTGATCTGGGTAACTGGTCTATAATGTGTATTGATCTGGGTAACTGGTCTATAGTGTGTATTGATCTGGGTAACTGGTCTATAGTGTGTATTGATCTGGGTAACTGGTCTATAATGTGTATTGATCTGGGTAACAGGTCTGGGTAACTGGTCTATAGTGTGTATTGATCTGGGTAACTGGTCTATAGTGTGTATTGATCTGGGTAACTGGTCTATAATGTGTATTGCTCTGGGTAACTGGTCTATAGTGTGTATTGATCTGGGTAACTGGTCTATAATGTGTATTGATCTGGGTAACAGGTCTGGGTAACTGGTCTATAGTGTGTATTGATCTGGGTAACTGGTCTATAGTGTGTATTGATCTGGGTAACTGGTCTATAATGTGTATTGCTCTGGGTAACTGGTCTATAGTGTGTATTGATCTGGGTAACTGGTCTATAATGTGTATTGATCTGGGTAACTGGTCTGGGTAACTGGTCTATAGTGTGTATTGATCTGGGTAACTGGTCTATAGTGTGTATTGATCTGGGTAACTGGTCTATAGTGTGTATTGATCTGGGTAACTGGTCTATAGTGTGTATTGATCTGGGTAACTGGTCTATAGTGTGTATTGATCTGGGTAACTGGTCTATAGTGTGTATTGATCTGGGTAACTGGTCTATAGTGTGTATTGATCTGGGTAACTGGTCTATAGTGTGTATTGATCTGGGTAACTGGTCTATAATGTGTATTGATCTGGGTAACTGGTCTATAGTGTGTATTGATCTGGGTAACTGGTCTATAGTGTGTATTGATCTGGGTAACTGGTCTATAGTGTGTATTGATCTGGGTAACTGGTCTATAGTGTGTATTGATCTGGGTAACTGGTCTATAGTGTGTATTGATCTGGGTAACTGGTCTATAGTGTGTATTGATCTGGGTAACTGGTCTATAGTGTGTATTGATCTGGGTAACTGGTCTATAGTGTGTATTGATCTGGGTAACTGGTCTATAGTGTGTATTGATCTGGGTAACTGGTCTATAGTGTGTATTGATCTGGGTAACTGGTCTATAATGTGTATTGATCTGGGTAACTGGTCTATAGTGTGTATTGATCTGGGTAACTGGTCTATAGTGTGTATTGATCTGGGTAACTGGTCTATAGTGTGTATTGATCTGGGTAACTGGTCTATAGTGTGTATTGATCTGGGTAACTGGTCTATAGTGTGTATTGATCTGGGTAACTGGTCTATAGTGTGTATTGATCTGGGTAACTGGTCTATAGTGTGTATTGATCTGGGTAACTGGTCTATAGTGTGTATTGATCTGGGTAACTGGTCTATAGTGTGTATTGATCTGGGTAACTGGTCTATAGTGTGTATTGATCTGGGTAACTGGTCTATAATGTGTATTGATCTGGGTAACTGGTCTATAGTGTGTATTGATCTGGGTAACTGGTCTATAGTGTGTATTGATCTGGGTAACTGGTCTATAATGTGTATTGATCTGGGTAACTGGTCTATAGTGTGTATTGATCTGGGTAACTGGTCTATAGTGTGTATTGATCTGGGTAACTGGTCTATAATGTGTATTGATCTGGGTAACAGGTCTGGGTAACTGGTCTATAGTGTGTATTGATCTGGGTAACTGGTCTATAGTGTGTATTGATCTGGGTAACTGGTCTATAATGTGTATTGCTCTGGGTAACTGGTCTATAGTGTGTATTGATCTGGGTAACTGGTCTATAATGTGTATTGATCTGGGTAACAGGTCTGGGTAACTGGTCTATAGTGTGTATTGATCTGGGTAACTGGTCTATAGTGTGTATTGATCTGGGTAACTGGTCTATAATGTGTATTGCTCTGGGTAACTGGTCTATAGTGTGTATTGATCTGGGTAACTGGTCTATAATGTGTATTGATCTGGGTAACTGGTCTGGGTAACTGGTCTATAGTGTGTATTGATCTGGGTAACTGGTCTATAGTGTGTATTGATCTGGGTAACTGGTCTATAGTGTGTATTGATCTGGGTAACTGGTCTATAGTGTGTATTGATCTGGGTAACTGGTCTATAGTGTGTATTGATCTGGGTAACTGGTCTATAGTGTGTATTGATCTGGGTAACTGGTCTATAGTGTGTATTGATCTGGGTAACTGGTCTATAGTGTGTATTGATCTGGGTAACTGGTCTATAATGTGTATTGATCTGGGTAACTGGTCTATAGTGTGTATTGATCTGGGTAACTGGTCTATAGTGTGTATTGATCTGGGTAACTGGTCTATAGTGTGTATTGATCTGGGTAACTGGTCTATAGTGTGTATTGATCTGGGTAACTGGTCTATAGTGTGTATTGATCTGGGTAACTGGTCTATAGTGTGTATTGATCTGGGTAACTGGTCTATAGTGTGTATTGATCTGGGTAACTGGTCTATAGTGTGTATTGATCTGGGTAACTGGTCTATAGTGTGTATTGATCTGGGTAACTGGTCTATAGTGTGTATTGATCTGGGTAACTGGTCTATAATGTGTATTGATCTGGGTAACTGGTCTATAGTGTGTATTGATCTGGGTAACTGGTCTATAGTGTGTATTGATCTGGGTAACTGGTCTATAGTGTGTATTGATCTGGGTAACTGGTCTATAGTGTGTATTGATCTGGGTAACTGGTCTATAGTGTGTATTGATCTGGGTAACTGGTCTATAGTGTGTATTGATCTGGGTAACTGGTCTATAGTGTGTATTGATCTGGGTAACTGGTCTATAGTGTGTATTGATCTGGGTAACTGGTCTATAGTGTGTATTGATCTGGGTAACTGGTCTATAGTGTGTATTGATCTGGGTAACTGGTCTATAATGTGTATTGATCTGGGTAACTGGTCTATAGTGTGTATTGATCTGGGTAACTGGTCTATAGTGTGTATTGATCTGGGTAACTGGTCTATAGTGTGTATTGATCTGGGTAACTGGTCTATAGTGTGTATTGATCTGGGTAACTGGTCTATAGTGTGTATTGATCTGGGTAACTGGTCTATAGTGTGTATTGATCTGGGTAACTGGTCTATAGTGTGTATTGATCTGGGTAACTGGTCTATAGTGTGTATTGATCTGGGTAACTGGTCTATAGTGTGTATTGATCTGGGTAACTGGTCTATAATGTGTATTGATCTGGGTAACTGGTCTATAGTGTGTATTGATCTGGGTAACTGGTCTATAGTGTGTATTGATCTGGGTAACTGGTCTATAGTGTGTATTGATCTGGGTAACTGGTCTATAGTGTGTATTGATCTGGGTAACTGGTCTATAGTGTGTATTGATCTGGGTAACTGGTCTATAGTGTGTATTGATCTGGGTAACTGGTCTATAATGTGTATTGATCTGGGTAACTGGTCTATAGTGTGTATTGATCTGGGTAACTGGTCTATAGTGTGTATTGATCTGGGTAACTGGTCTATAGTGTGTATTGATCTGGGTAACTGGTCTATAGTGTGTATTGATCTGGGTAACTGGTCTATAGTGTGTATTGATCTGGGTAACTGGTCTATAGTGTGTATTGATCTGGGTAACTGGTCTATAGTGTGTATTGATCTGGGTAACTGGTCTATAGTGTGTATTGATCTGGGTAACTGGTCTATAGTGTGTATTGATCTGGGTAACTGGTCTATAATGTGTATTGATCTGGGTAACTGGTCTATAGTGTGTATTGATCTGGGTAACTGGTCTATAGTGTGTATTGATCTGGGTAACTGGTCTATAGTGTGTATTGATCTGGGTAACTGGTCTATAGTGTGTATTGATCTGGGTAACTGGTCTATAGTGTGTATTGATCTGGGTAACTGGTCTATAGTGTGTATTGATCTGGGTAACTGGTCTATAGTGTGTATTGATCTGGGTAACTGGTCTATAGTGTGTATTGATCTGGGTAACTGGTCTATAGTGTGTATTGATCTGGGTAACTGGTCTATAGTGTGTATTGATCTGGGTAACTGGTCTATAATGTGTATTGATCTGGGTAACTGGTCTATAGTGTGTATTGATCTGGGTAACTGGTCTATAGTGTGTATTGATCTGGGTAACTGGTCTATAGTGTGTATTGATCTGGGTAACTGGTCTATAGTGTGTATTGATCTGGGTAACTGGTCTATAGTGTGTATTGATCTGGGTAACTGGTCTATAGTGTGTATTGATCTGGGTAACTGGTCTATAGTGTGTATTGATCTGGGTAACTGGTCTATAGTGTGTATTGATCTGGGTAACTGGTCTATAGTGTGTATTGATCTGGGTAACTGGTCTATAGTGTGTATTGATCTGGGTAACTGGTCTATAATGTGTATTGATCTGGGTAACTGGTCTATAGTGTGTATTGATCTGGGTAACTGGTCTATAGTGTGTATTGATCTGGGTAACTGGTCTATAGTGTGTATTGATCTGGGTAACTGGTCTATAGTGTGTATTGATCTGGGTAACTGGTCTATAGTGTGTATTGATCTGGGTAACTGGTCTATAGTGTGTATTGATCTGGGTAACTGGTCTATAATGTGTATTGATCTGGGTAACTGGTCTATAGTGTGTATTGATCTGGGTAACTGGTCTATAGTGTGTATTGATCTGGGTAACTGGTCTATAGTGTGTATTGATCTGGGTAACTGGTCTATAATGTGTATTGATCTGGGTAACTGGTCTATAGTGTGTATTGATCTGGGTAACTGGTCTATAGTGTGTATTGATCTGGGTAACTGGTCTATAATGTGTATTGATCTGGGTAACTGGTCTATAGTGTGTATTGATCTGGGTAACTGGTCTATAGTGTGTATTGATCTGGGTAACTGGTCTATAGTGTGTATTGATCTGGGTAACTGGTCTATAATGTGTATTGATCTGGGTAACTGGTCTATAGTGTGTATTGATCTGGGTAACTGGTCTATAATGTGTATTGATCTGGGTAACTGGTCTATAGTGTGTATTGATCTGGGTAACTGGTCTATAGTGTGTATTGATCTGGGTAACTGGTCTATAGTGTGTATTGATCTGGGTAACTGGTCTATAATGTGTATTGATCTGGGTAACTGGTCTATAATGTGTATTGATCTGGGTAACTGGTCTATAGTGTGTATTGATCTGGGTAACTGGTCTATAGTGTGTATTGATCTGGGTAACTGGTCTATAATGTGTATTGATCTGGGTAACTGGTCTATAGTGTGTATTGATCTGGGTAACTGGTCTATAGTGTGTATTGATCTGGGTAACTGGTCTATAGTGTGTATTGATCTGGGTAACTGGTCTTTAGTGTGTATTGATCTGGGTAACTGGTCTATAGTGTGTATTGATCTGGGTAACTGGTCTTTAGTGTGTAAACTAGTGCTGAGCAATTAGTGCTTTTCTAGGCCATCTTGGTTTCGGTTCGATTCTAAAAATTCCTCAAGGTGTAAAAATATAATGTTTACATTAAAGCGATTAGTGTTTTTTGAGGTCGTTTCGGTTTCGGTTAGATTAAAAATAATTACGGTTTTCGATTTCAGTTTCGATAACTTTTTTAAACATTAAATGAACTATGCATTATGTGGGTTGAATGCTTTAACAACAACTAATAAAATAATTAATAGGGTGGCTTGCGAAAATATTCACCCTCCTTGGCATTTTTCCTATTTTGTTGCCTTACAACCTGGAATTAAAATTGATTTTTTGGGGGGGTTTGTATCATTTGATTTACACAACATGCCTACCACTTTGAAGACGCTAAATATTTTTTATTGTGAAACAAACAAGAAATAAGACAAAATAAAACAGAAAACTTAAGCGTGCATAACTATTCACCCCCCCCAAAGTCAATACTTTGTAGAGCCACCTTTTGCAGTAATTATAGCTGCAAGTCTCTTGAGGTATGTCTCTATGAGCTTGGCACATCTAGCCACTGGGAATTGTTGCCCATTCTTCAAGGTAAAACTGCTCCAGCTCCGGGTTTTGCTGGTGTACGGCAATCTTTAAGTCATACTGGATTCTCAATTGGATTGAGGTTTGGGCTTTGACTAGGCCATTCCAAGACATTTAATTGTTTCCCCTTAAACCACTTGAGTGTTGCTTTAGCAGTATGCTTAGGGTCATTGTCCTGCTGGAAGGTGAACCTCCGTCCCATCCTCTAATCTCTGGAAGACTGAAACAGTTTTCGCTCAAGAATTTCCCTGTATTTAGCACCATCCATCATTCCTTCAATTCTGACCAGTTTCCTAGACCCTGCCAATGAAAAACATCCCCACAGCATGATGCTGCCACCACCATGCTTCACTGTAGGGATGGTGTTCTCGGGGTTATGAGGTGTTGGGTTTGCGCCAGACATAGCGTTTTCCTTGATGGACAAAAAGCTCAATTTTAGTCTCATCTGACCAGAGTACCTTATTCCAGATGTTTGGGGATTCTCCCACATGCCTTATGGCAAAAACCGAATGTGTTTGCTTATTTTATTCGGGCCACTCTTCCGTAAAGCCCAGCTCTGTGGAGTGTAAGGCTTAAAGTGGTCCTATGGACAGATACTCCAATCTCTGCAGTGGAGCTTTGCAGCTCCTTCAGGGTTATCTTTGGTCTCTTTGTTGCCTCTCTGATTAATGCCCTCCTTGCCTGGTCCGTGAGTTTTGGTGGGCGGCCTTCTCTTGGCAGGTTTGTTGTGGTGCCAAATTCTTAAACATTTTTAATAATGGATTTAATGGTGGACTTTATTTAACTAATTATGTGACTTCTGAAGGTAATTGGTTGCACCAGATCTTATTTATGGGCTTCATAGCAAAGGGGGTGAATACATACAGTATATACACGCACCACTTTTCCATTTTTTATTTTTTTCATTTCACTTCACCAATTTGGACTATTTTGTGTTTGTCCATTACATGAAATCCAAATAAAAATCCATTTAAATTACAGGTTGGAGTGCAACAAAATAGGAAAATTGCCAGGGGGATGAATACTTTTGCAAGGCACTGTAAAAGTCCCATGATGGTAGTGACTGCCCATTACTGTTGATCACTTATTAACCATAATTTACTCACATTACTTTACTTTAATAAAATATTTCAGTTATTGTGTATATTACATTCGTTTTATTTGTTAACTTTATTATTTCATTCCAAGTCATCATCTCATCTCTACAGAGCTGCTGTCTGACAACATCCCTATTTTAGTAGTCCTTTAATGTAAATAAGACATACTTTAATGATTGCTGAATACCAACTATCAATCACTTAGATCATGTATTTTCAGGTAGAGATACCTGGAAGCAGCTGCTCTCTCTCCCTCCTCTCCGTGTCTGCTCCACACAGACCGGACATGTAGGCGCGCAATGGATTATGGTCATTGTAGTTAATTACCACAAAGCCTGTTAGAAACTACAACTCCCTACTAAATTGCACAGTTCGGGCTTGATCTGATTTATCTCTAGAGAGACGACACATTGAGCTCACAGGGGGAAAAAAGAACGAAATGGAGTTCAAACAATTGAACCAACGTTGGTCAATTACTTGTTTAAAAACCTATTAAAGATTTTGGTTAATCGCTTAGCACTAGTGATAGATGAATCAGAACCTAAAGGTAACCGGGCCATAGTGTGATAGAGGAATCAGAACCTAAAGGTAACTGGGCCATAGTGTGATAGAGGAATCAGAACCTAAAGGTAACTGGGCCATAGTGTGATAGGTGAATCAGAACCTAAAGGTAACTGGGCCATAGTGTGATAGGTGAATCAGAACCTAAAGGTAACTGGGCCATAGTGTGATAGAGGAATCAGAACCTAGAGGTAACTGGGCCATAGTGTGATAGAGGAATCAGAACCTAAAGGTAACTGGGCCATAGTGTGATAGAGGAATCAGAACCTAAAGGTAACTGGGCCATAGTGTGATAGAGGAATCAGAACCTAAAGGTAACTGGGACAGAGTGTGATAGAGGAATCAGAACCTAAAGGTAAATGGGCCATAGTGTGATAGAGGAATCAGAACCTAAAGGTAACTGGGCCATAGTGTGATAGAGGAATCAGAACCTAAAGGTAACTGGGCCTTAGTGTGATAGAGGAATCAGAACCTAAAGGTAACTGGGCCATAGTGTGATAGAGGTCCAAGGAACTGGGCCTAGGAACAGACCTAAAGGTAACTGGGCCATAGTGTGATAGAGGAATCAGAACCTAAAGGTAACTGGGCCATATTTTTATTTTTTATTTTTTATTTTATTTATCCGTTATTTTACCAGGTAAGTTGACTGAGAACATGTTCTCATTTGCAGCAACGACCTGGGGAATAGTTACAGGGGAGAGGAGGGGGATGAATGAGCCAATTGTAAACTGGGGATTATTAGGTGACCGTGATGGTTGAGGGCCAGATTGGGAATTTAGCCAGGACACCGGGGTTAACACCCCTACTCTTACGATAAGTGCCATGGGATCTTTAATGACCTCAGAGAGTCAGGACACCCGTTTAACGTCCCATCCGAAAGACGGCACCCTACACAGAGCAGTGTCCCCAATCACTGCCCTGGGGCATTGGGATCTTTGTTTAGACCAGATGAAAGAGTGCCTCCTACTGGCCCTCCAACACCACTTCCAGCAGCATCTGGTCTCCCATCCAGGGCCTGACCAGAACCAACCCTGCTTAGCTTCAGAAGCAAGCCAGCAGTGGTATGCAGGGTGGTATGCTGCATAGTGTGATAGAGGAATCAGAACCTAAAGGTAAATGGGCCATAGTGTGATAGATGAATCAGAACCTAAAGGTAAATGGGCCATAGTGTGATAGAGGAATCAGAACCTAAAGGTAAATGGGCCATAGTGTGATAGATGAATCAGAACCTAAAGGTAACTGGGCCATAGTGTGATAGAGGAATCAGAACCTAAAGGTAACTGGGCCATAGTGTGATAGAGGAATCAGAACCTAAAGGTAACTGGGCCATAGTGTGATAGAGGAATCAGAACCTAAAGGTAACTGGGCCATAGTGTGATAGAGGAATCAGAACCTAAAAGTGATCGATCTGCTGCTTCGTCTTCATAGTCTGGGCTGTGTTCAGCAGGAACAAAACGGTTTGAAACAGGGAGGTACTCTCCTGAACTTGTCCAATAAGAAGACATATTTACATTTTCTGTTGCAAAATGTTTTGTTCTGGTATGCCCTACTGAACAAGACCTTACTGAACAAGACCCTACTGAAGTGCTTTGTATTAAATAGTGGTCAAGACTGTTCTGTTGTTGTGAGTTCTCTTCTGCAGCTCAGACACTTTGGTCCATCAAGACATCTGAGACACTCCTCTGTTATCACCGCTCTGAGAGAGGGAGAGAGAGAAAGACAGAGAGACAGAGAGAGACACACACAGAGAGAGAGAGAGAGAGAGAGACAGACAGGAGTTCCGGAGTTCCAAATTAAGCAGCAACAGCTGAAAAGATGAGCTCCTAAAAATATTGAATTTTACATGGTTTTTAGAGGAAAGTATATCGAAAAAAAGCAAAAGAAAACTGCAAGACTGATTAGGAGACCAAACAAGCAGCAAACAAAGAAGAAAGGCCTTCGAAAAAACTTCAACTAGCACTGACGTGTCAAGTGAGAGGTGTCAAAGACCATTAGCCCAACAATGGCAGGAGAGTCGAATAGTCTACCCCAACCAAATGGAGAGGCCTTAGAAGCTCCCTCCTGCTGTTCAGAGGTAATTAAAATACAGTACCCTGTGAGTGTAAAGAATGATAAGGCAAGAAAAGAGCACAAAATGAAGCTCCTTATGGAAAATCAAGAGACACTTTTTGCTGACTATTACAAAAATGGGAACATCAGCAACCTTATCTTCCACACAAACCATCCCCTGGCATGGCACAGTGCTATATTAGCACACTACCCCTCTGTTAAGAGAGGGGGGGTTAACGAGGGGTGGAAACTCAGGATACTTGACAACGAGGACTCTGAGTCAGCTAACATAAATCTATATAAGTCTGGAACAGTATTGGTACAGGGCAACCCCAAACAGTTTCAGCTGGACTTTCACCTAATCAAAGAATTAGCCCAGCAGGAGAAGCTCTCCCTTGATAAAGATACCCCCACCCCAAGCGGGTCAGACCAGACCTCTTCATCATATAACCCCACAGACGAGCAACCCTCAGCAGACAGTCAACCTCCCAGTACAGAGCACTTCTCCCTCATTGAAATGAAGGATAAATTCACCCAGCTGGAGGTAAGGCAGGTGGAGCTGGAACAGCAGGTGATTACACTCCAGTCAGCACAGACCCAGACAACAGTCCAGCACAACAACCCCTTAACCAGACCAGGAGAGCTGGAGGTGGAGAGAGACATATCTGCACTCTGGACAGTGGTGAGACAACTTCAACAGGAGAAAGAGCAGAAGCAGGAGCAGAACAAAGCACTAGAGGAGAGGATCAGACTGCTGGAGGAGAGGGAGAGGGGGATGGAGGAGAGGATCAGACTGCTGGAGGAGAGGTTGAGGGGGATGGCATGTGACAGAGAACAACCCACTAGGGAGGTGGCCATCCCCACAGAGACGCCAGCAGAACAGCCCACCTCAGCACCGGACAAAAGTCTCGACACCACAGCAGAACAGTCCACACCAGACCCTGACCATAGAGTCAACATCACAGCAGAACAGACAAAAGAAAAAACCCAAGCCCAGCAGCTCTCACCCCCCCTGAGCACCCCCCCTGTCAGCCACCCTGATAGCCCTCCTGACAACCCCCCCACACCCACTGAGAACAAACACAAGACACAGATTGTTCTCCTTATGGACTCAAATGGGAAATATATAGAAGAAAAAAAACTTTTTCCCAAACACAGTGTGTCTAAACTCTGGTGTCCAAACACCCAGCGCGCCCTAGACCTTCTGTCTGAGGACAAACTAGGCTCACCTAGCCACATAATAATACACACAGGCACAAACGACCTGAGAGCAAAGCAGGAAAGGGTGGCCACAGCACTGAAGGGAGTGATTGAAAAAGCTTCTTCTACTTTCCCCAATGCACAAGTGGTTATCTCCACCCTGCTACCACGAAAAGACTTCCACCCTGCTACAATACAGCGGGTAAACGCAAGCATTTCCCGTGACTGTGCCTCAAAACCAAATGTTTTCCTGGCCCACCACTCCACCCTGGACTTGAACAGCCTCTATGACCAGGTCCACCTCTATAAGGCAGCAGTGCCCACCTTTGTCCGGACTCTAAAGGACATCGCTCTCAAACGCAGCCCCAACACTTCACACAGGAGCAACAGATCAATAGACACCCCACCCAGACCAGCGAGACACCCTCCAAGACCTGCAGGACCCCCCCGTGGACCTACACATAGAGGACCCACGCCAAGAGGACTTACATCCAGACCACAGCACCCCCAGACACATCCACACCCCCACCCCAACCAATCAACACCCCCCCACATCAACCATGCCCACACCCCATTTAGGCCCCCTCAGGACAGACCTATGCCACTCCTGCCCACCCCATGCACCCCACCCCCGCAAAGAGAGCATCAACATGGAAGTCACACATACGCCCAGGTAGTGAGCGGGCAAACAGGCCCAACCCCCACTCTTACACTCGCCCAAGCCAACGGCATGTACCAGATGCTCAGCAGGCTCTGCTCACACTTACTGGCCTGAGGCCAAACCACACGGCCAACAACATTGGACACTTTATGGAACAAAAAGCCTTCACTATATCATCCTGGAATATCCAAGGCCTGAGGTCATCTGCCTTTGGCCTAAAGAGCAGGAACACGGACTTCACCAAAGAAATCGGTAATGCAGACATTGTCATCCTGCAAGAAACATGGTATAGCGGAGACGGACCCACTGGTTGCCCTCTAGGTTACAGAGAGCTGGTAGTCCCATCCACCAAACTACCAGGTGTGAAACAGGGAAGGGACTCAGGGGGAATGCTAATTTGGTATAGAGCAGACCTAACTCACTCCATTAAATTAATCAAAACAGGAACATTTTACATTTGGCTAGAAATTCAAAAGGAAATTATCTTAACAGAGAAAAATGTCCTCCTGTGTGCTACCTATATCCCCCCACTAGAATCCCCATACTTTAATAAAGACAGCTTCTCCATCCTGGAGGGGGAAATCAATCATTTCCAGGCCCAGGGACATGTATTAGTCTGTGGCGACCTAAATGCCAGAACTGGACAAGAACCTGACACCCTCAGCACACAGGGGGACAAACACCTGCCTGCAGGTGACAGCATTCCCTCCCCCATATGCCCCCCTAGGCACAACTATGACAACATAACCAACAAAAACGGGTCACAACTCCTGCAGCTCTGTCGCACGCTGGGTATGTACATAGTCAATGGTAGGCTTCGAGGGGACTCCTATGGTAGGTTCACCTATAGCTCATCTCTTGGCAGTAGCACTGTAGACTACTTTATCACTGACCTCAACCCAGAGTCTCTCAGAGCGTTCACAGTCAGCCCACTGACACCCCTATCAGACCACAGCAAAATCACAGTCTACTTGAACAGAGCAATACTCAATCATGAGGCATCAAAGCCAAAGGAACTGAGTAACATTAAGAAATGCTATAGATGGAAGGAATGCAGTTTGGAAACCTACCAAAAAACAATTAGGCAACAGCAAATTCAATCCCTTTTAGACAACTTCCTGGGTAAAATGTTCCACT